>NC_066313.1:86227195-86560528 GCF_022539315.1 Serinus canaria | reverse complement strand
ATCAAGGATTTTCCTGGAAATCCTTCTCAGGTTCCCAGACAGATTTAGCTGCTGTCATTGGTGTAGACTGACAGGCAGGTTGCTAAAAATTGAACATTACATAAAGTTTCAGCCATTCCAAAAGCAGGATAGCATTTCTAAAATTAAGAGTAAATACTTTGAAACATATACCCAAAGAGTTTAAGAGCTACTTAACTTGCCTTTGGCAGGTGCTAGGGTATGGATATACAGTGAGGGCAAACCTTAAGTAACTGGAAATGGTTCCTAAAGACAATGTTTATTTTTTACTTAGTTTAATTAATAGCTAATGATAGACACATGATGATGGATAACCACTACCTGCCTTAATCTAAGTCAGGCTTCACACAGCTCCTCCTGGTGTGTTTGGCTCTCTTGAAGAGGGCTATCAACAACAATTCATCACCTCTGAAGTGGGGCTGATAGGCAGCAGAGAGTGTTCTCAGAAACTCAGCTCCTGGGATGGGATGGCAAAAGTTGTCTCTGCAGGAGCAGCCCCAAGCTCTGCAGCAGCAGTCAGGAGGCATTTCAGGGGCCACAGTCCCTGCTCTCCTGCTGAGGGGGCTGCTGTAAGATACAGGGCTATGGCACAGCAGAGCCTGTCTCCAGGAAGAACACGGTGAAAAGGCACCACTTTACTCTCCTGTTCTTCTGAATGGGACTGCAGGCACTTTGGGAGGACCTTCACTGTTCTGGACTCATCTTTTTTTTTCACATTTAGCAACCAGAGGTCTTGACTTTTTGACCCTTTGTAGGGCTTCTAAGGACTCGACCACAAGAAGAAGGGATAGCCAGCTGTTCAGAGACCATGATGGCAAGCAGAATAATAGTCTGGATCCAAAATGGTACACTTCCCTAAACTGACCTTGTCAGGATGTGAAGGGGATAGCAATCCACTGATGCCAGAAGTCCTGAAAGGCACAAAGCTGCTTCACAGCTTAATGCAGCCCTCTCCATTGTTAATGCATAAAAACATGAGATATTGAAGGAATAAATGAGGAGTACTGGAATTCATTAATTGGCTAACAAGGAAATTTTTAAAGTGATAACCAATGTTCATTTATAGAGGTAGAAACATCTCTCGATAATCAGATCATAACTGATTATTGAGATTATACGACTCTGTAGTAACTGTGTTTGCATTTGTTTAAAAAATGTCTCCTGTTATATGCCCCTGTTAAAATGATGAGGGAAAGAGGAAAGACTGTATTTTTTTTTCCTTGGTATTTATCGTCACAGTCTTCATGGTGAACATTTTTGCATGTGAATTGTTGTCTCTGTGTAAGTTTGTTATTAATAGTGTTACTGTTTATTTTTCTTATCTCATTGATGTTTCCAGAAAATTGTTCTTACCTCAAGCTGTTGTCTTCAACTTTTGTGCCTCCAATTCTCAATTCCATCCCACAACAGTGGGAAGCAGGAGGGGAAGTGGGACCAAGAAAGAGCAGTTTTTTGAGAAAGTCTTGGCAGGGGTACTGATTTGGGGAGTACCATTCCTAAACCATGGCACTGAACAAGCTCTCTCCCAAACTGTGCTCAAAATAGTACTACTCCCCATGAACAAACTGGTCCCAATACTTTATTTCCCTTAATCATGAGACTGAACTCTTCTTGTTACTTGAGTCTCTCAGGCAGATTTTATGCCCTCTTGTCAAGAAAAAAACCACAAAGTAAAGATCATTTTATGCCCCAAATGTAGCAGAAGGTTTCTGTTGAGCTGTCCTGTTTATTTGAGTGATTTCTCCACCTTCCTACACCAAATAATGCTGCTCTACAGTGAAAGTTGTGGTCTCTCTGTGGTGTTGGACAAGATCTTTTTGTGGAAAAACCCACAGATATGCACCATGCTCTCTGGCCACCTCTCTTAACGCCCGTACTGATTTTTCTCACAATATATTGGAAGTAGATGGTTGGAAACACAGAGACTTAGCCTGAAACCTTCTGACCATGACAGCTTCCAGTGGTGGAGGAAGCTTTCTGTGATACCACAGATTTTCTTTCTATGGTGACTCCAGCTAGAAGATCCTCTGCCAACCTTCCCCCTTTTCCTAGTAGTTTCCAACGCCACGTTCCCACTTTACTTGTGCTGCTACATTTTTTGCGGGGGAAGCACATGCTGAACCAAGCAGGGGAACAAGCTGGGTTTATAATGATTTTTTAAAGAGTATTTTAAGGTGGCTTGGTTGTCTCAGTGCAGACCCAGGCAGGGCTGTACTCACTCAGCTGAGCCAGCTCTGTCCTGTGTTGTGGTAGCAGAGGTGGGCATCTGGGAGCCCACACAGGAGGAGAGTTTTGGAGAGGTGGAGTGGGTTTTGCTGACAGTGGTGTAGCCATGGGGAGAGTTATCCATGGACATATGCACCACACTGAAAAGACCAGCTAGATTTGCTACCTATGAATGCTGCTTTGTGAAGGGAAATGAATCTGTCAATGAGCACAGGAATGGCTTTAGGAGACTGGGAAAAGGCAAATTAATTGCTTCAGAAAAAAATTTGCAAAGCTTTCCCTTTTCTTTGAAATCAGGATACACCAAATAGAAGGTGTGGCACTTGGCAATATGGTTTAGGGGTGATTATAGTGATGTTAGGTTGATGGTTGCACTGGTTGATCTTGGAGATCCCTTCCAGCCTTGATGATTCTGTCATTCTGTGATTCTGTCTAAGCTCCAACAAGTCAGATATACAAGCTTTCAGGCAGCACTCTCTAGTAGTACATCTTCATGCAAGGGGAAGGTGTGAGGTTTACCTGAGCCTGCATACCTGTGCTGGCTTAACCCAGACATCTTTTCACACATTGGCAAGGGAGATTGTGATGTAGAGTACAGCTTCATCTCGAGCACACCCTTGGAGAAATTAGCACTGGCAGTCCATCTAACCTTCAGGCTTGTCTCTACACATGAGGCTGAGCTGACAAATGACAAAATCACACCTTTGCTGCATTTTTAGTGACAATTTAACCCATCTCTTTTTCTTTATCTGATAGTTGTGGAAAGTGACTGATCCCTCAGGAATGTGGTGGTCACTGGGAGTGTTCAGGGCTGCATTCTGCATGCAGACAGCAGGGAAACTGAGGCAGCTAGAGTATGACAGATTTCTGTAGCCTAGGTTACAGCTACCACCTGAAGAGGCAGTAGCTGTGGGCCCAAAATAAGACAGCTGTAGCCTGACAGTTTAGACATGGGACACAGGTAACTTCCTGCTAGTTCTTCCATTTGTCTGTGTGGGCGAAGTTGCTCTATCATAATTTTCAAATGTCATATGTGGCCTACTGTACATCTTGGGTCTTCTACACTCTGTCTCCCCATCATGTGCCTGTAGCTATTAACTTCAGTTCTGAAGTGCTGAAGAGCTGTAGCAGGCATTTCTGTGACATATACAAGTGTCTGAAAGCCTGGGCCCCAAAGTTGTTTATTTTTATTCTTATTTTAGACATGCTTGGCTCCTTTTTCTGAAGCAGGCACTCCTCCATCACGCTTGTGGCCCTTGCTACCCATGCTCAACTCACACAGTTTAGGTTTTCTGCTCTCCTGTACCACCCCTTAATAGAAGACTGAAGGTGATGGAACAAGAATCACCTTCTCCAGTAGAGGAGATCTGCAAACAGAGGGCTGTTTATCATACAGGAGAAGGAATTGTGAGGGCAGACTCAGTCCTTGGCAGAGCCAGCAGGGATGGCCCAGCCATAACACTTGAGCCCTGCTGGCCATGCCTTACCAGGGTTACAGGAGAGAGGGATGCATGTGGCTCCCGCTTCAAGAGCCACACCTATCACCTTGCTGGGTGGCTATAAAATGGTCTCAACAGCTCTGGGGAGTCAGTCATTGCAGGGCTGATAGCTGGTGAAGAATGCAGACTTTTTTTCAGGATATGAAGTCTTGCACAGTATTAACCGACCATTCAGATAATGTAAAATCATATTTTAAAATCATTGAAGCATATAGATAGGAGTGGTTTAATTTACTTCAGAATAAAATGTACTGAAGGGTGACAAGAATCCCCAGTAAAACACTAAAACCTCCAGCAGAGGACTGAGGGTTGTTAAATCCTGTCACCCCACAGGTGAGGGGGTGCTAGAGCTCCGCTGGGGTCATAACTTCACTGTGGAGAGCCCCTGCCTCTGGCCTGAAAGGAAAAGGGTTGTGACCAAATGTGAACAACTCAGTGGCTCCCTCCCAGATTCACCTTTCAGACCACCCTAAACTTTTACTTGAGAGTCCTCAGGCTAAGAGTCAATAGCTCAAGGACAACAAATGTCTGAGTTCTGCAGGGCAGCGGCTTCCAAATTATGAAACTGATTTCCCTGGAAGCAATTCCCTAAAGTCTTAGCAAGGGCCTAAGACCCCGGGCCAGAAAAATATTTAAATGTGTGTAAATGTCCATGGGCTGAAACAAGCCATAAGCATGCACAATTCTTAGAGCTGAGAACAGGTTTTTGTCTCTCCCTGGGACTGGTGGATCATGGGCTCAAAACCCAAGGTAGGGAGTTGATCCCAGAGGGGCAGTGGGATAGGCAAGGATCCAGGTACTAAAAATAAAGTGGTCTCCTTGACCTGCAGACAGAAAACATTTCCTCCCACTCACTTGAAACTGCTTTGGTGCTGGGTGAGCCTTATGTGGGGAAAGAGGCCACCACTGTCTGCAGGGACAGCAGTGAAAAGGATGCAGAAGGAGGGCATCCTTGCAGAGAGCCATGGCTGCCAGTCTGGTAAGTGTGTGGCATTGTTTTCCCATTAAATCCCTATTAACTCTGTTTTAAAGGATGAGCCTAGGCAAGCATGTGTTGTAGAGAGATTCCTCGAGACAGCTCAGGTAAGCTGTATGCTTTATAAACTCTGCTTTCAGTGTCTTTTTTTTAAGATTCTCCTAACCTAACAAATAAATTACATTTTTTAATATAAGTGAGATTGAGATTTGTTCAAACTAGATAATGCTTGGAAATTCAGGTTTTGATTATTATTTTTCCTCTGTACCTCAAACTAAGCATGGGCTATTAATGGCAACACAGAACTTCCTGCATAATGCAGTTTAAGCTGGGTGCTTTAAACCATTTAAACATAGAGGATCACATTCACCTTTATACAAAGGCACTAAAGTGATAGGAAATAATATTTAAATCCTCTTTCAGACCTAAACATTTTCATTAAAATTATTATAGTATGTGTCTAAGCCAAACTAATCCTGCAAAAAAATTACTGAATACTCTGTATTCAGTACAGAGTATTTACATGGTAACAGATAAAGTGAATGCATCATTTATTTTGCTAGCTATTAAAAATACTTAATAATTCCAGTTGGAGCACTCAGCTGTAAGAGCTGTTTCCCATTTCAGTGAACTTTATGCTGTGGAGAGGAAAGAAATGATTTCTCCACATGGCTGAGCATCAGGTTTCTTTGAGCATGGAGGCAGGCTTGTAAAGGGTAGGTGTTTATGCTTGCTTGTTTTCATCGGGAGTGTTCTCTGACATGCAAATGACCTGCCAGCCGCTAGCAGGCTTTAAGCAGATCTCCTTTAAAGCCTCCTGCTGCAATCCCATGTCAGCTCAGAGCAGCAGGTGCATGGATTAGCTTTGCTTTAGCAGGCAGAGTTGTAGTTTCTTTAGTGTTGTGCTGCCACAGCAGGTTGAAAAGCCCTGAGTGGCAAAAGGGGAAAACTATAAGTTATTTGTGGATCATAGGCTCTCTTGCCCTTTTCCCTTTCTGAATCCAGCTCCACCAGGAATGATTTCCACTTGAAGGCTGACTTGGAACAACACTTTCTGAAGCAGTCTTTATGGTTTATATCTGGGAGGTTTTGTCTTGTTTTCTTTAGCAGTGCTCACTATTAGCAGGCTATTTAAAAAGTGAGGATGTCCCTACACTTTTGGGTAAGCTGAATGGTGCTTTGGGCTCCATGGGCCTAAGGTGGTTCACTCAGCCAAAAATCAGACACATTTTTGAAAAAAAAATTATTTCAGCCTAGCAAGAGAGGTAGTTTGTGGGTAAGAATGAGCTGTGGTATTGTCTACAAGGGTTCCAGGATGAGGGAAGAGACGAGAAAGTTGACTCCATGTATCAGAAGGCTTGATTTATTATTTTATGGGAGATAATATATTAAAACTATACTGAAAGAATAGAGGGAAGGATTTCACTAGAAGGCTAAGCTAAGAATAGAAAAGGAATGAAAAACAAGGCTTGTCTCAGACCAAGACCGGCTGGCCAGGTGATCTGTGATTGGCCCTTAATTGGAAATATCCTGATGAGGCCAATCACAGATTCCCCTTGTTGCATTCCACAGCAGCAGATAAGAATTGTTTACAGTTTGTTCCTGAGGCCTCTCAGCTTCTCAGGAGGGGAAAAATCCTAAGGAAAGGATTTTTCATAAAACATGTCGGTGACTATGAGCAGCCAAGACCAGGACAAGGCAGTATTTATCTAAGCCATCTGATAGTAGTTAGATAAAAGATGCCTGGCAGATGTCATGTTAAAACTGACCAGAGTATAATCTGGAGTGAAGAGAGAAAGAGGAGAGAAAAACCAAAAAGAAGAGCAGGAGGAAGAATACTTCTACCCATCTGGAGTTTCAGCCAGGATGGCTGAGACACTCATTTTTGGTCTGCTATACATGCTCCTGCTTTATGGAGTCTCTGAGGTATGACATGATGTACCTGGGGAGCGCAGGGAGCCACTCCCAAGTGCCCTAAACTCCACTCACACCTGCACAGCAAATAGCACTCCTGTCATGTCACCATTTATCTCTGCAGAAATGACTGAGTGCTGTGTTGAGGGGCAGCTAATGTTGCAGTGCATTTCTGAAAGGAAATCTATCCATGACAGCATTGCATAGTTGAACACCAGGCTTCCATAAATAATTAGGAAAGCAAATCTTTGCCTTTTATCTTTGTCACAGTGACTGGAATGCACCTCACTACCTTCAGTGATTACAATTCATGCAGCACTAAAACCACAAGGTATGCTTTTTACATGCCTGATGTACACCCCTCCACCCACCAGCACTGCTCATAAATGCCCTTTTTTTCTTTCCAAAGATGCCAGGACCCACTGGCAAAACCTGGAGACTCACCAAGTATTTGCTTGAAATAGGAATCTATTGTTAAAAAAGAAGCTCTTCACAAAAGACACATCTGACATTTCCAAGGAGTGACTGGTGAACTAAAATATTTGGAAAGTGTCTGTTGTGAGCATGATGGAAGAAGGGGTTCAGAATAATATTTTGTAGGCAGGAAGAAATTTCAGGAAAGACCTTACTCCACTCAAAAGGGAGATGCTGATAGAAGCCAATCTAAACCAGGTGCTATATTTATTACCACTGTTAGCAGTTTTGATAATAATACCAATAATCATAACAATAATAATAGCAATAATTAATCAGTGTGGGATGGCTGCCCATAGCAGGGTAGTGAAGATGTAAGGATTGAGGATGAGCCCCAGGCCACTCTCATTGTCTCTGGTGTGTGTGTGTATGTGAAACTTTCAAAGTAGCTGGTACCAAAGAAGAGGAATTTTGACAATGGCTGCCAGCTTTCATGAAAAAAAAAAAATCTTTCTTATCTTTGCATGTCTCCACCTATGGTGCCACCACTGGTTCTTCTCTCTGAGAGCCTACAACACAGCTGGCCAGATGTTCTTCACCCCTTTGGCCTTTACCGCTACACAGGGGTTGAGAGGAAAACCTTGCAAGTGTTTTATTCCAAATCAGCCTGGCACACTGTGGAAATGCACATAGCAGGGTGTTCATGCTGTCTAACCTGCCCAGGGCACCTCTGCCCCCCCTTGAGCTGCCTCTGGCCCACCTTCTGGAGGCCTCCACTGACTGCAGAAGGACTCATGAAGTTTTATTTATGGATTGAGCTAAAGATCTGAGTCAGGCATGAGCAGAAAAGGCTGACTCAGTTCAGAAAGGCTGTTGAATAAGAACAAGAAAACATTTTGTCAGGACATGTGTCAGAAATTGTGTGTCTGCAGCTGATCTTGCCCAGGGGCAGAAGATCCAACTTTGTTTTTCCGTGAATCTGTGGTGTTCAGTGAGTCCCATGGTCAGGAGGAGGAAAGCTGGAGGAAATCACACAGAACTTGAATTTCTCAGGGAGTTGTAACAGCTTAGGAAAAAAAAGATAGCTTTGGGAAAATGAAGAGTAGCAGAAATTTGAATTTTGAAACTTGCCTGAGGCATCACTTCTGGAAAAACTGAGCTGATACAGCAAGTAGTGACTTGATGTGGGGTTATCCTTACCTCTCTGTGATGTTCATTTTCACTAGAAGATGGTGCTAAGTGAGGAGGGGAGTGTGGATTCTTTGCTACAAAATTCAATGTCTTTATGATAGACCCTCATGAGATGCTTTGGCAAACCTTGTGCTTGGCACAAACTGTGCTGAACAGAGCTTATGAAGTCACAGGTAAGTTTTTTTACATTCACCTCAGCTATTTGCAAGCAGAGCTGATCTAACACACAGCAATTTGGATGAATTAGAGGATTTAAAATGTTTCCCATCCTCTTATCCTCTACTGCCCTGTCTCTCTGCCTGTGGAACTATTTTGATGGTTAGATCCTTACCTGTCCTCTTTAAAAACCTTGATGCAAGGGGTCAGACTGGTGGGCACTCAGGTCTGCAGAAGTTTATCTGCTTGTGGCATCAGTCGGTGTCACATCTCTTAGGCTGCCACTGAAGTTGTGCTATCTGGGGTTGTTTGCTGATTGGAGAATGTAACCTAAAGGCTGGCTGTTTGGAGCAGAGATGGCCTGGGCCATGAGGACAGTTTGGTGACTGTTCAGAGATCCTGCACAATTCTTCAGCCTGACAGAAGCAGGGGGTTACTATTCAGAGACCTACAGTGTTACCAGGTAAAGTGTCTCATATGGACACAAAATGACTGAAACAGGGCTTTGTGTGAAATGATGCAATCAAGGACCAGGAGAAGGACCACTCCTGTGATGTGCAGCTCCACTGCCAACAGCAACTTCACTGCTAGAAGGGAGCCAGTCCTGTCCTCCTTCCTGAGAAGAAGTTCATCTACTGTATCAGAGACATTTGCTCATGCACTGGAGGAACAGGGAAAGGGAAAGAATTATTTACTGAGCTCTGATGTTTTGCACTTGTAGAATGTGTGTATTTTCACCTGGAGTACAAGGCAGGATACTCACACTTTTTACCACCTTGCCTTTGGAGCTTGATTCAGAGACCTTGGAAACTTTTCACTGACTTCAGGGGACTTTGGATCATGTCCAAAAGCAACCCAACAGCCTGGAAGGGCAAAAAGATAAACTGACTCTTTCTGCTGGAGAGGTCCAGGAAAAGAGTTCAACAGAGATAATTAGGATATTGTGGCATTGAGGGAATTTTGGGGTTTTTGTTGTAGTTGTTGTTTGGTTGGATTTTGATTCCCCATAGCAACCCATAGTCTAATGCCTGGATTATTTTTAATGTTACATTTCTCTTCCTGTTTTGATTTGTAAGGAGGACAGCCCTCAGGGCCTTTGGCTGCAGGGCCCATCAGGCAGCTGGAATGGAGCAGCAGGAGCTCCTGCAGAGAAATGAGCTCCATGACTCAGCTGTCAGCCAGGGCTGCTGAAGGGCCAGGGCAAGCAGGAAGCACTGGGGCAGGATGAGGTTGCAGAGCTGTCTCAGATGTCCCCTTTCCAGTGCACACTGGGCAGAAGGTGAGCAGCAGCACGAGGCAGTGGGGTGACCCCTGAGCCCACAGACTCACAATGGGGGAGTTACAAACCCATGGCAGCCCTTGTGACTGTCCCAGGAGCTGGTGAGCAAGTCCCAGGAAAGGCAGAGGTTTGATTTGGGCTAATGAGAGCTGTGATTTGTTTTAGTCTGGGCCTGGTCCAAAGTCAGTCTTTTATAATCTGGGTTGTGTTCAGAGTGAGCTGAGCTTTGCTTTTCCATTTTTGAGAAAGCCCAAAGAGCAGCCTCCCGCTGTGAAAGCCCTATGAGCCAAGCTGCTGATGTGAAACAAGTCTCACATTTGTTTCCTTTCACATCTTTTAGTTTAGAAGCACACAGATGCACTTAACACACACTCTAAAAATAAAATCCTCAGAAGAGTAGGAAAATCAAGATTTTTCCTTTTTAATGATTGCCTCTAGCAGCCTGCCTTATGATCTTGCCTTAGAACTAACACACAACTGATCAGCCTTAAAAACAAAAATGAGTTTTCACACCTTGCTACTTTTAAGATAAAATGCCTTTTAATGGCTTTTCTACTAATTAGCTATCATGACTTCCCAATCTCTTGGTAGAGGCTCTTTTTAATGCATGTCAATATAATCAACAAGGATTACGGTCTTTTATTCAAAGTGTTTTGATAAGGCATGAGCAAACATAGTGGTTCTGCTTTCTCCCCACTAACAGCCACCTCCAGCTGTGCCACTTCAAATATCAGATCTGCTCTGTCACCCACCTGCCTGGGCAGGAGCTGCCAGGAGGCACTGAGGGTGAGGAGAGCACTTGGTAGGGCTGAAGTGGCCTGGAAGATGGAGCAGAAGGTTATTGCTACAGCCCTGTCACAGAATCCTCTGCTGCTAAAGCACAGTGGAAAGCTCAGTGAAAGCCACACAGGATACAGGGGATTGATAAACCTTTCTCAGAGGTGGAGAGTGTTGTGCAACTGCCACCATGTCCCTTCTTTCTCAATAATGCCAGTAAAGAAAAAAGCCATCTGAGTATAAATTAAAGGGGCCAAAGCCTCCCTAGCTGTTGTGAGTCTCTGAGCATCTCCATGATCCAGCTGTTGCCAACAGTAAGCCCAGGTCTTGTGCCTTCCCCCTTACAAATGGCTTTGCTCATGCAGCATCAAGCACTGCCTGGGCTGATATCTATAATGGTTATTGAGGGAATACACACAACCTCAGTAAGGAGTAACAAATCCTGTGGAACACATCCTTGGATGCCCATTTTAAAATAAACATTTACAGCCTCAGCTCTTCAGCAGTCCACAACAGGACCAGCCTAAAGCCGTAGCCTCAGGACTGGTCAGCTTGGATAACATTTAATGTCAGCCCCTTCTTACTCTGCAAGCTGTTTGATTATTTCTAGCTAACACAATTATCTGTGCTCATATTTTCCATGCAGTCTCAATACAAGACTCAGACCTTTCAAACTGATAGTTTAATTAAATTATGGCAATTAGGGTTATTTCAGTTCCAGGAGTATGTGAGGCAGAGATGCTGAGGATAAAGACAGCACTTGTGCTTCCCAGGGAGTGGAGAGATTCTGTTCTGTGGGAATATGAAGCTTTCAGAGGATTGAATTTCATCAGCATTTGAATTCTCTAGAAATCATGCTTCTTTTGTGTATTTCAAGTTGGATATTCCAAGATGGAATGCATCAAGATTACTTGTGGAAACCTGATCTTACACACGCAAGCAGAATTGGAGATCCAGCTATTTCTCTGTGCTGAAGTAATTTTATTGTGTTTAGGTGTCCCCTGTGGAGCCAGCAGTGCCAAGACAGCCATGGCTCCTTTTGTGCTGCTCCATGTAACCAGCCACGTGCATTTGGTGTGCATGTGTGTGTTTGCCCATCAGGAACATGCTCAGCCTCACCACAGGCTGGATCCATGCACACAGAGCTGCAGCAGCCTCACCTGCAACCTAAAGGTCGTGTACTTCAGCCAACTCTAGCACCCTAACCGTGATGGAGAGCCCTGCTGAGACACTTCTCCAGCTTTCCAGAGATAAAGACTGTGTCCCAAGAAGACTTCCTTTACAAGCCTCATTATCAAATTTCACAATGTCTCATGCAACTTGTGAAGAATCATCTGGCTCTCTGGCTTTGTGTGTTTTGTAGGAGAACAGTCCACCCCTTTACTGAATTGTGGCTTATATGGGAATGGAATGACAGTGGCTTGCCAGTTACACTTAAATCACCCCTACCACCAGACAGGCTTGAAGATAAAGTAAGGAATGAATTTATTCAGGAATCCAAAGATCAGCATTACAATTTCCTTATTTAGAGACAGCTGTGCATAAAGAAAAAAAAACTTAGAGCTGCAGACAGATTATTCTGTTATCTGTTTTATGCTGTTGAAATGCTCTCAGCACGCTTACATACCTTTCAGCTTGAAACTTGTCTTTAAGCAAGACCTGGTCCACAGCATGTATTTAATTGAAGGGATGTTTATTAAGGGGTATGCATGCCCTTGCACACATCTTTTCTCCTCTGGGCTGTTTCACTCCTACACATGGCATTGCCTGGGCTGGGAAGCATTTGTTCCTGCTGGATAGGTGGGTTCTTCAGCCCAGACAAAATATCTTGGTGCTTACCTTCATGCATGCAGATTGTGTAGGAGAGCTTCTCCTGAAAGGCAGAGCAAGATTCAGGCCTCCTTGTATTAATTTTTTATATAGTGAAAACACCAGCTAGTACATATGAATCAGCTAAAAATCATAGGTATAAACATGTAGATAATTAGATCTTGACTGTATTGAAACAAGAATTAATGGCAATCTAATTATTTCAGGGTGAAAATGACATGAACATGCTTGGCATGAACTATGCCCATGCAGAACCCCAAGATGGCATCCTCTTCTTTCAAAGGCATTGATGTACTGGATGAGAGACTTCTGGAAAACATTAAAACCAAAAGTAATTTATATTCCTTATACTCCATATTTTATTAATACATATTTATTTTTCATCTGATCTCCAAAATCCTGGAGTCACATTGGCCAATGCATCAAGCGGCGTTTCATTTTCATATGGGACAATGGTGAAAATCCTCATTTGCAAAGTTTCAAAACTGGTCTCTGATGGCAAAAGTTTTTACTTCTTTTATGAGTACTGTAAATACCCTTGCAATGGTCATACGAAGAAGCGGAATAATCTTGGATTGCTTGACATGAACGTGATCACATCTCTGAAAAATGGTTTTGACTTAGAAAATAACTTGGTGGGTTTTTTTTTTTTTTTTTTTTTTTTTTTTTTTTTTTTTTTTTTTTTTTTTTTTTTTGTGCACAAATAATGCTGGCTGGACAGTGTTATACAGAATGGTTGTCCTCAATAAGATCCTGGCATTCCTATTTACAGAGCTACCAAGAAAAAGCTGGGTGATTTGAGTTGCTGACATGTTTAAAAAGGAGCAGAATTGCTCCAGTCATATTGAGAGATGATGCAAGTCATTTTTCATCATGGCACCAAAGGTCCCACATGGGAAAGGTTTCTCAATTCAGTCCTCTAACACAACTGTGCCAGAAATGGTACTTTGAGAGCTGTGCTTCTGGGATACCCTGGCCTTTCTCTACCACACTTTCTCCTTCTTTCCCTCTTACTCTTCACCCTCCTTCTCCTGCTCATCATAATCAATATTATCATCAATATCTGTCAATAGTCAATATCTGGTTTTCTTAAAATTCAATTTCCGGAAAGCAAAGTTGTCTCCAGAACCCTTCCTGACACAAGAGATCAAGACCAGAGCAGGATCAGAGTCAGAGTCCTCAGGTCTAAGATCCAGTCTTACTTTAGGATTTGTTGAAATGATTTGCAGAACTGAATGTTCTAAATGCATTTCAGCATGCAAGGCATAGAAAAGAACTTCTCTTTCTTTCTACTTGTTAATCTCTCTTAGTTCTAGACTTTTCAATGCCAGGAGGTCTTTCTTTTTATATTTATTTAGGTTTGGCAACTATTGAATATGTTCAGGCCCAAGTTCAATTTCAAATGAGAGATGCCCATGGCTCATGCAGAGGCTCAGAAAGACACCTTCTCAATACACTCTAGCAAAAGAGCAGATTCTTCCTAAAACACAGAAAGAAGCATTGCTGTCTGATGAGCAGGAGCCAAGTTTAGTGTGATCACAGATCAAAGAGAGCTGTGAACTTCTCATCTCTATCTCTGCAGGGTGCTGTCCAGAATGTTTTAGTATTTGTGCCCAAAAATTCCATGGCAGATTTGTTTACAGAAGAGTTTTCCAAGAGGCGCTTGGGTTGCGCTCAGCAGCTGCCCTTGCTGCTGTGGCTGGGCATACCTGGCGTGTCTGGGTGATTTATGGATTTCAACTGCTCTCTGCAGCCCCCCTACCTGAGAGACTGGGGCTGCTCCAGCACGGCAAGGAGCCATGAAACAACAGCTGCCACAGATGGATGGCCACAGCTCCTGCCCTGGTTTGGATGGCCACAGCTCCTGCCCTGGTTTGGCACACCCTGCCAAAACGGGGCCAGACGTGACGCTTGTGCAGCGCTGGATAGGTGAGGAATGACACAAGGACATTTGTCAATGGCAAACAGAAAGTAATAAAGTGCTCTAGGGAAATAAGGTTAAATGGGGAGGTGAGGGGAAGGTGAGAAACGGCAGATGTTTTGAGGGAACATCTGTTAATCCTTGAGGAGAAAGAAGTGGTGGCAAGAATGCTAAGGAGGCATAAATTCAAAGGATTACCTTGCAGTTTTCATGGCTTGAGTGGAGAGGGAGGTTGGAAGGCCACACTGCTGATACTGCAGATGTCTGGGGCAGAAAGGAAGCAGGGGAGACATGTGGTGTGCCAGCCATAACATGTAAGAGGAAAAGAGGTGGTCGAACATGGAATGAAATGCACAGAAAATAATGGCAATACTAAGGTGGTCTAGTATTACATTGGATGATGGTTTTCTGAGGTATGCATAGAGGCAGCATCAGAAAAGGGTCAGCAAATTCAGAGTCAGGATATCTGCAAAAACAGAATGCAGATTTTGCATGATAAAGACTCTAATGTCACTGTCTTTCAGTCATACTGAATGTAAATGCATCTTTTTAAAGCATAAAAAAAAGACACGGTTTTTTTTTTTCCCAAAAAATTTAATATCAGAGAGCTATTTGTGCATTTTGATCAGTATGTAAAAATGTAGCTAGTCTTGGCTGAGAAGGCCTATATAGCAGAGACATGTCATGTCTTTGCTCAGCATGCTTTGGTTTTGATTTCTGTGCTGCAACAACTTGATAGCTGAACAGGTCTGTCAAGTCTTTGAAATTAATGCATGTCCATAGTGCTGATAATTCATCTTTGAATTGTTTTCGAAAAGTCTGAGCAGCCCCAATGATGTCAGAAGTAGCTATTGTTTAACTCAGGTGCTGTAAAGAGCTGTCCTCCTGGTAAATGTCATGTTCTCTGTTAAACTCGACCATAAAATTAATGGCAGTTATAACATATGTAACTTTTTCAATCCACCAGTGAAATCACTATGAGCTCTCACAAAAGGCATCACTGAAACAGATGAAGTATTAATTCACTCATCTTCAGAGGTTTTTATGTCATGGAGGAGAAGATGGGTGACCCAACATAAAGAGGAAAGAAGCATTTGAGCTTTACTGTAGTCACGTGCAGGATCAGGGTAAGCGGCAGTGGTAGGTGACAGGTTGGACATTAATCTGAGCACTGGCATCCAGGCCAATCTGGGCTCTACAGTGAAATTCTTCTCATTGTGCTAAATAGCCTAAGAGGTACACAGTAGCCCTAGGCTGCACTTCTGTCAGCAAAGCTCTAGCAAAGATTGAGTTACCTGTTGATTATGTGGCCAGGGGAAGGATATATTCTGTAACAGCAACAGCTGCTCTTTGTAAACACAACTTTTTAATATCGCTGGGCTTGTTTCAAATTGCACATGATGGCCTTCAGCAGGCTGACCTGAGCCACCAGGCTTGCATTAGGGCATTGTCAAAAAAAGGGATTACTGCCCGACTCCACAATGTGCAGGCACAATACAAGGCTTAAAAACTTTTGTGCAAGATTTTAGATTTATCATCATTTCCAGCTGCATTATTCTAGTTTTTATTTGCATGTTGTTTTGGGAAGTGCCTTTGAAGGTACCAGAATGTCATGGAATTTTACATTTGAACTCCTACTTTATATAGCCTAAGAACATCTATTGATTGCAATGTAGCAATGGGTGCAGACAGGATGATTTTGAGGTGCTAAAGCACCTCTATTTGTGTACCCCTCGCTCAGCATGAAACTTGAGTCAAAGGTGAGGAAAGAGTTATCACAGCTGGTCTTGGGAGATTTGGTTGGGAAATGGGCTCCTGACAGAAAGATCCTTTTACTGGCTGTGGAGGTGTGGAAACCTCTAAGTCTGCTGGGGGCTGGATTTTTTTTATCATCTCAGTGTATTTTCAGATCTTGCTCTTGAGCAAGATTTCTCTCATAGTTTCCCTTACCAGCGGGAAACCTGAGCCCTTGGGATATTATTTTGATTTTTTTTTTCAAAGTGCTTGGCACTTGCACCATCTCTGTCTGTCACTGGGACTTGCATTTACTTGCCAGGTTGGGTAACATGGATGTGGATGTCATGTCCAAGGTCACACCATGAATTAATGTCAGAGCTGGGATTATTATTACTTATTATAGTCTGGTGAGTACACCTATGCTTAAGGCAATCTACAGTTTCTATTACAAAAGTCTGCTTTTGTGTTTGTCCTTGCCAAAATAAAACTGCTTAGTGTAAAATTCCTGATCCACACAAGCAGCCTCATACTTGGAGGCAGGCGAAGCAGTCTGGGTTCCTGATTTCTTCATTTTGCTAGTGGCAACTCCTGACTCCTGCTGCTGGGGTCACAGCACTGTACTTCTCCGAGATAAGAGTTACCTCAGGAGAAAATTCCTCTCTTCTAAAAGGAGTGCTGAAAGAATTTTTTGCACATATACTCACTGGTGGAGTTAGGTAGAGTGGAGCAAAGGCATTAGTTCAAACAGGCAGGTAAGTGGGCAAACAGGGCACCAAAATTCAGTGTTACCAGGACTGTGTATCTCGTCTGCTTCGAACTCAGGCAGCTCACTTGGATCCTTTTGTCACTACAAGCCACAAAAGGTTTTATTGTTGTTAAGTGAAGCCTGCTTAGCTTTGTAAGGACTTATTCTGGTAGATTATGAGGGTAGATTTAGTTTTGGACTGAAGAAGCCTTAGCACGATCCAAAACCAGCAGCTAAAGCATACTGAACGAGTATTTCAGCCAAAATGGGAAAGGGCAGAGACGGGGCCATGAAACAGCTGCTAAGAGCAGTGGCCTTTTGTGAGCTGTGATATTTGCTTGGCATATAAGTGGAGGAGTGAAGAAGAAATGATTTCTGCTTTTCCAGCTTTGTTTGTACTCTGAAAATACATCCAGCACTCCCTCTGGCTTAAGAGTCACCACTTGGTTTCTCTTCACTCAGGGCACTTCATTTGTCAGTGCTGTGTCATCAGGTCTGCAAAGTGAACCCTAAGACATGGGACCATTTAGCAGGCACAGAAAGGCAGCCTGGGGACTGGCTACATCTCCCTCAGTGTGAGTGGGACACAGGATGAAGAGGGGGAGAAATGGAAAATCGTCCCAGGTTTTCCATGCAAAGTTTGGTTTTAGAGGTTTTGGAGAGAGTTGGGTGTCTGAATTTTCGAACTCAGGCTCACCTGCATGATTTACCCAAATGTGGCATTGTTTGCTAGAGGAAGAACTGGCAGAAGCTCAGAGCCTGTGCTCTGAGCTCTGACAGCCACCACGCCCAAGGGGTGCAAGCTGTGGAGACTGGGCATGGGACAGAGCACACACCTCAAGCACTTGGGATAAGAAACAGCAGGAAATTCACAGGAAGAAAAGAGAAATAAATGCATCGAGGTCATTAAATATAATTTGCTACTGTCTCAGAGAGTTCCCAACCCAAAACCTGTGGGAATTCAGAAAACTGTTCTGGGATATATATATATTCACAAGCACAAACTACTGGCTAGGGGCAAGAAAATAGGCTAGGTCAACTTACATCTCACCCAACAGAGGCATTTTTGTGGCACACTACTCAAAGCAAGGGCATCTCATGCTGAGTGAGGCACAGTTCACATAAATTCAGTGACCAGAAATTAGCTGGTGACAAAATTTATTTGAAGGAAAGTCTGGTGTGAGCCATCTTCTCTCACCAGGTAGTCAGCAGCAAGAGATAGGCACCTCCAGCCCCACAGAAAGCACACAGATAACTGGCTCACACCAGATGTCAGCTTTTGATGGCAAAACCTGTGAGAGGTGAGCTGCTGATGAGAGCATCCATGGAAAACACACATGTCACAGGGCTCTGAGTGCTTCAACCTGCTCTCAAGCCTGAGCATATCTTTGTAGCAATGACATCTTCTTGGAGCTTCAGCTCCAAGCACAGAGCAGAAGGGGAAATCAGGCAGAGATGAGGGCCTTGGAAATCACCCTGCTTTGCTGCCTCATATGAAAGCACCTACATCTCACCTGTGCCCCACAGTCTGGGCACAATGGTGGCAATGAGGACAGCTGCCCACCAGGAGGGAGGTGTGGTTGGGATCCTCCAGGTATTCCCCAGGTGTGGGGAGGGCTGAGTGTGGAGTTTTATGTGCAGGTGTGTCCTGGTTTCGGGCAAATTTGGGAGAAAACCTTCAAAAGGGACCCTCCAGAAAGCAAACTCACACGGCCCCTCCCCGCCACCGGTTTGGGAAGAATTCCTTGGAGAGAAGTGGAAAGAACATGTTTATGTAACAGGCACAGCACTCCCGAGCACACAAAATGAACAATACTGGATGACACCACTCTTTCACCTCTCTGAAAAAGACGACAAATTCAGAAAGTCTCTCCTGGGGGGTCGCTCTGTGATCAGTCCCTCCGGCGCTGGGGCAGCTGCTGCAGCCACAAGGTGTAACCTCTCTTGGTGTTTTCCAGGTCCCAGTCCAGAGCAGGTTCAGGTAGGTCCAAAAAAGGAAAGGAGAAACAGTCCAGGAAGAAATTTGGACTGTTTAGCTAAACTAACTAATGAGCAGAAGCAAAAAGCAAGAGCAAAGCAGGAGCAAAGCAGAAGCAAGAGTGAGAGCAAAGCAAAAAGCCAGGTAAAAAGCAAAAGCAGCACTATGTACTGTCCCATCTCTGTGTCCTGCCAGCCGTGGGGGAGCGGCTGATAAGAAACCAAAAAAAACTTTCACTCTTCAGAGCCAGTCTTGAAGGCACAGAACATGATATCCAGCATAAACAGCACACACGAATGGGGATACAAGCATCACAACGTCACCCTAGGACAAGGTGTCTAATTTGGAAGGCTCTGGTGTGACCTGTGGCTGTGAAGGGTCAGAAGAAGCCAGCAGGCTGACGTCTTGCTAGCACAGCCAAATCCCCTGCTCATACCAGCAAATGCTAATCCCATCTTTCTCACTGTGAGAACCTGACTTTGAAGGGTTGGCAAAATATTGACTACCAGCAGAATCTCCACAGGTGCCCTCTTTCCCTCTGGCTCTGCTGCTAAGTTTCTGGCAGTCAATATCATATGTACAGAACACAGGTCTAAATACCCCAAATTAGATTAAAGGCTCAAAAACATCATAACACAAGTTTTAATCACTGTGCTACCTACCATGAACACAAATGTCAGTACAGCAAGGGCAGATTCCCATAAATATCTGTTAGTAGAGCTCTTCTGTTAGTAAACACACTGCCATTTCAAGCTGGTTAGATTTTGGTTTGTTAAACCTATACTGAACATTTATGTTCTTCTTGGATACCCACATTTCTGGCATCTTCTGTGACTTGCAGAGAATGGCAGGGCAAATCCTGATTGTGAGGGATTAGTGGTAAAACCTCTAACCTCACTACAATGGATGGCTAATGGCACCTTGGTGTGCTTTCCAAGGGAGCTGTGCTTTACAGCTTGCAGCATTTCCTTTCCATTTCTAATGCACATTTGGACTCAATGATCTTAAAGATCTTTTCCAATCTAAATGATTCCTTGATTATAAAGCAGCTGTTATTGTACATACACATCCCATTGCCTTGGAATAGGGAACTGGTTGAAATTCTTTCTTTGCTTCTTGCTGTGGGATAGAGAGTCTCAGCCCCCATTCTTTTTCATAAAGGTTGTGTCTCTGCTTCTGACAACGTCCACATGAACACCCCTCCTGTTAGCCTGCTGTCCTTCTGTGCCTTGGAAGTGCTGGTCCCTCAGTGTGGGGGCATTCCCCTGCCTGTCTCGAGGAAGTGGCTCAGCTGTTACCTGCTGCCAGGAGCACAGGATCATGGCCTGACACATTGCTGATGATTTAGCTCTCTGGCAGCATCCTTTTTCAAGGAGTCCTTTCCCTGCTGAGGGTCCTCTTAGAGTTAAGCAACACCCACAATGAAACTGGGACAGTTTAACCAGCAGGACAATGTGGGGTAACCAGCTTTAGAGAGCATTTGCTCTTATCAGAGAGAAAAGCAGTAAAGTTTGCACTAGCAGATCTGTAATCCACCTTCTCAAGTTTTTTAGATTAGGTGTTCTGGAAGGCACCGTTTACCCCAAGCTGGTCCCTGGTTGCTGGATGTGCACACCAGATGCAAAAATGTTCTGCAGTCAGACTGACACCTGGGGATTAGAGATGTCATTAGTGCCAAGAACATTCTGGACTGGGGCAGGGGACAAGCATCATTGTTGTCTCTACAACATCAACCACACCTTTGAGTCATGCAAACAAAAGAATTGGCTAACGTGAAAAAGTTGAGGCTTTCCAGAGCTGTCAAAACATATGTCTTAACTTCCCCCTTTTTGCTGCTTAAATAGCTTTTCAGAACTTTTTATTGTTCTGGGAAATGGGAAAGGGCTGTTTACAAGGTAGCTAAAGAAATATGAGGCAAAAGGCCACTAGTTCTAGGATGAACAATACTTTCCCCAGGAATTCTGTGGTATATTTCTCTTATCTCTCTAACCCAAGTCTCTAGGCCATGCTCCTCACCCATGGTGCTTGGAAGCTCGGCATTTCTGCAGGGATAAAAGGAGATGTGTGAAAGTCATTTTCTGCCAGAGGCTTGAATCAGGCTGTCAAATCATGTTGCTTGGCAAAGGCTGAGGACATGCTGTTGTGAGCTTTTTAATGGTAGGATGAATGCCTCAGATGCCCACTTCTCATTGGTTTGGAGTTAAAACCATAAAACTTGACTGGGCTCCATGTCAAGCCATAAGTCAGTTTGTCATGCCAAAAAGCCTGGCACACAGTTTGTGTTAGTATCCAGCCTCTGCAGCTTGACCTACACTTGTTGTTCAAACTGCTCAGAGACAAGCTGGGAGCTGATGCTCTCTCCTAAGGACTATTGCTCAATCAGAGTTCTGAAGAAAAGAGAGAGAAACAGGAGATGATGGGAATGAAGGACGGTGGAAGTAATAAATAAATCAGCAAAGGAGCTGAATCCCTCATCAAGTACTGCTGTTTCAGCCAGGGGGAGAAACAACCCACAACCTCACTTCAACAGCTTCTCCAGATAAGTATGTTGCTGAAGAGAGCCTTTTGCCTGCACAGAGAGTCTGCCTGATGTTATTTCTTCACCACACCATCTTACAGAGAGGTTTTCCTTTTCCTCCCCTTAAAATAGCTCAACTTTGTACCAAGGACCATGTCTCTGCTACTCCTTTCTCTGCAGAAGTACATTGAAATGCAGAGATGGATCCAATATTGCCAAGGAGGTAGGCAGGTTTTAACCCCACTAGGAAGGGTATGACAAGCCCTAAGCAGAAAGTTCACCCCTGAGCTGCAGTCCTGCTGCCAGCACAGACTTACTTTGTGATCTCAGGCTAATCTCTAAAGCTGCTGTCTTTTGTAGTGAGGTGGTATTACAGGAGGAGGTGCAGGGCAAAACCAAGGCAGGACACAAGACACAAACTAACCTGCAACAGGGCTGCACACGTGGGGTGGACAGATGGACAGATGAAGGAGTGTTGGAGTTGTGACATCCACAGAGCAGTCAGCATTTCTTAAGGTGTTTCTGTCAATCCAAAGGCCTGACAAATAATCCAATTGATAAATTAGGGTTGCTCATATCTCAGACAAAATACTGAGCCCTGAAATATCGCCATCTCCTCGGGGTGCCTTGCAGCACCTCCTGAAGGCGCTCCCAAATGCAGCAAAGGGATGGGCTGGCACTGCTCAAGAGCACAACAGCCCTTTCCATGGGGGCCCTCAGGCAGCTCTGGCTGTGATGCCTTAAAAGGCTGGTGAGCTCAGAGATGCTGCAGTCCTTATCTCCTGCCCATGGCTGCTGCTTTGGAGATATTGTATTTATAGATCACCCACAGCACAGATGCCCAACTGTCTAATTACGAAACATAAAGTTTGGGCAATCCAATAAAGAGGCAAGGCTGTCCTGTCCTCTCTCGTTCACAGACTCATCAGCAGAGGCAGCACTGGGCTGCAGCCAGGTAAGATAGTGCCTTGTTTTGGTTTTCACTGTCTTTTGAGCCCTTTTCTCCTTTCCACTTGCAATTAGCCATCACTTCTCAGAGCTCTGTGTTGACCCCCTGAGGGGAGTGCTGCTTTCTCAGGGGAAGAGTGGGCTTTAGGATGTTTGTTCCTCTCTTGCTGCCAGGGCACACGCAGAGAGTCTCTCTTTGAATTCCCAGTCTGCTGTTGGGAACCAGGTGCTAACTAACAGCTGCTCTTTAGTTTCTTCACTAATGATACACTGTCATGTTTTCATGTTCTCAAGGAACACAACCATATCTAACTATAGTATAGACACTTCCCCGGTTTGAATAGCAAACTGAATTACTTCAGGCAGAAAGCTTTTCATTAGCTTTTGGAGGCTTTTCCCCCTCTATCAGCATCTTCTTCTTTATGTTGAATGTTTGGAAAATTAATAGACAGTGGAAAAAAAAAAGTGGACAGGCAGAAGGAACATTTTCCTTTTTTCTCCTCTTTTAGACCATTTTCTAGAGGCAATGAAAGAAAAAAAGGAAAATTGGAGGTGATGCTGATTTCATGTTTTAAACAATTACTTGCTATGGATTACAGCAGCTGAGAGAAAAGGAAAAAGAAAGCAAAGCACTGAATCATAACTATGTGTCAAAGCAGGAATTTATCAAAACTAGCCTGTAAAATAGCAGTAGCAATAACTGCCAAATGCCAATTATCAGGATATTGTTACATTAAATTACTTTTAACCTCATCTCATGAGAGCAATAATTTTCAAATGAAACCAATAAAAGAACACCTCTTAGGAAAAATAAGATTATTTGTTCACATGCATACAGTTGTTTGGATGCATTTACAGATACATTTTTATTATAAATAATTTTATAACCAAAAGCTTTTAAATCCAAGGATCACAAAGTATGAACAAAGGTAAGAAATATTAATTTACTTTTAGCCTAAAAGCTAAAGCTATCACACACTGCACTAGAGTTTGTTTACTATTCCATTATTCAAGAAGTTAAATGAAAGAAAGGGTTTTTTTCAGATTCTGAGTCCTTCAAGGGCTTTGGCAGGATTTCAGGTCCCTGGTACCCTGAGGACCAGGACTCCTTGGACGTGACCCAAAGCCAGTGCTTGCAGGAAAGGACAGCCCACTTCAAAGTGCTTGGGATTGAGGTCAGATCTTAGGTGAGGATTTCAAAGGCAGGAGGCCAGATGATTACTTGGTCTAAAGCTGCTGGAGATGCACTGACTGAAGAAGAGAGGTGGAGTTCACATTGGTGCAATTGGTGCAGCACTTTGGTCTGGTCCCAGGGCTGTCTCTTGGGCTCTGCCATGGCAACATGTGCCTGGCAGAGTTCCTGTAGAGAATGCAGCCCCGGGGCTGTGCCCAGGCCATTACAACCCATGGTCTCTGAAATCAAGTGATCACATCCAAAACACATTCTAGGGATAGGATTTGCTCTTAGGCCATGCCCAGGAGGGAGAGCCCTACACGTCTGGTCAGCAGACCAGCATGGGTGAGTGAATCTCAGTGCCTGGGAGAACCCTGGTGTCCTATTTGTTTTATGAGTGAAGACATGGCCTCTGGGGTTGTCCCCAACCTCACCTGTGACAGGCACTCACTGCCAGGGCTGATGTCCTCAGGTAATATGTCATGTCTGGCTTAGCTTTCCAGGGTTGTGGTGGTGTGGGCTGTGACAGGCAGTGTAGAAGGTGCTGAGACAACACGCACAGGGACATGTTCGCTCAAACCTTCATGTCAAGAACAGCACATAGCCTAAGTGGAAGAATAAAGTAATGTAAAATACCAAATTATCTGCACATGCACTTATCTTGGAGCTTTGTGGGTGCCTCAGAAGGATCCAGACATTGCAGCCAGCACTTCACACATTTCCCTGTTCCCAGACATAACCATCTGGCCACTGCACCTTGGTCTGGTCAGATCTGCACAGAGCTCCACCTTCTGCTCCCCAGCACTGATGAGATGAGTTTCCTGTTACCTGGAGCCCAAAGGCAGCATGTCCCACCAGAGATTGCAGTGTTTTAGAGGGACACCAGTGGGACATGGCAGCTGCCTTCAGTCATCTGGTTATTTCAAGATCTTGCTATTAAGCTAAATGGGTGGGCTTCCAATGTAAATTGTGCAGTAAAGAAATAGTGTACAGAACTATTTTTTAATTATTAAATATTTTTTAATAGAGTAGTCTCACTTCTCGCATGCTAGAAATTTTCTCATGGCCTCAAATTCTCTGCCTATCTTCCAAGCCTCGGGCTAAAACAATAAAAATGAGAAAATCACCCTGTTTGGGCAATTAGTGTTAAAATATTGAAGCCACTGGTGTATTGACAGTGTTCTCTTTAAAAACAAGAAGCAGAAGCAGCATTCCAATCATGTACAGCAAAGCATTAGCTTTGAAAAAAAAACTGTGTTGGCCAAAAGTCTTTAGCTGGAACAAAATACAGGAACATACATACTAATGTTGTGATTTTTTACAGGATTTGAATTTAAAAGTGAAATTAAACAAAAAGATCCAAAGCCTGTTTCCAAAGTGAAGCCATTCTAAAGGCAATCTCCAACAATAAGACTTTGTTCTTACCTAGCATTTAAAAATATGATTAATGGATGAATAACTTTACTTTTTCCCTTGCAAACAGCAAGCCATCAGAACAAGGCAGACCTTTGACTGCAGCTGGCAAAAGGCTGTGAGGGGGCAGCCTCATTCAAACACTTCTTTAATACAGAAAATGTAAAAGGCTATTTTACAAAGAAAAAAAAACAGAGGAGGAAGTGGATGTGAATACTGACTTGGGAGTGTAATCCTGACCCATAGATATCAATGGGAGTTCTCTCAGAGGCATCCATAGATTATTTTAACAAAACCCAGATCTCTTTCTTTTCCTCCTAATTTTAATAGTACCAAACTCGTGTAGATTTGTACCAAAAAATTGCATTTACATATTTTTCCTTACCATTTTTCCTTCTTTGTCTGTTGTCTAACCAAACCACAGACACTCTGACACAGTTGTTTTTCAGTGAGATGAATTATTACTGACTGCAATATTTTATCTTTGGCTTTATATCACAGTGAGTACAGTTTCATACTAATAAATCTCAGGCTGTTTCAACAATATTCATCATCTAACACTGATCAGCTTTGAGAAGCATAGGTCATATTGCACAGTCCTAGTTTTTCCAAAAGCAGCTGGAGTAATTTTGCCTGGTTTTGCTCAACTCCCTCTGACCAACATAGGAGGAGGACTACCACAGATATTTCAAAGAGATCCATCAACTTCAGAAAACTCAAAAATTTTCTGCTGCAGGTTGATTTCCTGGCTACTGTTAAAACACGCTTACCAAGAATTAGTGACACTGAAAGAGCTAGAAGAAAAAATATTTTCCCTCAATTTCATTTCATATTTTCAGTAATATTTTTTATGAAGCCATTTATGCAAGTTTTCTTTTATAATATGCTTTCTTTTTCCTGCAGTGTCTGTGTAACTCCCATATCACTACAAATTAGAGTAAAACCCTCCTTTAAAAAGGAAAATAAGTGCTTCATCATGAGAACAAAATGGGCACATAAGTGGGGACAGAAGCTGTCTCACACACTCCATAAACAAAGCTAGTGGGCTTTCAGATCAGCGAATTTCCTGGCAAACTGAACAGATTTTCACCAAGGTCTTCCTAGAAATTAGCATGCTTTCTGTAGGAGGGAAGCATTGACAGCATTGACTAGTGCTCCTTTTTGGTAGTCTGTGGCTAGGGAAGCAAAGCCCAACATGCCTAGAGATTACCATATGAACACAGAAATACCTGCAAGCCATAGATGCCATCACACAGAAGCCCATTATTCTGTTATTTATCCCATTTTTTTAAATGCTTGGTATCCTAATTCCCTATGCATGGTTTCCATTGCCACACATCTCCCTGCCTCCAGCCTTGGGTCTAGAAGGCAGCAGGGCACTCAGGGGCTTAGAGCACTGAATATAATACAGAGAGAGATACAGCATGGCACTTTTGGTACAGAACAACAACAGAGGAAGTTCTCAGAACAAGCTCTGTTGTACTTTTCAGCTCCAGCACAAAAGCCCCAGTCAGGAATTTGTGTGAGCACAGGTTGAACACGTTGTGTGTCATGCGCTCGCATGGTCTGCAATTCACTGGTGAGTATTTCTTCTCTCAACATCCTTTCAGGGGAGAGAAATAACATTTTTTTCCTAATTCAGAAAAAAAAAGAAGTAAGGGTCTTCTAAGAACCAGATCTGAGGGCAGCCATGCTTCCTTTCTGCCTTTTTGCCCTGTGTTTGCTAGAGCAAATGTAGGGTGGATCTGCAGCTGACTGAAGGAAAAAGCAAAGAGAGCTGGGTCCAGAGCATGCTCACAGAGAAAGCTGGCAGGAGAGGCAGGGGGGCATGGCTGTGGAAGGGATGCAGGCACTCAGGCAGAGCAGTCTGCCTTCCTCACAGGTCTTGTGCCCTCTCCTGCAAGTGAAGTTCCCACTGCCTGCCAGTGCTGTGTTTGCTGCCAGACAAGCCAGCCCCTTCCCCACATTTTTTGCTGGATGTTCAAGTGTTAGAAACTCCTCCTTGCAAATAAGGAGTCTGGGTTCCTGGAAATCCTTCTGGATGCAAGGAAGAGTCAGCATCCTTGTGGACAGGCTCTTCAGGGACACACAGATGGGCAGTGCTCAGTCACGCCAGGCATTTACATTGCAGCAACCCAGCCAGGACTCACTGGACTTTATGGTTAGACATGATGGATAAGCAAAAGGATAAGCATTAGGGATAATCACTGCTTCATAATGTGAGTTCTGACTCCTCTCTAATGATTCATAAAAGTTACTTATCTTCCAGATAAGTACTCATCTTCAAAACAAGCCATTGGTACAAGTTTTTCTTTCGTTTTACTCACAACATTTGAATTTCATTCACATCAAGACAGCAACTCCACTAGACAGCCATGGGAATATGAACTTGGCAGGAGCAAACACAATCCTTATTGCTATCAGGCTGACAATGGATGGTATATTTTTTCAGCTCTGTGTGAAGTGGTAGACATAAAATTCACATCAGCAACCAAAGGTTTACTTTAATCCTATTATTTAAAGGGCCTGAGCATTTATAGTGCTCAAAGTAAGCACGGGCCTAAGAAGATCAATAGCAAGGACTCTACTTCAAAGTGCACAATCTAAGCTCATGTACTCAATCATAATACATGTCTGAGCCTACATCTCAGACCCTCTCAGATTATCTGTAGCATATACAAACAGTAGTTGAGAAGAAAAATAATTGTTGCCATACAGAAGGATCTTTCTACAAAACAGGACATCCCCAGTCATGGTCAGATTGAGAGGGTGACTGTTTCTACTCACATCAAAATATTATGGGTCTGAAGTAATTTGGGAAGTGATTTGTAACTGTATGCTTCTTTTGAATATTAGGCAAGTTGAAGGGCTTGGGGAATGATTGGGCCAAAAGATAACCAGTCCTTGAGCAAGAGATGGCTGTAACAGAAGAGGCAAAATGATCCCTTTTTTTTGCTCCTGCGTTCATTGGGAGGAACTTGGAGAGCTTCCTGCAGCAGAGTGCTTCCTTATGGGTATTTCCAGAGGATCTATTTCAAGCTGAAGTGTCTGTAGAAGAGGTATGGAGCAAATAAACAAAATGAATAGGAAAGAAATTTTAGAACCAGATGGTGTTCATCCAACAGATTTAAAGGGACTGAAGGATGAATTAGCTGAAATAATAATAACAGTCCATGGCCTCTTATTTAAAACAGACTTAGAACTGAGCACCTGAATGTATCCAACACAGCATCAGCCTTTTCAAATGCTTCCAAGAGAGAATGGGAGAAATAGAGCCTGGTAAGACTGACAAATTTAGCAGAAATCACAATGCAGGGTAGAGAAAATGGGTAAATATGATACTTTGGGAGAAATTCAATATACCTTGGTAAGGAGAAATCATGTTCTACAAATCCATCAAGTTCCTGTAAGATGATAAACAGCATGGAGATGCAGGAGATCTTTGGTTGACAGCAGGTGCCTATTTGTCCTTTTCCATGTATTCAATAAGGGCTCTCACCACACAACCTTAAAAACACCCAAGCAGTAATAGGATAAGAGGGAAGATATTTGCATGTATGGCATAAAACCAATTGAAAGATAGGTTTTACAGTAAAGAGATTAATAGGACATTATTAGTGGGAATTCTTCTAAGACTGAGAAAATAGATGAGAGAAAAGGATCTTAAGCAAAAAGATGAGTGGGCACTAGAACAGCATCTCATACTAAATGTAGATGAGCATAAAACAGTGAACATGGTGGGGGGAATGGAACTTTAGCTATAAAGTAGTGATTCTGAGATGTTTAGCTGGGTGTGAAATTTAGAGGTTATATAAGTTGACAAAAAAACCCCAAAAACAATAGAACACATGCAGCCAAAATGCATGCTGAATATTAAAAGTTTTGGGCACATCACCTGAAAAACTAAATTGTCATATTGAAAAAGTTTGATGAGGAATGATAAAACATGAGAAGCAGCTTTCATACAGACTAAACAGGCAGACTGGGACTCCCTGGCCTAGGAGAGGTGGCTGAGCAGAGATATGATAAAGATTGACAAAGACATGAACAGCCTGCAGCATATGAATAAAGATAAAGTTTCTCGTTATATCTCCAAAGGTAAGACCTAGGAGCCCTCTGATGAAACTTGTAGGTAATATGTTCAAAATTAACACAAGGAAGGTGGTTCTCCAGCTACACACAGTAGAGCTACCTTCTCATCAGCTTTGATCTTAGCCTGCTGGAAACTGTGAATTTCCTTCCAGGCAACCAGGAGGGAGCTGCAAGTTCATGAAAGTGATATTCAGTATGAATATTACCCCCAGGTTAAGAAATCCCCCAGCCAAAAGTTGCTGGAGGCTGGCAGAGTATTATGAAGAGATATCATTACATTCTCTCCTCACTTTCTTCCCAAGATATTTCCCAAGAGCAGCATAACAAATTGGAGGAGCCCTGCTTTCAGTGATTCTCATATTGCTATGGTGTGATCTGAATAACTACAAATGACAAGTTCTCCTGACACTATTCATCCTTTACAGGCATGAATGTTAGACGAGGCCTACATCTCGGACCCTCTCAGTATATCTGTAGATTATACAAAACAGTAGTTGAGAAGAAAAAAGAATTGTTGCAATACAGAGGATCTTTTTCCAAAAAAGACATCCCCCAGTCAGGGTCAAATTGAGAGGGTGACTGTTTATACTCACATTCAAAATATTCTGGGTCTGAAAGTTCATTTTGGGAATGTGATTTGTAAAATGTTGATTCTTTTGAAATATTAGGCAGTTGTCGAAGGGCGGGAGGGAAGGAGTGTGGACAAACGAAAGAAGATGAACTCATGCGCCCGAGCTCGTGAGCAATGAAGAGGCTCTTGGAACAGAAGAGGCAAAATGATCCCTTTGTGTTGACTTCCATCGGGCGCATTCATTGGGAGGAATTGAGCAGAGCATCCTTTGTGCAGAAAGAGAGTGCCTTCTTATGGGGATTCCAAGCGGTCTATTCCAAGCTGAAGGTGTCCTGTAGAAGAGGTATGGAGAAAATGTAAAAAAAAAAATGGAATTAGGAAAGAGTTTAGAACCAGATGGTGTTAAATCCAAAAGAATGTAAAAGGAACTGAAGGATGAATTAGCGAAATACTACTAACAGTCCATGTGTGGCCTCTTATTTAAAACAGAATTAGAACTGAGCACCCTGAAATGTATCCAACACCAGCCATCAGCCTTTTTAAATGCTTCCCAAGAGAAGAGAGAAGGGAGAAATAGAGCATTGGGGTTGGGTTTAAGACTGAACAAATTTAGCAGAATCACAATGCAGGGTAGAGGAAAATGGGTAATATGATTACTTTGGGGAGAAATTCAACATACCTGGAAGGAGAAATCATGTTTAAACCCAAAATCCATTCACGCATGGTAAAGATGATAAACAGCATGGAGAAGGAAGGGGAGATATTGTGTTGACAGCAGGGTGCCTATTTGTCCTTTCCAGGTCTTCATAAGGGCTCTCAAACACAACCTAAAAACACCAGAAAGTAGTCATAGGAATAAGAGGGAAGTATTTGCAGGTATGGCATAAAACCAATTGAAAGAACTAGGTTTTACAGTAAGAGATTAATAGGAATTATTAGGGGAATTTCTTCTAAGCCCTGAGAAAATAGAATGAGCGCAGAAAGGAGGATCTTAAGAAAAAATGGTGGCACTAGAACAGCATCTCATACCTAACTGTAGATGAGCATGAATAAAGAATGTATAAAACGTTTGAACAGGGTGGGGGGAATGGTGGGGAGCGAACTTTGTAGCCGATAAAGAAAGTAGTGTTTTTAATTACTGAGATGTTTAGCTGGGTGTGAAATTAAGGTTATATAAGTTGACAAAAAACCCCAAAAACATTAGACAACATGCAGCCAAACAGACATGGAATATTAAACGTTTTGGGCACATCACCTGGAAAAACTAAATTGTTCATATTGAAAAAGTTTGAATGAAGGAAATGATTTTAAAACATGAGAAGCAGCTTGCCATACAGACTAAACAGGACAGACTGGGGACTCCGGCCTAGGAGGGAGAGGTTGGCTGAGCAGAGATATGATACAAGATTGACACAGAAATGAACAGGCCTGCAGCCATGAATAAAGAAAAGTTTCGGTTATATCTCCCAAAGGTAAGACCGTAGTAGACCTCATGATGAAATGAAAATTGTAGGTAATCTGTTGAAAAATTAAAACAAGGAAGGTGGTTCTCCAGCTACAAACAGTAGAGCCTACCTTCTCAATCAGCTTTGAAATTAGCTGCTGGAAACTGTGAAATGGCTTAAAGGCAACCTGGACCAGAAGTCCAGGGGGAGCTGCAACGGTTCATGAAAGTGATAGTTCAGTAGAATATTACCCCCAGGTTCAGAAATCCCAGCCAAAAGTGGCTGGAGGGTGGCCAGAGGCAGAGTATTATGACGAGATATCATTAAATTCTCTCCTCACTTTCTTTTCCCAAGATATTTCCAAGAGCAGCATAACAAAACTTGGAGGAGGCCCTGCTTTCAGTTGATCTCAATTGCTATGGTGTGATCTGAAAATACAAAATGAAGTTTCTCCTGACAATTATTCATCCTTTCGGCATGAATGTGAGACTGAATCCAACTTCGTATGAATCCTCCGTCCTTCCTTTTAAAAGGAAGGGAAGGACGGAAGGAAGGCAGGAAGGAAGGACGGCCTTACCGTCCTTCACTCCAGTTACTTCCTTCAATTCCGATTGCCGGCCACTTCAGCCACTTCTCCGCCACTTCCGCCAACTTCCCGCCACTTGCCGCCACTTCCGCCACTTCCGCCACTTCCGCCACTTCCTGCCACTTCCTTCCTTACGCCAATTCTTACGCCAACTTACGGACGTTCCGGGAACTGGGTGGGCCGAAAGAGGACCGGCCGTCCTGAAGCACTTCCGTCCGACTGCCTTCCTTCATACTTTCCGTCCGGATGCCAGGTGTCCTGGCGGCCGTGACCCGCCGGCAGGCAAGGCGGAAGGAAAAGGAAGGCAAGGGGGCAGGGTACGGGGACGGAAGGACGTGAAGGAAGGAAGGGACGGGCAGGAAGGCAGGAAGGGAGGAAGGGGGGGTCGGGAAGGAAGGGAGGAAGGAAGGAAGGGGAAGGAAGGAAGGAAGTGGACTGAAGGAAGGTCGAAGGGAATGGCCAAAGAAGGCCAAGGCAGAAAACGGACGGCCGGACACGAAAACGGGCAAGGCAGACCAACGGAAGGCCGCGAAAAGGGGGTGTCCGGCAGCCACGGGGGCGGCAAGACACGGCGGCAGACAAGGAAGGAAGGGACAGGAGGGGGGACAGGCAGGAAACGGCAGAAGAAGCAGGGAAAGCGCCGGTGGACGTACTGGACGGGGAAGGAAGGGGAAGGAAGGAAGGAAGGAAGGGAAGTGACAGGAAGAGGGCAGGCAGGGAGAAGGAAGGAGGACGGAGAGGAAGAGGGGGAACGGAAGGAGGGAAAGGTAATGAATGAAGCTAAGCAACGGAACTCACTTACATCACAGAACAGCAAGAAAGCAGGAGTGCAGGCAGTAGAAAGGAAGAGGCAGGAAGCAACAACGGACTGCAGTTGGCCAAGTCGCCATGAAACGGTCATCTTCATCATATCTTTATCCTCGACCCCCTACTTTCGCCGTCAACTCTTCTTTTTGCTCCTCTGGATATTTCCGTGAGTACAGAAACTGGACTTCCGACACTTACTTCAGTTCTTTTTAAAGGTCCTTACATTCCTGGCCTTTCCTTCCTTCCGTTCCTTTCCTTCCGTTCCTTCCTTCCTTCCTTACTTACTCTGCTTCCGCCCATTCGCGCCACTCCGCCATCGCAGACCCATTCCGCCCATCCGCCCTTCCGACACTGCCGACCACTTCAGCCACTTTCCTTAGCACCGCTACTCGTGCTTTATCATCTACAAGGAAGAGGCAGGACGTCTACCACCACACGGCCTTCGCGCCAAGGCCGGTCCGCCAAGGCCTTCCGCCACGGCCGTCTGCCGGCCGGAAGGATAGGACGGAAGGAAGGACGGAAGGACGTACCCTAGGACGCGAAGAAGGACCGGCCGGCATGCCGGCCGGAAGGCCGGCCGGAAGGACGGACGGGCTCCGGACGGGAAGGAAGGCCGGACGGCGCACGGAAGGGACCGTCCGGGAAGGGGAAGGCCTCGGCACAGGCCAGACCTCATGGAAGGGCCGACGGGCAGCCCCGCGGGCGGCAACCCCAAGCCACGCGCACGGCACCAAACAACGAAAACAGGACCAAAATCAAAACCAAAGCGTAAGAATAAGGGAAGGAAGGGAGACTACTCATGGGCAGGAAAACAAAAAAGGCGCAGGAAGGAAGAATAAGGACGGGACGGCGATGTGAAGACCGGAAGGAAGACGACAAAAGGAAGGGCACAGCGAGGCATTTGCAACAAAACAAAGAAAAGAAAAGAAAAGGAAACACAGAAACAGGAAGGGGAACAGCCTGGAAGTCGAAGCGCACCACCTGCTCCTTATAATATAAGTGAACGGAAGCGAAATTGACACAATAAAAAGAAAGGGCAAGGAAAAAGTGCTGCAGCCATGGCGCCGGTAAGAAATCCCCGGAAAACGGAGGAAGGAAGGTCAGGGAAGGAAGGCAAGGAAGGAAAGGCAGGAAGGACGAGAAGGAAGGACGGAGCCGAAGGACGGAAGGGCAGGCATGCAGGCCGGCCGGACGGACGGCCAGGACGGCCGGCAGGAAGGACGAGGAAGGAAGAAAAAGAGGAAGGAAAGGAAGGAGGGAAGGACGGGAAGGAAGACAGGAAGGACGGGGAAGGAAGGCAGGAGGATGAAGGGCAAACGGAACGGAGGAGGAAGGGAAGGACGAGAGGATGAGGGAGGAAGGGGGAAGGAGAGAAAGACAGAGAAAAATGAACAAAGAACCAAGGGAAATAGGACAAGAAAGAAAGATGAGATCACGGAAAGAAAGAAAGAAAAGGGAAGCCAAGGGAGAAGGAACGGAAGGGAAGGAAGGAACGGAAGGAGGAAAGGAAAGGAAGGACAGGAAAGGAAGGAAGGAGAGGAAGGAAGGAAGGAAGAAGACTCGCGAATAGTCAGGGACGCGGAAGGAAGGAAGACAAAAAAGACCCGCGACGGAAGGGAAGGAAGGAAGGAAGGAAGGACGGGCAGTAAGAAAGGAATGAAGGAAGGAAGGGAAAGGGAAGGAAAAGCGGCCAGGAAGAAGCAGGAAGGACAGGGCGCCAATGCCTTCATTATTCCTTCCTTCCTTCATTCATTCCTTCCTTACTTCCTCTTCCTTACTTCCTTCCTTCTTCCTTCTCCTTCATTCCTTCATCCTTCCTTCGTCCTTCCTTCGCACTTCTTACGCACTTTACTTCCGCCACTTCCTTCGCCACTCTCCTTCGCCACTTCTTCCTTCCGCCCATCCGTCCTTCCGCCAATTCCTTCTTCCGCCACTTCCTTCCGCCACTTCCTTCCGCCACTTCCTTCCGCCACTTCCTTCCTTCCGCCACTTCCTTCCGCCACTTCCTTCCTTCCTTCCTTCCCTCCCTCTTCGGAGGTTGTACAGTCCTACTGTTACTCCTTTAGGGCAAATTAGACAGAGATTGCCAGGAATGACATTGGACATTGTCACTTCTGCCTTTGAAATTAGTTAGGTAAGTTCTTAAGGTGCCTGCCAACTGCTCAGTTTTTCAAACCTGTCTTTGCTCAGGAGTTCCTGAGGCCTCTGGCTGTCTGATAAAGGGAAATGGTACTCAAAAGTTGCTGCTGGTTATTTCCAGAGGGTGGTAACAGTGCAGGGTGATCAGGAGTGCAGGCAGAAAAAGTGCTAAGGGGAGCAGAAGCAAATTATACACCCAGAAGTAAGGTTTTGGAGAAGAAGCCATGAGCAGTGGAGCAGTGGGAGGGAGAAAGACTATGGAAAGGGGATTTTGCCTAAAAATGCAGGAGTGTGCTGTTAGGAACACCACAGGTAATGGGAGCTATTTTTTACAGAACAGCAGGTCTCTGGTGCTTTCAGAAACACAGAGTCATTAATTTCTTGGAACAATCACAGTGTGTTTGTTTCACACATCTAGAATAGGGAAAGATAAATCATGATTATATGAAAATTAATAAATCCTAAATTAAGGGGTAGTATTTGCCAGCTCAGAAGACCAGCAGTTACTGCAACCTCTGTACTAATTTGACATCCCAGATTCCATCTGCAGGGGTAGGAAACCCAAAAGGCTCTTCCTATCAGTCATATTCCGGCCCCATATGGCAGCCAAGTTGAATCCAGAGGAAAGGAAAGAAGCAAGAGCTCCTCTGCGTAGGTCCCTGCACTATTATCATTTAGAGTCATATGGAGACCCCTCACCTGCTGTTGAGGTTATCTCTCTATCCAAAGCACTTCTGCAGACATGCCACCAAGGTCTCTACCCTTGGTTACAGATGAACAAACTGTGGAGCTGAGGGGTTTAGTGAACACTTAAAAGACAAAGAAGTGTGAAGATGGCAAAGACCAAAATGTTTCACTATAGTTTCCTTAAAAGGAAAGGCCCTCCTTAGTCAGGGGAAAGAATGAGAAAGAATGCTAGGAAAAGTAGGGAGAAGACTGTATTCCATAAGAATTGTTGTCTTCCACTCTCTTTGTTGTAAATCTTCATTATTTCTTCAGGCAGTTCACAGCCTGGTGAGGGCTGTTCAGGGTGGCTGCCCCACATGGTACAGGCAGCTGCTGCTTGGGGAGTGGTTTGATGGGCTGCCCTTATCCTGCCATGGCCTGTATGGCTTTTTTTTAATCCATGAGGTCCTGGGATAGATTTTCTGACAATGCTTGTCCAGTGAATGACCTGTCAGTCCTGTAACAGTGCCTGAGCTTTCCAAGCTTTTGGAAACTCATCCAGCAACAAGAGGGATTTTCCTTAGCAGATACCATTCCTTTCAGCCCTGGGCTGATCCTTGAAGCTTCCCCTGGTATTCTGTCTGCTTCTTCAAGCACCACTGCACTTCTCCTCTGTGACCAAATTGTGTTCCTCTGCACACCAGTGATAAAAGCTCTTTGTCTACTCAGCTGGGAGAGAGGAAAGCAGCAGAAAAAGGGACACAGCTGTCATTCTGCTTGGGTCATCCATTGCAAGCCCTCTCCTACACCTCAGCTGTTCACAGAGAGAAGGGTATGGGAACAATTACACAGAAAGGGACAGACCACAGGTGTCTCACTGCCATATTCACTTTGGGACACCTCTTTCAGGAGATAGATTTTCCTGAATGAAACTGGGGTTAACTCGATCAAAAGTCCTGACTAACTCAAAAAACTAATGAAATCTTTGTCCAAACTGACCATAATGGTCTAAAATGCTTTCATCTCTATCCCAGACTGTGCTATCACAGAGACACACTTGTATTTGAGTCTCAGTCATCTGTCTTATCACATAGCATCATATTATCCTTCTGAAGATAACTTCTCCAATGAAAAACAGGAGTTCTTTGATGCTACTAAACTGTGATACCTTTCTCTAAATTACTGAAGAAAATTGTTTAACACTGCATGTGAAAACTATAACATATTAAGAAAATAAACATGGAAGTAATTTTTTTTTTTTTACAGATTAGATTGGAGTTTCTAAGTCACTAAAGTTTCCTCACTGATTTAGGCTAAACATCAATAATCGAAGTCTTACATCATCCAAAAGCAGACAGACTTTCTCTATCTGCCTTGGCTGGGATGGTTTTAATGGGTTGTCCAAAGATGTCTGTAGTTCCCTCATCAGAATCTGTGAAATTCTGATATTTCTTACCTGATGTGTCTTTCTACTTGAGGTTTGAGTCTCCTAGGGAAAGAAAGGAAGATCAGAATATTGCACAAAATCTTGTGACTTGGAAACTGAATTGGGAAAGAAAATACATGCTGAAAATATCTTTTAAACCTTTGCAAATTCCTCATAATCTTAGGGAAAATACATATCTGTGAACATTTTATGAGTATGAAATTTCAGGAAGATTTAACATTGCCTAGCTGTTATTTTAGGTTTAATGAACTAAAGTGCAACCTCTGCATTAGTCTACACTCCTTCCTAAGTTGTAGTGCCAAAAATAGCAGCTCTCCTAAAGGCACCCTCTAATATTCAATTGAAGCTTGTGTTACACAGATTCCAGCATCAAAAAGGGGATTAGTTGAATTCTGATAAAGGAACTTAACAGTTTCCAGGATAAATTGATGGAGTAAGGAATCAGCCAGTAGCTTAGCCATTTTCAAACCTAAAAGTGTATAGTTTCCCCTCCCCTGCTCTCTCAGAGACGTTTTATTTCTCATGTCTCAAACTGGGGGAAGTAAAAATATTCCACTTCCAGCTGTCTCTTTCCACTACTTTTCTTTGTTCATTCATTTCAGCCAGGAAAGGAGATAAGTGCTGAAATTATAGTTATTCCAGCATCAGCCCAGTAGCTGAAGTGAGACTTATGAAGGCTTAGTAAAATCATTGAGAAATCCTGCTATGAGAAGGGTACTTTCTCCACCTTTTTTACCCATATGGATGTACAGCATTCTACACATAGAATTAACCTGTTAAACACACAGACCACTGAAGAACAAGCAGCAAATGCTATGTAAATGCTATACACATGAGGCAAATATAAACCATAGGATAATCTCCAAATCACTGTATGGAAATTGCATTTCCACTCTTGGTTTAGGCCCCCTAATGGAAGCACTGCCCCTGTTTTCATTGCCATGACTCCTCTGAAGTCTTGAAGATGCCTGATCTCTGCTGGGGTCTTCAGAGAACCAACGAACTAAAAATAAAATATAAAATATACCTATTGAAAAAGAAGTGGGTTATATTTGTTAGTGAAAGGGCCTCTGCCCTTTCCTCCCCATCTCTCTGAAAAGTAATGAAATTTGTGGATCTCCCACCCACCCACACCTGTTGGAATTGAGTCTGGTGGGAAAGAGGCTGGGGAGGGATGCCAGTCAGTGATGAATATTTATTTGCCAGATAAATGTGGAATGAGTGGTCCTGAAGGGGGGTGGATGTGGGGGTGGGGGGTGGGGTAAGGGGTCTGAATTCCCTGTACCTTCCCTAGTAGTGTTTGATGGAGTGCATACCCCTCATCATGGGATGAGGGAAGGTGCTGCCTGGTCATCTTCCTCATCCCTTTCACAGCCCCACACAGTCTTGATGTGGCTGCTGAGTGTCCAGCCCCACAGTGAGCCCACAAATCAATGGGTTTTAAATCAGCAGAGGCTCTTCTGCCTTCAAGGAGTCAGAGGTGTTGTATTAAAATATGCAAAATTTCCCTTATCTTCCTTAAGTCAACCCTGACCTGCAACAGATAAACCAAATCATTTCAGCTGTAGCCAGTATATATTTAAACTCATAATTGTGAGAAACACTTGTCTTGTGTGACCACAGGGATCACCAAAAAAATCTCTGTCAGACTTGCTGCAGTAGCTGTCAATGGACAGATGGGGAAATAAAAATATCATGGAAATTGAAAAAAATCAACACATTCAGAATATTTAGTTTGTTTAGAAAAGTTTGGAGCCAAATAGACCAATTCTAATTACCTTGAAGGCCTTTTTCCTTTTTTATGTACACTACTAAATTAGAGCTGAGGTAAGAACAGTAACTGAGACAGTAATTAATTATTATTGTTGTCACTGTGCAATAGTTTAACCTAAAAGAGAGGAACTATTACTCCTATTATATTTATGCTCTAGCTAGTCCTTGGAAAATTTCCTAGCAAGTTACACATGAGTTTGGCTGTCCTGAGCTTTGTATTTACAGGCAATGAAGCTAACAAACAGAGAGATGAAATCTCCTGTCCAAGGGCATCCAGGAAGTCATTGATGGGACTGGAAACCCAACCAGTAGCTCTCCCAAGATAAGGTGCAGATCCAAGGTAGCTCATTGGTTCAATGAAAATTTTTCACTCCCTGGTTTAATTAATTTTACAGTGCCACTGCAAATTCAAGGGAGGAGTCAGGGACTCCCCATGTGGCTGAGGAGTGCAACAGCTTTGATTTAAATGAGATTTAATTGCCATGGCATCCTTGATCTTGTATGCTCATTGTCAGCCCTCCAGGGCACGATGCCTGTTTTGAAATCTCAACAGCAAAGGCTGGATCAGCTGACAAACAGATCATTGCTGGTCATCCAAATAACTCACATCTGTAAAGGAGAGTTGGCTTCTGATAGAAGAAATAGGAATGGCCCTTTCCCACTATTTTAAAACCATTGCTTTTCTAGATTTGGAGTAACACTGAGGCCAACTAGCCTATTTCACCCCCATTCCAAATCTGACCACATCTGGGTGCATAAGAGGACAGCAAGTACAGGGCATGGTTCTGGCACAACTTTGTCTTGCAGGAGAAACTGTGATCTAATCCATGTGCACATCTGCACCACTGCTCAGGCACATGCCAGAACCCAGTACCCAAAACTGCACTGCCTGGCATCTTCTGGATGCAAAACAGCAGCAAGGCTCTCTCGGGACAATGGGCTTTACATATTCATCCTTCTGCTTTCCCTTAAGGTTGAAAGCATCCAAATTAAAGCACCTCCCTTTGGCAAGCACCAGTCACTACTGAAGAATTACCCTGAAATGCCTCCTCCAGCCTACCCCTCAAGCTGCAGACAGCAGCTCTCCCATGTGCTTCTGATCCAAATTCTTCCCTCTGGGAGGTTTCTCAGGACCCTCATTGTTTTGATTGGCAGAATGTGTCTCTGCTAGAATGGCTGATAAATGAAATTGGGTTTTGTAGCAGAAAAAGTAGTTCCTGATATAGTAGGATTAATAGTTTCCCCTCTTCTTACCATGTGCACACTGGCAAGGCTCTCGACTGGGTACTGAGCATGTGCTGAGACAATCTGTTCCTTTGGCTTTCTCTTAGAAAAAGATGGTTGGTTTTGGTTTCATTGATTTCCCCTGCTTTTGTTCGTTTTCCTCCTGATTATGGGGAAGCTTGGCAAGAAAGAAGGGTGGAGAGAAACTGGACTGGGGTCTGGATGTTCATAAAGAAATGCCTGCACATGTGGTCTTTGCAAAAATATGCACCTCTCCACAAAGAAGAAGAGAGACAGGTTGTTTCACTCTTCTTTGGCAAGGCACTCAGCAGGCAAAATGACCAAAGTGCATAAAGCCTCATACTGATTTTAACCAAGGACTTTATGCTCTCAGCCAGGTGAAGAACCTTACAAATGTTTGGGCTTGAGTTGCTGTAAAACCTCTCCTTCTGCAAAGAGCGAGCTCCCAGATTTAGAAAACCATGTTATTAATAAGCATCAGGGGTTTAGAGAAACAAAGGCTGGAGGAGGGGAGAGGGAGCCTTATTTTAGGAAGAGGGCCAAGAAAGACAAGATGTTTAGGAGGGGGAAGTATTGACACCCTTGGAATAGAGAAAGTGTCGAATGCCAGCTGCAGAGCGCCTCAAAGAATGAGAGTCTCCGATGCTTTTGTCTCCTTATATGGTAAAATGATAGCGAGGGGTTTCACTAGGCTGGGGAAGGCAGCAGCTCTTTCCACACACGCTGCCTGCCGAGCTGCACTCGGCGGAGCCGCTCTTTGCCGGCAGTGGAAAGCCCCAGTGGCAGCGCAGCTCTCGGCTGCAGGCAGGCCAGTGCGCTCTTTGCACTCTTGTTAATGGATGTGACCCCCTGTCCCCGGTCCGGGAGGTGCCATTAACTGCCCGCTACTGCTCTGTAAGTAAATATCCCTTTTTTCCCCTTCCCCCCCCACTACCCACAGAACACATCTTTGGAAGCGTCGCTTTAAACAAAGGGTGCAGAGAGGAGGAGAGGGTTCTTTAATATCCTGGGGGGTGCTGGGGAAGGATGCGAGGAGAGAGATTGCCGGTCCCCCTTTCTCCTGAGTGCACGGGCAGGGGTGCGAAGAGGACAAAAAGACAAATTTCTTATCTCAGCAATTACTGCTGCATGTCCGTCAGTAAAGTGACACATCAGCCAGCTGATGAGGCACTGGCTCTTTTCATGTGTAACTATTTTTAATGACTGCATTGTGCTGCGTGTGTAATCCACCGGGAAGGTGATAAAAAGTAGAAGATGGGGTCTTAGATTCCTTACACCTCCGTGCACTCCTGCTGCCGAGCTCAACAAAGGAGCATTTTGGTACTGTAGCAAGAGCAGATGCACATAAAACAAAGGTAGCCTCTCCTCTTTGCAGGCAAAGAGCAGGGATAGATTGTGTATGGGAAAAACGGGGAGTCATCAGCGTTGTATTCCTTTTCTTTATGTGGAGAGAATAAATTAGAATACAAATCCCAATTATTAGCTCTGCATTCCTTCTTTTTGTGCTTCCCTCCGTGTGCATGTGTGTGCAGCCACAATAACCCAGTCCTTACTCTATGCTAACGTGGATTTGTCTGTGTATGTAATAAAGAAAATACTAACTCTGTCTGCATTCATGGCTGTTCCAAACTTTTTACTCCCCCCAGGGGATATGGCTTTTATTTAGTTGACCAAATACCTGCATATTTCAGCTTCACTCTGTCTGGAGACACACACAGCTTTGCTGAATACAGCAAATGTCATAAAAATATAGGTACCAGCAAGTCAGTCTGTGATTGCCACTCCCCTGACTCCAGTCTGGAGGTATATTAACTAAGATTGCTAATTGACATTGAGATTGTCAGGGTCAGTAGCTGCAACATTTATTGATGATTATGTTTATTTATATGTTGTCTTGAAAAGGAATTGTTCTAAAAGGGACCAACATCTATTTGCTGGTCTCATCTATGTTATTAGATACACCAATTCATCCAAATGTGAAAGAATGCTACAATTCAGGTTGTCTCTGGGTTTCTGCTGTGAACCCTATTTTCATCAGTACATCAATTTATGGGACTTCCAGCTTTCTGGCCAAAATCTTCTGTGCCTTTTATAAGCCAGATGGTAAACTCTGAACATGATTGCTTCAGGCATTTGGATATGGAAGGCCAAAAAGAAAAAAAAACAAAACAAAAAAAACCCCAAAAATTCATGTGTTTGTTTATTTTACAAAAATTTAGGTCTGTTTTCTGCACCTGTAGACATAACTGGGAAAGGATGGATTGTAAATGTTGCTTTTTCAATAAAACCTGACCAATTCTTGGGGACATATGGAGAAATTTTTTTTTTTAAAGGATATGAGTTGCTGTATTGAAAACTCAGTTCCTGACACAGCATAGCATTGCTATCAAAATCTGATCAGAGCACCAATAAAACTGTCTTTTACCCTAGCCACAGGGTAAAATGATCTCTGGCTTGTGAACCAACATGTGGTCGAGGTGACCAGAGCAGCTGAAAAGACATAAAACGATGTTGTAGAGGAATCAAATTTACAGAAGTTACCTGGGGTTCCCACCTGACATCTCCATCTAACTAACACACCTGAGGCTAGAACACCTGAGGTTCTTGTGGTCTTTTGAAAAAGCCCAAGATGGCAAAAGTGCTGGGATAAAATACAGTTATTTTTGGTTCTCACCATTCTGCCGAACGTGCTCCCACAGAAAGCGGCAGTGCTACATGTGCAAGCACCAAATAGTCACTTCCTGGTGGTTTGGATTTACAGGAAAATACTACTAGTTTTTGTGAAATCACTGTTATCTCCCAGCAGTGGCAATATTGTGTCAGATACTGTTTGTCCATGTGAAGTTCCTACCACATAGAGCATGTAATGGTGATTCCCAACTGAAGAACTCAGGAACAAATGATGATCTGTTTCCCACTCCTTAGAGAAGTCCAGGGATAGCACTTTCCCTGAAATCACATCTTTCCTGTCCATACAGGCATCAGCTCCCCCAGATGGCACACCTTGCATTAGAAAAGAGATCAGATAACTCCTTTGATCACACACAACACAGTCTGCCAGGATTCCATCACGCTCTGAATGTCAGAAGCCAAAAAAAGAAAACAACCTCAAAACATCGGTGACAAAGTACAACTCCTATAATTGTAAGGGTTAATGACAGTTTCTGCTGCACTGCACTGCAAATTCAAGCTTTTATTCCAAAAAAAAAGGATAAGGAGGGCTGCAAAGACCTATATTTATGAGAGACCCCTGGCTTAGTTCTCCAGGGCACTGAGCTCTGAGCCTCAGAGCCAAGCAATGTGTTACTTGCTGATGTCCTCACCTCTCTGCCTTGCCTCATCTCACAGGGGCCAGGATATTCAGTTAAGGGAAGGTCAGATAAGTGTTAACACCATCAGCCACAAGCATGCTGGCCAGCATGCTCAGTCTTTCAGGGTCCCCAGGGACCAGGAACATTCAGATCTGAGTCTCATCCATGTTTCTCTGATGCGTAAATCTGTCCTGAGCATCTCTGGACAAACTCTGAATGATGTAGTGTTGTAGGCAATCATCTTCCCTCACTTGGGTACTGCTTCAGAGACTGGGGGAATCTCATAATTTGCATTTTTAGACTGATTAATTCTAATGGTGTCGTTTTAATATTTAATTTACATATGTACAGTTATTTGTGATGCAGATTCACCACAAGTGAGAGTGTGAAATGGCAGGGTAATGACAGGTTTCATGAAAATAAATCTTGGATACATTGACAGCCACTGAAGCATTAACATTTCAACAATATTAATTAGCTATATATAGACAGAATTTGATTATAAACCAGTAGAGCCTTCTCCTAAGGATGAACATCAAAATACTCATGCCAGGTGATAAAGTTAATTTTGTTCCTTTTCACATACTCTTCTATATTATGCTGGATTATATCAACTAGAATGCTGAATGGTTACTGTACATATAATAATATGCCCCAAGAAGAATGCAGGTGAGCATAACACTGACATAACCCTATTCACCATTCTCTTTCACAGAAAATTCCTGAATTTAAAGTTTCAAATATATCAACCACTACAGAGAAAGGTCTAAGGAATTGCTTTGATGATGTTAGCTCTAGATTCTCAGCAAGCATAAGCATAAGGGCTCAAAACCCACCACTGTTTCTTCACTTATCTGGTATAATAAAAGCAGCAAATTGCATAAAGCCATGAAATACCTGCAATCATTTACATAGATGTGTTTTGTGATTGCTCTGAAGCACCCTTGAGATTTAGAGCAGAAGTGTCTTCAGAGACCAGGATCTTGCCTTTGATGAATTCCAGCTTTCCCTACTGTGCCATGCTTTTCTCCATGGTGGATTCAACATCTTCCTTCTTCAGCTGGAAATAATCTTGCCCACAAAAAGATTGCCTATGTTCAGGTCAACAGGCTCTCTATGTCTTTGTGCTTTTTTCTGTACCCCTCACACACCACAGGTACTTTGGCTCAACCTTAGCAGATGTTCTCTCTGCTCTCTGTGTCCAGTCTTCAGCCACAGCCCCCCCAAACTGTGCCTAACTGGTTTCATGCAGGTGCAATCAATCTGGTTTGCTAAGAGTGCCCAGCTGAATGGGTGTCCCCAAGGTTTATGTAGCCTCCTTTGTCACATTTTGTAGGGCCGTGGGCATGGCAGCTGGGCAGGGAAGTGTGGGTGCCTCACAGCCCTAAGGTGTTCAGTGCCACAGCAGTTTTATCCAGCAGCTGTAAGGCCTGCATTAAATGATCCCCCAAACCAGGTGTGCCAACCACCTTAGACACAAGGGGGCTTTGTGGTCTTACCTCATCCAGCAGAGCCAGAGCCGTGCTGCCAGAGGACAGAACAAAAAAACAAAGCATTCTTCTTCCACAGAATCATCCCAATTTTTCTTCTATCCTCTCTTTAAAGAGGGAAGAACAAGCTATTTGGGACATTGTTCTGTCTAATTTCTCTGAGATTAGCAGTGTTCCTGACAATAAGAGAAAGCAATCCTTTTCTGGAAAAACAAACCTTTGTTGGAGTTTAATGTCTGCAGACATTTAGCTTATACATTACTTTTGCAGGATAGTGCCAGAAATAATAAAAAGGCTTATTAATCTTATACTATTTTTCTCCACTATAATTTTCTGTTGGCTGCTTAAATGCTGTTATTAGAAATATAAATTTTTATGCTTAAGCAGGATCAAGTACTTGACCTTTCCTCTGAACAAGCATTTGGTTATTTTGCAAGAGAAAGAAGGAGGACAGCAATTTCAAAAGGCTTTAAAACAGAAAATAAAAGCAAGCCTTTCCACTTGAACTGTGCTCCTCCTTGCTATGGCAGATTTAAGTCATGTTCCATGTTATTTCAACACTCTTCTTTTGTAACTGAATTTTGTGCAGGAATATGGGTAAGACCATAGACCCTCCAGTCATTACAGTATCAGCCTGAGATAACCATAGAGAAACCTCTGTGGGGCACAATTTCAAAGTGTCAGTGCTCAGTTCTTCTGTGGCATTTGTAGATATTACTACTGGCCCTTGCTCTCCTGGAGTGGCTCTAGACTGTAGGAGATCTTTATTGACTGCCAAACACAATAAACCACACAGAAACCACAAGTGGAGAGTTCCTTCTCCACTGATATAACTGGGATTACTTTAGCCAGATGCATGAGGAACCTTGCCACACAAGAAACATTTTCTATTTCTTTTTTTTAGTATTATTATTTATGTTCTGCTAAGGAATACAATCTTACCCAGCACACTATCCACTTTCCAGTTCATGACAGGCTGACTGTGCAATCCAGACAGGAACCAGGTATGCTTTGGTTATCTGCATATGTTAATGCTGTCTGTCTGGTCAGAAAATTGCACTACAGAGATTTTAAAAAAAGAAATCAGAATGCTATACCATATACAAAATAAGTCAGCCATTTCCAAGAAAGGTGAGTCCTTGGAAAAATCCAAATGTAATTTTGAAGAATATTGCAATGTAACTTTATTATTTTTTTTTTCTTAAAAAAAAAAAAACTTTTTTAAAGCTATTACTATTATTTGCAAATATTAAACCAATTTTCCTGGTTTTTGATGAAGAGAAAATGGTAATTCCTGATTTTTCTAAAGTAAATGAAAAATAAATAAAATTAAGTTTCCCTCTTTTCCCCTTGCATGCCCTTGCATGGCCTTATGGTTTGGAAAGATTCTTAGGTCTTCCAAGAGTGTTTTCCTGTTGCTGCAACAAAATGATAGATAATGAATGTGGTAAGAGCAGCTGAGTTGCAGGGAAAAAAATCACCTCTTGCCAAAAAGACCAGCATAGTTTGAGCTGTCAGTTCATGGTTGTAAATAAATCTTTTCATTTTAGCCTTTGGAGCATTAACATGAATTGTTTCCAAATGCTCTAGACCTGCATGGCTCATGTCACTGGAGTTGCCAGACACAAATCTTCCTTCCTCGGGGGAAGAGAAATAAACAGATATAAAATTCTCCATGTGTACTGTTCTTCTGGAAAAATAGTCAGGTGGGAGAAATGCCTGTACATCTTGAAGGAAGGCTTTTTGTTTCCTGTGCAGGTGGCTAACACAACACAGTGATCCAGGGGCACGGGGAAAGCCCCAGCACTCCTCAGCTAATTCAGTGAACAGCAAGGCCCCCTCTGGCATCTACAGGGGCTTAATCCTCTGTCTCCAGGTGCTGCTACAACAAGAGGTCAGAACTTCACTGAATAAACTGAACTCCTACATGGTTTAGACAGTTTCCCTTGGCCTCTTTCTCTCTCTTGTGTGTGTGCATCTGCACATCTCCGTGCTCAACACCCCCTATGAAAAGTTGAAATAAGAGATGGACACGACAGCATTTGTTAGGCTTGCAGACATAGCTGGATGTCACCCTGATTTTTTAAGATTTTCTAAGCCTTCTGATGTTGACATTCTTGTAGAAAACTTTCTCACACACTTTCTGTAAATAACTCATTGTTTTGCATTCTTTTATGGAGGAGGAGAAATTTGATGGACCGTTGGTTTGTCCAGTGTCATTGGAGAGGTGGCACTGTCACCCTCCAATCCACTGTCACTTTTGGAAAACTATAAATGTTGGAGTCAGAAAATAAACTTCCCTTTTCTCTTCACCTTGAGAGCAGCGGTGTGCACTTGTGTTCTTTTGTGTCCTATAGTGACAGCTGAAGATGCAGGCAAGGTCTGGTTTTTCAGCAGTCAGTAATGTCAGGGGATGGGGGAACACTGGATAATTTTTTAATGACATGATGAACCTTAATATTTATGCAATTATATGACAACTTTAGGAATTGCTGCCAGTAAAATGAGACTGAGCCAATAGGGAAAGAAAGGAAAGAAGCATAGATTTTGAGTCAGTCTAACTTTTTGTTAATTTTCCTGCCAATTCTTTCTTCCTGTGAGACACAGTGTGGGTAGTACTAACATTTGGCATAAGCTGTAGCTTCTCTTTTGGGCAGGCAACAGAAAGCTCTTTTCCTTTTGGAGATGTACTTGCTATGTCTGATGCTGTAGGAGGGAGATAGAATGGCAGAAAAAAAAAATTTCTTCATCATGATCATGTTGAGAGCAATCTGAAAAAACATAAGTATAGAATGACTACAGTAATAAAATCTAAAGATCTTTAACCACAAAGAGCTATAATAATGAGCCTCTGTCCCACAACACTTTATGGTCAACAAGTATCAAACACAAGAGAAAGAAATAGATCAATGGCAAGGAGGTTGAATTGCAATTTGTGTCCATCCACAGCTGTGCAAGTTTTTTTCCCCAAAGTCCAAAACAGTTTTGGTTTTTTTCCCCCTTAAAGTCTAAAACAGTGCATAAAGCCTGCACTAAGCTAAACAGGAGGGGATTTTGTATAACAGGAATTAATGGATTGGCAATGTAAAGGACCATGTGTACAAAATGACAGGCAAAAATACTGCTCGGTATGATTTTTACATTCCTTGATTGTAAGACAACAGTGAAATTATTTGTTTGAAATTCCTTCTAGTATTTAGCAGATAGGACCCATTATTACCTCACACTTAATTCTCTCTGAAGCAGAAAACACTTTGTACAATATGCTCAAAATACCATATAGTAGATCAAGAGATTCAGTCCAAGACCTGGATTTTAACAGCCTGAAATTTTGGGATGCTTCAACCTTAATTCCAGCTTACTGAATGAAACCACATGAACCTGAATTCCTAACTTTAAAATATATTGGATCCAAAATTGGTCCCAGATCCACTAAATGATTCACATAACTAAAGCCAAAATGCAGATCTTGTCTTTCAGTTTCCCAGATCTCTAGATCTGTTCCTTAAATCTCATCCAGGGCTGTCCCTGCATTGTCTTCATAGACCAGAGTTCATCCCTAAATCTGTTTGAGATGTAGAAATGAGGACTGCCTCTCCCTGCTCAGGGTGAGGGGGACAATCCCCTGGGACAGTCTTAGAGCACAGTTAACAAAACTAAATCTCTTTCAGGATTGCAGGGCTGTGCCCAGGTATTTTCTGAAATAGTGGCAGCAACTATTTAACAATTGCTGAATTATTTTGAATTGTTGAATTATTACATTATTATATGAATTATTGAATACATCTATCACATGATGCTTGCCTCTGCTCCAGTGAAATGCACCCAGAAGTCAATACAGCACTCAAGAGGGAAGTTCTGTGACCAAGAGACAGGAATGGCCACTTCTAAGGGAACAGTCCTTCTCCCAATCACAAAGCTCTTCTATATTTTATGTTTAGCAACTTTGGATGAAATGCTATAAACCTGTAAAGGAATCACACTCTATAGTTTTTGCTTTTACACATCAAGACTGCAGAGAAATTTTTCACTCTTTAGTATCACACATCTACTTTTAAATCAGGGTTAGAAAGAAATAATTCTGAAGAAGGGTGACAAATGCAAGTTCATGTATGGGTTCTGCTCACATTTTAATGTAGCAATAATGCACATTAAATGGGCAACAAAATCCTATCATTTGGAAAAAAACTACCTAATATAATCAAGTAAAAAGTACATATTTTTGTTCTAAATACAGATTATTTGAACAAAAGCTATCACTCCTCTCAGACTTAGTCATACATCTACACATATAACTCAGTGTACATTGGCCTGACTGCGTTTTGCTGAGAATTCTCCAGAAGGAAATTAAGTCCTGACTAGTTCTTTCCTGGGAAAGTCCAAACCTGTTATGTAGGTTAGGGGTGTAAACAGGCTCAAAACAGAGAGGAATCCATGATCATCTATTAAATGTTCTGGTAAAGACTGCAGGTGTACTTCAAGAGAAGACTAACTTGCTGGAAGTAATTGTTAAGGAAATGTCCCTATGTATTGTCCCTATTCTCCTGCCTTATACTTCCATTGCTAGCTGCTGCTGGAAATGGCCTACAGGGGAGCTTTGGGTGGTCATTGCACTTCTCTCTCCAGCACATCTTCTTATTTTCTGTCTTCTTATCAGACCTATGGTCCTCTCTACTCCTTAAGGACAAAGAGCACCCCACATACTCCCAGTTCCCCTCTGGGATAAGGAAGTTAATTAGTTCCTAGATCATTTTGAAGACCAAAGCAAGTTGCCCCGCTGGTCCTGGGTTGTCAGAAGCACTGATGACCAGCTGACAGGATATGTGCTTCCTCCAGACACATTTTGGGGCTTGCTGGTTTGTCTCTCTTCTTTAGTAGTTACTTGGAATTCATAAGATTTTCAGCAGTTGAGACATCACTTACTTACTTCACACATTCACCCCTCAGTCTGTGCTAGTCACCACAAAATTCAGCAATGGATTGGCCATTAAAAAAAACAAACCAAAACATTTTCTAGCCATTAAAATAAAGTTTGTCGATTCAGACTGCCCTAAAGCCTTAATCACATCCCAGCTAGACAGAATGAATGATAATAGTAAAAACTGAAATCCTGGAGGAGAACTCAGGATTTCAGAATATCCTGTGGGTGGCTCCCACTGCAAGAGGGAGAGGACAAACTCCAGAAATCATCAACCTGTGCCAAGAACTCTAAGCAAGTAACATTTTGTTTAAAACTGAGAGCTGAAGCTGGCAAAAGGACTGCAGATGCTGCAAATGTCACTTGTGCATGAAAGACAGAGGTAGCCACTTAAGCTATTAGTACTCAAAACATTTAAGGATTTATAGATCAGATGTGCCTTAAAGAGGAGATGCAGCCTGGCAGGTAGTTAAGATCATGCAGTCCAGCTGGCATGTACTTTCTGCTTGGGAAATTCCCTTTCCTGAGCAGGCAGGTAAGCCCTGCTCCAGCTGTAACTTCCAAACAGATTTCAGGTGCAACACACGCTTCAAGCCTCAGGTTAAGAAAGAAGGTGATGACTGTAATGAAATCCAAAATAACTTGTCCCAGGCAATAATAAATATTCATCAAAGTCATTTGTGCCATCTTTGCTTGTGTGTGCATCCAGAAAATGATAGAGATGTAACGAGACCTGAGGAGCAAACATCAATTGCCCCTAATTCAGACAAGATGAAATACCATATACAGTTTCTTCTTCTTGATTTTTCCCTTCCATAATAATTTTTTTACATTTGTCTGAGCCAGAACACCTGGGAACCAGCTCCCATTTGTGTCCCAATACACTACAGCTAACGGATAACCTCTCCAGGAGCATCAGAGGAGAATGAGATACCCAGTCACCTACCACCCCCATAGTCCCATGCACAAGCAGAGGTGGAGGGTTGGTGTCTGCCTGTGGGGGAATGATTGCCAGAGACACTGGCCTACTGAGAATGCAGAGAAGAAAGCTGCAGAAGCACATAACTGAGGTGCCTGATAGTCTTTGCATGACTGAAGTCTACTAACAATGTAAACCTTTCTCTTGCCTTATCCAGGAGATGTTGTTTCTGAAGGAAGATTAGCTTGCTCATCCTCTTAATGGACTTGACTCCCTCCATCCCCTAGAGAAACACCTTCTTGTTGCAGACCTATAGGTCAAATTCAATTTACAAATCCCATGAGAATTCTTCACATTCAGAGTTTAATCCTTCCTCTCATCTCTAGCACTAGGTCTGGCCAAAGATAGATCAACAGATGGCTAATTTAGATGGGCAGCACTGCAAAATTTATAGCCCAGTTTTTTCCTATTGTGTTCATTTATTTGACTGAAAGTCAGATTAAAACTGAGGTACAATGTGAAAAACAAGAATTGCTAAACCTTTCTTGGGGGATTGGGTCAAGTGAAGCTCAGTCTGACGTGTGCCTGTTCCTCTCTTTGTGGCAGACTCCAGACACCAACATGACTGAACGCTTTGATTGCCACTACTGCAAAGAGTCTCTGTTTGGTAAGAAGTACATCCTGAAGGAGGACAGCCCCTACTGTGTGAAATGCTATGAAAATCTTTATTCCAACACCTGCGAGGAATGCAAAAAACCTATTGGCACTGACTGCAAGGTATGTTGGCTTTGTGTCTTGTTAGAGAAATCTTGACAGCAGCCTGGATACAGAGCTCTGAGATCTAGAAGGATCCTGACAGCTACACAGGGGTTTCTTGTGATGGGAGAGCGTGTTTTCTGGACCCCTGCATCTGTTCTGTATTGTTTCACTTGGCAAACCCTTCTTTACCCAGCATGGTAATAGAAATGCACTCCTGTAAAGCACAGAATTATCTGATGCTCTGATGTAAGAAATTCTCTTTAATTCATTGGGTGAGCCTTTCCTCAGGGCCAGCTGGCATCTGAAAGGGTGACAGAAGCTGACTGTGCCTACTTTTGAGTCAGAGGGAGCTAAGCCACTGCTGGCTCTGCAGTGACCACATTTCTGTGGTCATCAGGAGACACAAACTCAAGGTGCTAACTTGGAGGTCACAGAAATCCAGCTGATTTATTGCTGACACAAGCAATAAATCAGATAGAGTTAGAAAAATTAGCCTTTTAAATACAGAATGATGATAGTGGAGTCTAATTAAAGAATGGGATGGACAGAGCAGAGGCCTTGCTTGCTTGAATTATGCACTGCTGCAACACATGGAAACACCTGCCTGGTACAGATTAGTTATTTTAAATTAGTAATTTGAAAGAAATACAGTTGTATTTCTTTTAAATTAATTAAAACAACTGGACTTCATGCCAGATCCAGCCTGCCTGCATGAGGACAGAGGAGCCATCCAGTGAAGAGTCTGTAACACAGCTACCAGCAGACTTCATTTGATATACATCCTCTTTGCATAAAATTGGCCCGTTCAAATTTTCACTGGCAGAATGATATTGCAGTAGAACTGCAATTTGTTTTGCATGGCCCTAGGATTCTTCACTGACCCAAGGAGATCTGATGTTTGATTTCCCACTGCTGGTCCATACCTTTACAAAGATGAACTAATTCCCATCAGTGATACTATCACCCAATCCCTAGTTCAGAGATATAAAAATGTATGCTTACTCAGATTGGAAAAAACAAATGTCTCATACCTTCCAAACTGATCTACAACACCCTATTGGCAAATCAGTAGGAAAGTCCCTTTCAGAAGCCTTAAAAAGGTAAAAATTTTTCACCACCAAGACAGGGAACTGGCAATAATCTGTAAGAAGGTATAAAATTGCCAGCTTTCCTACTGCTCATAAATATTCAGGTTAGAGATGAGATACAGCTGGCCTGGCCTGACCTGAAAAAGCAAAATATTCCTGCCCTGTTCCAGAATGTGCTTTTGTTTTAAGGTCCCTTTCTAATCCCCTGAGAAGATATTTCCATGTGTTGATAGTCAAGAATTTAAAAGCTTGGACCAGCTTCAACAAATCTTGGTCAAAGTATTCAGGAATTAATCGGGCTGAACTTTTCAACCCAGATTTATGTATTTAGGGAGTGTGAGTGTTATCCAATATACTGCTTCTCTTTACTTTTAAGTGAAGCACACTCTAATAACAGATAGAAAAAAAAAAAGAAAAAGCCCCAACTGTTTGCAGTCTAAGAATTTTTATAATATTTTATCTATGTAAAAACCAGAACTATATGTGGAAAACACAACTAAGAGATAGTAAATAAAGATTTCTTAAAGAGCTATAAACTGTGCCAGAAACAAACATGTCCTTTTTTTGTTTCTGTGACTGCTGTTTGTGCCTGTTCATGCTGTAGCTTTTGAAGCTGTTGAGCAATTTTAGCAAATTCTGATAGATGGATAAAAGTTGAAACTTAAATTCCTGCAAGTTTTCTGAAAAAAAAAAAAAAAGTGTTTGGGTAGAAAAAGAGATCCTATTAATGTTCTTACTGAGAAAAAAACTAGTTTTTCAATGACAGCAATAGACACTAGAGAACACATTTGAGAGAGCCCTTACAAGTGCCTCAGCCACAAGATAAGTTTCAGATGAAGTGTGTGCACTGTGTCTGAGCATAATTCAGCCATGAGACCGTCACAAAAAAATCAGGCTTCTCCTCATTTAACTGTATAATTATGTAGGTATATAAATACATAAGAAATACACACACACTCACATATATATATGAATTTTACATAAATCTTTTTACACATAGCATTTGCTTTTTCACCTGAACAAAAAAGATAAATTGTACTGTTTGGGAATGAAACCAGTGTGTTTATTGCATGTAGGAAATGGACTCCCATTTGTTTGTATGCTCGACATAACCTAAACCTGTAAAATTTGGAATAAAAAATATAATGGAGCGACAGTGTCATGAGAAAAGGTCACATCCAGGCCTCTGCACATGGAAGCAGTGTCCACACTTACATCCACATTACAACCTGGAAAGTCCCACAAAGTTCTCCCATCAGATTTTCCTTCACAAGTCCCTTCTTGGCCACCATTATTTCTCTTCACTAAGAAAAGCTGCAGAGAGAACCAGATGCTCTTAATTTTCTTCTTTCCCACCCTCCCAATTACAAACAAACCTCCTATAACTGACAGGGTTACAACAAAGTGAAAGTACAGGTGCTGAGAAGAGGACACTTGTAATACTCAAATTCTGACACCACTGGACTCTGAGAGGATGAAAGTGGTGCTGGATTTTCACATTGTGCATTAGCTGTAGCGCAGAAAGCCCAGAAGACAACAATTCTGTAGAGAAACTTACCTAACTTACCTTGAATTCAAGTCAGGGGAGAAATTTCATGGGTCATTTCTCTCACACTTATTACACATTATCCATATGCCAACAGGTTATGGGAGAAATTTACTTTTCTAGAAAAAAAATTGGCATTTTAATGGCTAAGTCCCTGGTGAATGCTCACCACACCTACAGTTTCATGCCTGTTCCTGTAAATCCATATGTCTTGCACCCATTTGCTTAACTGCTGAAGGGTTACTTTTGGTTGACTTTGGCTTTCTTAATACTTTCCTTGCAGTTCTTATGGTATGGAAAACATTGCAAATACAGGAAATACCTTCAGTAATCCTATGTTTAATGCAGTCCACAAGTTGGCCTTGGCAGGCAGAAGGGGGTGAAAACTCTCTCTGTGAAATGTGCAAATTAAATTATGAGTGGATTGTGAGATACAGCTACTGTGTCAGCACACAGGCCAAAAATGGCTCTAAAGGGTCATTCTCACACATAAACTAAACAAAAAATAAAACCACCAGAAATGAGGATCAGGAAAGAGAAAAAATAATTATTTTTCTCATTTTTGATATTTAAACCCTGTCCCAACATGCAACACTTTTTCAGCTCATTATTGAATCTCAGGCTAGTTTTTGTAAAGTGAAATGGTAAAAGAGGTGGATAACTTAATATCTTCTCATACATGTAAGGGGCTGAGTACAGCACAAAAGCACTTGTTTTTTACCTTTTCTCAACATACTTTTATAGGTATGTGCCAGTCTAACATACTTAAGTGTTTTGCTACAGGGTATGTGTAGCTAAAACCTGCACAGCATTTAGTTGGCATAGCCCATTTCCTACATTCAACCTTCTGAAAAGACCATTTGGTAAAAAAAGCCCTGAACAACATGTACAGGTATTGTTCTGGTAATAAACTCTCTAATCTCCTTCTTCCTACTGGGTCCCTGTTGAAACCCAGAGAAGCTGGAACCCTGTTGTTCAAGAGAAATGGTGCTGCATAATGGCTTCAGTTTGCATAGACTTAAAAAGCCTGAGGAGAAGACAATATAAATGCAGGGTATGAGGAGCCCAAGCTTAACCCAGTTACCTGGTAACCCTAGTCTGAGGGGGTCTTCTGGGTTGTTTTTTAAAAAGCACACTTTTCTAAGTCACATGCAGTCCCACCCTAGAGGCCAAATAAACCATGCTGGAGCAAAACTGTACGGAGCTGTGGAGAAGCTGTAGAACTTGATCTTGCCATCGTTAACAGTTGTCTTGTCAAAGTTTTCTTTGTGGGTGTCACAATGAAAATAAGTGAAAATACAGCAGGAATTAGTAGTATATCACTTGTACCTTCTGCTGGAACAGATTTATTTGGGTTACAATCAGCTAGCATAGACTAGAATTCACATGCCTAGACTAAATCTGATGTTCTTTCAGCTTAACAGAGGAGCAGCCTGATATTCAGAGAGCTTTAAGTCAGGTTTTGCACATCCTTTCCCAGAGTTTGCTCCAGATCAATACGTCCACAGCTTATGAACAAGTCAAAGGCTCCAGCAATATATACAACATGCTGAAATATACCAAGCCTCCTTGTCAGTGACCTAAGACCATTCATGATGCATAAATGGTTTCATCAGTACCTTGGGCTTCCTTGCTTTCAGATGGGACAGATTCAGAGAGAGAAAGCAAATCCATTTCATCAGTCTAATATTCTACTGTCAAAGTCAGACATCATAGACTCTCTCTATATTCAATGTAGAGTTATAGTAATCCAGAGAAGCTAAAGAAAATTCAATCCACTTTTTATCTTGGGTACTTTTTGTTGTAGTTTTGCTTTATGACTTCATCATGATTAAATATCTGCTGCTGTCATCTACCCAGCTACTGCCTATAAAATCTTGCCATCATAGCTGACTCTGGGATCAAATCTTTCATCTTTGACACCTAATCTTTGTCTTCATTATTCCTCTACTAAAAGGCATGCACCATCTTCAGGGTATCATTTCATTAATAAAATATGCATACCTCGCCACATGAATTTTGGATATTAAAAAATAGCTTGCTGAAAATTGCAAAAACAGGAAATGACAGGTAGTGAGGAAAAATAATTGAATACATCATGTTACAAGAGACAGAAAATCAGATCTGTTGTTCTACTTTCTAAAAGTCAAATTTCAGTTATTTTGGAAAGCACTGTATATTCTATTTTTCTGTTGAAAATATAATATGAGACCAGATTTAGGCTGTTAGACTTCTCCCAAAGAGACGAAAAAAAATGTAAATAACTTCCGAAGAAGATTGGTTTGCATTTGCTTTGAGAAAAGATTAAAATATTACAGTCAGAAATGTTTGTTGCTTCAAAAGCATTTAGCTGAAATGAGTAGATGAGCTGGATAAACAACTGAGTGAAAGCTGCGAAGTGGAAGTCTAAGATATTCTACCATGGAGTGCAATCTCAGAGATGAAAATTGTTACTCACAATGATTCAAAAAAATTAGGTGAGTGGCACAGATGTCCAAATAGAAATGTTTAATTGCATAGTCAAATTTTGACACAAATTACTGAAGTTTAACAAGCTACCACATATCAGCTGAGCTAGATGAAACTTTTTCAGTGTTTCCAGCTATCTGTTTATAAGAACAAGGTTCCCAAAGACAAATTGTTATTTTAGGTTAACCTAAATCTGTGGTATCTTGCTCTGGCCTAAGACTGCACGTTTGGAGTTACCTGTGACTGTTCTGACTGACATAGCACAGCTTATGCCAGATCAGGTATGAACCCTTTGTGATGCTTCACACAACTGCAAAATTGGAACTCATTATTCTACCACTTGCTCTTTTCCTTCAGTTAATCTGATTAGTTTAGTGCCTGCAATAAATACACAGTAGATCTTGAGCTAGAACCTGAGAACTTATTTCAGCTGAATTTTTATGCTCCCTATTCATGACAATTCTAGCCTTTCACACTCCCAGCCCATACCAGAGCCTTTATATTTTGAGGTAGACACTATTTTTTGTAATCATCCAAGCTCTATTTTGTTTGAAGTCCAAAGACACAATTTTGAGAAGGACTGTTTCTTTAAAAATAATAAAAGGAACCACTGTGAAGACTATTTTAAATACTAACATGCCCACACTGATCCTTGGCCAGTACTCTGGATCATGGGATGCAGGTACATTGTGGTCTTGTATCTTTCAGTACAATCCACATCTGATATACAGGTAAACCAAAACACAAGAGTCGGAAAAAATTTGTCATAGTGGAAAAAACCCAAAAGAGATCAGGCTCATTCCACTCTTCGTGTAAATCTGTCAAAAAATATCAGAATGCAATTGGGAAAAAATATTTCTTTTCAGGAGCTAATATCTATGAAATGAGCTAGAAATCAGAAATAGATAAGGCAGATAGGGGAGGTCTATCATACCTGTCAGGTTAACAAGTTTTAATACAACTCAAAAGTGGGTTTTTATTCCCAAAGGAAATACCTAGGTGAAATTAGCTCCACCTCCATCACAAACAAAAAGGGTTACCTTGAACTGAAAAAGGGTTGATAGTTGTCATGAGCTGCTCTTGGCTATTGCAGCAAAATAACTTCACCTTTTTCAGAACATTTTGTTTTCCTCAAAGCAGCCCCAGCTCCTGGCTGGAGTTCAGATTTGGATGTGTTTGCATTCTCTGAGCTTCCTGTTGTGCAAACTATTCATTCCACTTACTCTGTGGTTTTGGATTTCTACAGGATCTGTCTTATAAGGACCGCCACTGGCACGAAACCTGCTTCCACTGCTCCCAGTGCAAGAATTCCTTGGTGGACAAACCTTTTGCTGCAAAAGAGGAACATCTACTTTGTACTGACTGCTACTCCAATGAATACTCTTCCAAATGTAATGAGTGCAAGAAGACTATTATGCCAGGTTAGGATGCTCACTTTTTGGACTAAATATCAAGCCCAAACTCAGCAATATTTGTGAGAAATGTCTCTCCCTGACTGTCTCTACTAGGTCATGCCGAGCTATGTAAAAAATTGGTGATGGTGCATTCTAGTCCACTTCCATGACCAGAACATGTAATGTCCATAATGGGTCATGGAAGAACTTTCATTCCCATGAGAATTTTGTCTAATTACTCAAAATTTAGCTTCTCTTAAGACAGATGAAAAATTGGTCAAAGTGCCTGTGAGGTCTTCCTTGAGCACAAAGATATGAAGGAACAGGAAAGAGAGATTTATTTTTTTAACATGAACCATGAGGTTATAGTATTAGATTGCTAAAACCTGTTCTTCTTACAACAATGCTATAGCATTCTGTGATGATTTGAGGGCTTTAATGTTGAAGTGCTATCAGTGCAGAAATAAAATATTAAAAGGCAATTTGAAGAATACTCATACACACTCCATAATGATTACTAGTTACTTTGTCAGCTGGTTCAGACATTGAACATCTCAGATAAAAAGAGGAAACCACATTTTGCTCCTCAGGTGTGAAAACAAAGGCTTGATGATGTAATAGAACAACAATATTTAAAAGCAGACAACCCTATCTATTCTGAGTTTAAACATCTCCTATTATTCCATGTGCACCCATTTTGCTGACACAGAAATAAAAACTGACATGCTTGGGAGTAGCCAGTGCTAGTTTTAAATCTGGAACTCCATGACACAGAAAGCCCATTCACATCCCAGAAAGCCAGTTGTGTCCTGGGCTGCATCCAAAGCAGTGTGGGCAGCAGGTCTAGGGAGGTGGTTCTGCCCCTTATCTTTGCTGCTGAGAGATCCCACCTGGAGTGCTGCATCCAGCTCTGGGAACCCCAATATCAGAAGAACATGGAAATGTTGGAGGAGGTCCAGAGGAGGGCCACAAAGAGGGCTGAAATACTTTGCTTATAAAGACAAGCTGAGGGAGCTGGGATTGTTCAGCCTGGAGAAGGCTCTGGGGAAGCCTGTTTGCAGCCTTTCAGTACTGAAAGGGGACCTGTAACAAAGACAAACTTTTCAGCAGGGCCTGTTGCAAGAGAACAACATGTAACTTTTTTTAAAGTAAAAGAGGGTTGATTTACATTACTATAAAGAATAAGTTTTCTGCAATGAGGGGGAAAGGTAAAACACTGAAATGGGTTGCCCACAGATGTGGTGGATTCCCCATGCCTGGAAAAACTGAAGGTCAGTTTGGATGGGGTTCTGAGCAACCTGATCAAGTTGAAGATGTCCCTCCTTACTTAGGCCTTGGACTAGATGACCTTTAAAGGTTTCTTTCAACCAAAACTGTTCTGTGAATCTATGATTCTATAATGTTATCTGTATATATTTTTAGTACTGCTCATCAGATTCATTGCTGTTATCAGTGATTTACTGAACGGATCTCTTTTTGTCTATTATTCCAGCTATGCATTGATATGTAGTAAGGGAGGCTGGACACAGAATCCCTGCTTCTCTTATAATCCAGAAGAGAAGAAATTAATTTTTGTAAGCTTTTCAGCTACCCACTGGTCTCTAGCTGCTTACCCAAGATAGCTGAGATGTCACCACACTGGAAGAGCAGTACACTCACCATGCTTTTTCTGCTTACACAGCACAGTGTGGTAGTACAGGAGCTACAGCAGAGGAGTATGGTCACCAGTATATATTTTGAAAGAACCTGCAAGTGATTGGATATCTTTTGTGGAGACTGTTAGTGCTAAACTTGCCCTTTGCTTTGAGCCACTAAATGTAAAATGTAGATCACAGAGTCACAGAATCACTAGGTTGGAAGAGACCTTCAAAATCATTGAGTCCAACCCATGTCCATAATACCTCAATTAAACCATGGCACCAAGTGCCACATTCAGTCTTTTTTTAAATCCATCCAGGGATGGTGACTCCACCACCTTCCTGGGCAGACAATTCCAGTACTTTATCACTCTTTCTGTAAAAAACTTTTTCTTAATGTCTAACCTTTATTTCCCTTGGCGCAGCTTAAGGCTGTGTCCTCTCATTCTGTCAGCTGCTGTCTGGAGAAAGAGACCAACCCCACCTGACTACAGCCACCTTTCAGGGAGTTGTAGAGAGTGATAAGGTCACCCCTGAGTCTCCTTTTCTTCTGGCTAAACACCCCCAGCTCCCTCAGGTGTTCCTCACAGGGCTTGTGTTCCAAGCCCCTCACCAACCTTGCTGCTCTCCTCTGGATGCACTCAAGTGTCTCAATGTCCTTCCCAAACTGAGGGGCCAGAACTGAACACAGCACTCAAAGTGTGGCCTCACCAGTGCCCAGTACCGGGGAAGAATGACCTCCCTGCTCCTGCTGGCCCCACTATTCCTGATGCAGGCCAGATGCCTTTGGCCTTCTTGGCCATCAGGGCTCACTGCTGGCTCATGTTCAGCCAGCTGTCAGTACCCCCAGGTCCTTTTCCACCTGGGCACTGTCCAGCCACACCCTCCCCAGCCTGTAGCATTGCAGGGGGTTATTGTGGCCAAAATCCAGGACTCTGCACTTGGACTTATTAAACTTCATCCCATTGGGCTCTGCCCATCCATCCAACCATTCCAGGTCTCTCTGCAGAGCCCTCCTACCTTCCAGCAGATTGACACGTGATCCCAGCTTAGTGTCATCTGCAAATTTGCTAATGAAAGACTCAATCCCCTCATCAATAAAAATATTAAACAGAACTGGTCCCAGCACAGACCCCTGAGGACACCACTGCTGACTGGCCCCAGCTGGATGCAGCCCCACTCACCACCAATCTCTGGGCCTGGCCATCCAGCAAGTTCCTAACGCAGCCAAGAGTGCTCCTGCCCAAGCCATGGAAACTCTACCATGATGTGCCCATTTAAGTGATTACAAGCTTGTTCTTTCAGTCCTTCTGCAAACCCAACTCACACTGACTTCAGTCTAGTAGCTAACCAAACAGGGTTAGCTTTGAGTTTCAATGACAACACCATCCCAAAGAGAGCACAGCTGCAAATGTAAAAATAAATGTCCAGACTATTAAAAAAATTATCCACATCTTCTTTTTTCCAGAATATTATTCTTTTAAGGACTGATTTATTTGCTCCTTGACATGATATAGGAAGTTACCAGCATAGAGAGGGCATATTTTTTGGAAGGTATCTGCTAATAAAATGGAACAAAAATATTCAAGAATATAAGGATCAGAAAGATGCTTACAGTTCACTTAGTACTGATGCAAGTCAATTTAAAAGAACAAAAAAAACCACCAAATAAATCCTGAAGTGTGCCTCTCAGCAGAATTTAATGAGATCATAAAAGAAGAAAAATATGCAACTAGTAAACAAAGATGAATTAATGCTTGAGAAGCGGAAAAATGGTTAAACTTCACCCTGCAGTAATAGAGGCAGAGAGAATTGGCATCAAAGGCATTAGTGTGGTTCTTTATCATTAGCCAACTCAATCAACTTGTCAGGCTTCCAAGTATTTGACTTCATGTTTGCTGTTACAGGATCCAAGAGTGATGCAGAACTGTAGGTACAACATTTGTTTGTTTACCCTTCTGGCCAGTATCAAATACTCTGACTCAAACTGGTACATAGAAATCATACTGTGTGCAAATAAATTTATCTGTTTAATCAGGCATCTCCAGTTTCCTGGAGGGACTGAGTCTTTCTGCCACACAGTGGACTGAATCTCCAAAGAACACTATCTGAACCCTAAAATTTTGTTCTAGAGAAGTGCATTTATTTCCTAACTACCATACTACTTTTCTGCTTTCCAATAAAAGGATTGTTTAAATTCCACATTTCAACCATATTTTCAATTCAACTGAAAACAGAGAAAAAGCTTTTTTCTTACTGGAAGGTTCAAGAGACAGAAAAATATTGAGGATAGGTTCTGTTGAGCTGGAAACAATTGCAAACTTATAATACACCTCAATGAGAACAAGAAAAAGGCTCCTGAGCAAATATGAAATAATCCTTTGTCTCAGACAGAGACTGTATTTCATTGGGAAAGGGAGGCAAGGAATTGCATGCCCCATCCTTGACAGTGTTCAAAGCCAGGTTGGATCAGGCCCTGAGAACCAGGTCCAGTGAGAGGTGTCCCTGTCCATGGCAGGGAGTTTAAAACTAGGTGATCTTTAAGGTGTATTTCAGCCCAAACCATTCTAAGAGTCTGAAATTAACCAGGTACCTTGCTGCTATTTGAAAAAGATACAAAACAGACGTGGAATTAATGAAGTCAGTCTTTAATGAGGAATGGCCTGACCTTCATTCAGCACTAACAGCAACTTATGTTGGTGTCTGTCCAATTCCCTTGAATCTTCCTGTGCATTGGAATTCATTATTTGCCTAATAATACCCAAAAAGCTGCTCTAGGCTGTAGCTATTTGCAATAAGCGTTTCTTTTCTTTGCAGGAGAAGAGATCTCCAAAAACCTAAAATGGTACCAAATGTCATGCAAAGCTGGTAGGAACATTAAATAGCCTCTAGCTCACAGCTGCAATGCTTCCTGACTGACAGACAGCTGCCAGGCAAAACAGAGCTACGAACTGCATCTCTCTCATCCAGAAGTTCACTTGGTGCTCTGCTCTCATTACAGGTACCCGGAAGATGGAATACAAGGGCAACAGCTGGCACGAGACCTGCTTTATCTGCTGCCGCTGCCAGCAGCCTATTGGGACAAAGAGCTTCATCCCCAAGGACAATCAAAACTTTTGTGTACCCTGCTATGAAAAGCAGTTTGCCATGCAATGTGTCCAGTGCAAGAAGGTAGTGCTCTTATTCTGCATATGTGAAACTTAAAGGATTCAAGTCCTTCCAATTTTGTATCCAAGTAGGAAGAATATCTCATTTTTGTATGTGTAAAAAAATTAGGAATTAACTGGTTTTAAGAGATTGTATCATTTCAGTTCCACTTACAAGTGAAAAACAACTTGGAGAAGCAGAAAGTAAATACTTCATCTAAAATAAGAAATAAACCAGTCTTTCCCAAAGAAAGGAAGTTGAAGCACATCAGGTAATTCCTCCACCATGAAGAAAGGGACAGGTGAAGGAACAGTGATGAGACAAACTCTGGTACATGCCTATGAAAAGCAACATACAAAGAGTAGCTTGAAAAACAGAGTACAACTGAGAGTGAGATTTTACAATATATGCAGAATAAAGTACTTTTAGCATGGGAGTTCTTCTTATGAATAAGGAAATTACAATAAAGCCCTTGCATGATTTTCTCAAGGTCAACACCAAGCAAAATTATAATCTTGCTGTTGCTAAGCCTTCTTCCCCTCCTCCCACCCACAAAAATCTCATCAATCTTCCTCTTTACCAAATCAAAATACAAACTTGCCACTCTTTAGAAAACACTTTCTTGTCTTTTTTTTTCCTTGAAACAGGCTATCACCACAGGAGGCGTTACCTACCGGGAGCAACCGTGGCATAAGGAGTGCTTCGTGTGTACTGCGTGCAAGAAGCAGTTGTCTGGACAGCGCTTTACCTCCAGGGATGAGTTTGCATACTGCTTGAGCTGCTTCTGCAACCTCTATGCCAAAAAGTGTGCTGGATGCACAAACCCAATCAGTGGTAGGTCTCTCGTGGCTGGTGCTTTTACATTTTGTGGCTGTTTTGTGTGTTGAGTTGCTACTAAAGACAAAACTAAAAAAGTTTGACCTGGTACAAGAGATGCCCAACTAAGTCTTTTCATGGAACTCCAGCTAGTCATTTTCAAGGTTAAGCAAAAGACAATTACTACTAAGAGATGTTTTTCCCTTTCTTTTTTTATGTTTGTACATCTTCAATACACCTGATGATAACTGCCATAGCCTCAAACTCTGGAATGCTTTTTTACTAACCTGCTTCTTTTCCTGAGGCATTCTTCCTTCAGATCTATGAATCAAGTCATGACACATACAGACTTCTTTTTTAATTATCTAAATTGCACCTCTACAAAGCATAAATTAATGTGCTCAGGTGCCATAAAACATTCAGTAAAAAACTACCGGAATTCTGATCAGAGGCAGGCGCTTCGCTTTTCTTCTGCTGCATGTTGTAGGGCTACTCCTTGGAAGTTCATTTCTGCCATTATCACAAGGGATAACAGCCTTGCTCATTAACTTTGCTGAAAGCAACAGAAGTATTTGAGGATGAAAATATCTGTCACTACAGAATAAGGGTGGCAAAATTAGCACAGCAACAAACAGATTTGTCACAATGACATTATTTCACTGCTGTATGTCAGATCTCTATGTCAGTCTGCATGACCTGATGGCTGACCTGCTGTTGTTTTCTTTTGTAACAGAACAATTTTGCTTTCCAACAGGACTCGGAGGAACCAAGTACATCTCTTTTGAAGAACGGCAGTGGCATAATGATTGCTTTAACTGTAAAAAGTGCTCCCTTTCATTGGTGGGTCGTGGCTTCCTCACAGAAAGGGATGACATCCTTTGTCCTGAATGTGGAAAGGATATTTAAAGCTCAAACTAAGGGGTGAGGAAGAAGGGAGGAAAGCCGTGCTTGCAATATATAGTCTGAAACACATGGATGTTCAGAGCTAGCTTTGCCACTCTGTGTCTCACTGTACTATTAACATTTCTTAACCTTTTACTTTATACTCTCCAAATCTGGAGGGAAAACAGCTTGAGAATCTCTAATAGCAGCGTCAGTGTTTAAGATTTCTACCAATAACAAAAACTAATGCAAAACCCATGATGTAAAACTATTTGGCTGTTTTTGACATAACATACCATTCTTAAGATATTTCTTTCCTTAAAAATATTCCAGTTACGAGCAAGTGATACAGTTCAAGGATGACAATGGCCACACACATTAATAGGTGGATATTCAGGGTGAAGCCTTCTGCCCACTGAAACCAATGGTAAAGGCCATTCAGTTCCAATAAGGCTGGTGTGACCACTGTGTTCTTGAGCTATGTGACAAGTGTGTGCTGTCAAGTCTGTAGAAGGACTGCAAAAGTAGAGAGTGTTTCAATGTACATGGATTTGTGACATGCCATAAAAAGATAATGATGAAACAGTGGAAGTGGGAGTGCTTCATGACAGGTACATATCTTATTGCATGTCTAGCTGATCATTGTGTGAAGTACAAGTTCTGATCAACAGTGTCAGTATTACAGTTAGCTGACATTACACAGCACATTGTATTTTTCAAAATAAAAGTGTTTAAAAGAAAACTGCGATTGTGGCTTAATTGTATTTACGTAATATTTACAAAAAATGTTTGCACATTCTGAAGAAACACAATGCATACAAACACAACCTTTTTTGCGCCTAATTTTGAGGGTTGTGACGTTTAGAAGGGCCCTGCTATACAACATAGTCTTTTACTAATTGAAGTCAGTGGGAAAACTACCAACAAAAATGAACAAGTGTGTGAAACCACACACTCTACTGACTGCAGCTGAAAAAAATGTATTCATAGGCTCTAAACTCAAGCCCAAAATATTTTTCTTCTCAGCAAGCAAGGAGGTCAAGACAACTCTAAAGACATCCATCTATCTTTGTAAAAGTCAGAAGTTTAACTTCTATAGTAGGGCATCCTTTAATTTTGTTCTCTGTTGGGATACACAATACTCTTTCTTGTAGCATAATTTCTGCTAAGTTTGCTGCAGCAGCACCTGTCAGTAATAGCATGCTGGCAAGACAGTAACATCAAAAGGAAATAATACAAAGGAAGATAAAATTTTTACCAAAGCAAACTGTGAGAAATATGGCCATGTTATGTGATGCACAGTCCCAGTACACCTTCCAGATGGGATTCATTTGTGTTCAGAAAAAGGAGGAAAGAAATATGTCACACCTCCAACAGAAATCTTCAGATGTGAAATTAAGATTTAGGAATATACTTACTCTGTGTGCTACTGGATAGGGATAGTTTGCTTCTAGTTTCTGCCACCACTCTTGAGTTTGTCTCTTAGTACCAAGCGCAAAGTGCTCACAGGTCATTCCCCTCTCATTAATTCAACCATCTAAATGGATGTATCAGATCAGATTTAGTTTATTGCACACTATTTGAAGAACTTGGCTGGCTGACATTTTTGAAGTGCACACTGTGCTAATCAGAACTCGGTGAATGACTAAATTCTATTCCTTGGTGATTTCATTCTATTTTGAAAGCTGCAACAATAGCCACAAAAATCCCTCTTTATCCACACCTCAGAGAGAAGGGCAAACACCTCACCCTCTCCTCAGGGGTCTGCCAATCCCCCAGGACACTGCAACTCTGCTCTAGTGCTTTGCTGAGAGAAGAAAGATTCCTTTGAGCTAAAGGGATAGTGCCCCTGTACTTGGCACTGATGAGAAGCCACATTTTGAGTCATGTGCTCAGTTTTAGGCCCCTCACTACAAGCAGGACAGAGGTGCTGGAGTGCATCCAGAGAAGGGCAATGGAAGGTGCTGAAGCTGGGAGTTGCTTAGCCTGAAGAAGGCTGAGGTGAGACCTTACACCTCTCTACAACTGCCTGAAAGGAGATCATAGCAAGGTGGGGATTGGCCTCTTCTCTTCGGCAGCTTGTGATAAGGCAAGGGGAAACAGCCTCCAATTTTGACAATGGAGGTTCAGGCCACGTATTAGGAAAATTTTCTTACTCGATGTGGCAAAGCAGTGGAACAGACACCCAGGGAATGGTCGAGTCACCCACCATCCCTGGCAGTGTTCAAAACACAGACATGGTATTTTGTGATACAATTAATGTGCTTGTATTGAAGGTTGGACTTGATGATCTTGGAAGTTTTTCCCAGCCTTGATGATTCCAAGAAGGCAGTAGGAGCAGCACAGCTTGCACCTTGCCTCCTGAGTGCTACAACAGATAGCAAAATGGTCCCAGCTTTGGGGAAAGGTAGGTGAAACATGGAAGGCTGGAAAGCATCCCAGCCTTGAACCAGGACTGCTACCATGCAGGAGCAGCATGATGCTATTATTCCAGTGTAGTTCTGCATACCCCTCCTTAACACATACCAACACACACATGCTCCTAGCAACCGGAACTGCACAAAATACATCCTAGACTCTAGACCACTGACAGGAAGCCAGCCACAAAACAGAATTCCCATCACACTGTTACACAAGTGCAAAAACCAGCACTTCATGTGATACTAACTGCTGCTACAGCTGCAAAGCAGCCACTTTTACCCTTAAAATGCTGATTACATGAAGTCCACTGAAATATAACTGTATAAAATGAATAAGCTTAATTACATCACAAAAACAAGGCAGCACTGTTTCATTTGCTTTTAATTTAATTTATTTAAATAGGATAAGGCTACTTAAAAGACAAGTCTTTACATAAAAAAATGTACATTACATTAAAGTTTGCTGTACTCAAGTACAAAAACTGCACAAGTGTTTAGTAAAAGGGAGAGAACACACCATTTCAAAACACACATTCTTACCATTTTACAGCATTCGAGAAGTGCCTTTTACATCATATCAGTGAATGGAGACTTCTGTAAAGTAAAGAACTAAGCTACAGTTTTTGGTTTCAATATAAACCTATGTTAAAACTGTAAACAAGCTTTCTGATCACTACCAAACTTCTTTCACTGGGTTAACTAAGTGGATTCAGAAGTTGATTCTCTTTTTGTTTTACCAAACCTGGGAGCATTCTTATTATTCTTATTTACCATCTGTATCTAAAACTGATCTAAACTGGCTTCACCCTGAGCCAGTGAGTTTTAATAAAAATATTTTCATTAACGTAATTAGATTTTTGCCCTGTGAGGCAATACCAATAACCCAGATGAAACACCAAATTTCACTGAAAACCAAAATCCATCTTAAATTATCAAAGGAAGGGAAAACAGGTTGGAGGGGTTTTTTTCTAGAGTGCAATCAATCACATGTGTTAATGCTCTCAAGGATCTTCTGTCTTCCCATCTACATCTCTCTTCAACTGTCTGTAGGCTGAGAAAGCACTGGTCTGCATTCCATTGGTTTTCCCCATATTTTATAAATAAGCATGATTGTAACCAGGAAAACAATCAAATTTCCTACACTGGCACATTTTTACACTTATGCATGTCAAAAATATGCCTGTGTACTTAAGAGAACATGGCACTAATCCATTCACTACTTCCTCTCGAAGTTTCCTATCAGTCTAGTCATGTATTTCCATCTGTGCATTCCTTATTTCATATATCAAGAGAAACTTCAATTTGAAGTAATGCTGTTAAAATAGTTCATCTCTTATTAGCAACCTAACTTGCACTGCAAATTCTACACTCCTGTGCAATAAAAAGGAAAAAAAAGTTCTGTAGACTATCTTATCAGCAGAATGGTCAGTTTTCTCAACTAAATTAATTACCTTTTTAAAGCCAAGAAGGCTCTAGAGATCACTCTAAATTTCAATTGCTATTTTAACTATTAAATCAGATGTGGAATAAAACTGAATCTTAGTGAAACAATGTGTGAATCACAGTGACATGGAGGAGATGAACTATAATAATCTTGAAAACTAAGAGTGGAGGGTTTAGTATAGTGTAATATCACCACCTTTTAAAGAAGTAATTAACTACTTGGTGTACAAGAGTGGACACTTTTAAGGTGACTGGTGATAGTAACTCCAGCTTTACAACAGGGAGTTGTTAAACTTGTTAAAAGTTCACAGCAATCTGAATATCTGTAAATCTGTAAATTTTAAAATATTTTATTTCAACTGTTTAAATATGACCTATCTATTTGAAAATATGGAAGTAATATTTATGTTTCGAGCACCATTAGCTACTTCATGGCCATGTAACATGCTGGATTTTCTTCTTTGCTTCTGAAGGCTTTAGGTCATTCTGGAATACAAGAAAATATATAATTATTCTTAGAGATACTGTGAAGATAGGAGTCAGTCATTAATCTGGCATATTTCAATCTGGTACTATTACAGTGTTCAGCTGCAGGCTACTACAACAGCTTTCTATTGCCATCTTGTGGATAAAGCTAAATATCACAGAATTTTTCTGGTGAAGATAAAAATAGAGCCAATGAATTTAACTACCTATAAATTATACATGTGTTTTGGTTTTCAGCAACATACAATTAAATATTCTTAAATATTCAAAAATTTATTTCAGTTATGCAGCTTAGAAAAAGGTACATACTGGAGTTTCAAAACATATTTCTGAAGTTATTTCAGGTTGTCTTCTTAAAATACTTGTTGAAATGGAATTGTATAAGGAAAATTCCCTAATACACAACTAGGAAACCAATTTATTTTTGTCAAATAGTAAAAAATGTTAAAAAAAGAAAAAGCATATTTGCTCTTCCTTTGTGATGACCAGGATAAAAAAAAGAAAAATAATTGCCAAAGCCTCAGAGGAACTCATCTTTCAAGCCCCACTGCCCAAAGAAACTTGTAAAAATCAAGAAAGCCCAAAGCAAAGAAATGGCAGATAAAGTGGTAAAATAATTCCCTTTCATCATCTTAAGTAATAATAAAAAAAAAAGTGAGAAATTCTTAGTTTAAAGGTTCCCATAAGCAGAGAAAATACAGGTATATGAGTTTTCAAGAGCATACTGCAACACACTGGTTCAGGGAGCACAATCTAGAGATTGCTCCTCTCTTTAAAAGAGATACTGTAAATATCTCTTTTTTAAATTCCTGTAAATAAAATAAACATTTTTAAACTAACACTTTCAGTGTTAGTTTATTTACAGGAATACTGTGGACTGCAACTATTGAAAGGTTTAAGGGAATTAGACACAAAGATAATAGGGATAGTTCTGTGCTATTTATTAATTTTTTCTTGAACGTCAAGGAAAAGTCACTTGCTTGGAGACACAATTGTCTTTACTGTCATTACACTAAAAATAGATAAGGCTTTACAGCTATCTGCCAAGTACACTAATTCCTCCTGACAGCTTCACTTTCTATTCAATAGCACATTTAAATTAAATACAAAGAAGCTGTGAGGTGTATACTAAACAAGTTTCAAAAGCTCTGTAGGTTCAGATCTGACCAATACTTAGAGTTCTAAATACTGAAAGAAGTACTGGTAGTAGAAAACACACCTCTCAAGCATAAATTCCATTCAGAGCCTCAGCCATGATTCTTTTAAAAGCTGCCAAAGCTGTCTTTCACAATAGCCATGTGTTTTGGTACTCATGTTTAATAAAGGTCTGATGGAACATACCAATCCATACAGCAGAATATTACCTGCATTCTTTCATTAAAGGATTTTTTAAAAATATGTTAATATTTTTCCTTATTATTATTAATATGAAAGCTTTATTGCATCTCATGAGACAATATTGAGAACACAAAGTTCAGTGTCATGTCTTAGGAAAATGCTAATCAATGTAACTGCATACAGTATATCTAAAGCTCCCCCTGCAGTTCAGAAATATCTGAGAACAGTTATTTCTATTACCTCCTTTGAAGCCCAGATTTATGCCAGATTGGAAATGTAAAACTCCTTCATTTGTATCATGAAGGAATACAACACAAGTGTTAAGACCTATGTCTGTATTGTGGCATGTTTTATGGAGATGGGCCATTGCTCCTTGCTCATTGACAAGCCCTGTAATCACACCATTGCCAAAACTAACCACTGTTCTTTGTCCCCATCAGGCAGCTACACTACACCATTACCTACATAGAAGCTTCCTATGACAAGAACAAATTTCTTTCATTCTGGTATTTCCCAAACTAGCTACACTTTACTAATACTGTTTCTAAATACTCTACCATTACTCCAAAATAAAATCATCCTGAAAACTCTTGCAAGGCTCTCACTCTGGCTCCTGTAAATCTCAATTTAAAAAAGAGAAAGCTGCAAAGCAAGATACTGCACAAACGTACCGGCAAATCAGATTCCTCTTTTGGAACAGACCTCTTTAACTTCACAACAGTAGCTCCTGCTATTGGAGACAAAGGGTAAACCTTCAGACCAGTCAACACACTGCTGTCAGTCTTTGAAACATTGTTCTGCTGAGCCTCATTATTCCTTATTCCCAGCTTAGCGTCCTCTGACAAACTGGAGGCTGAAAGGTATGTTGAGGCATTGGAAGGAGCTGATAATCTCCTGACTGTGTTGGTGGTGCTTCCAACTGGAGGAGGCTTCAGGCGATCGGCAGCTCCATTCTCCGTCTTTTTCACCTTTATGCTGGTACTTGTCGAATTGCCATCGAATACAATCAATGGCCGTTTCCTTAAACCTTCCACTGTCGTAACACTGAAAATACAAATAATAAAATTCACAGAAACGTAGGTTAGATGATCAAAACATAGCATATCTATGACATGAGTAGCAAAAATGATTTTTATCCTCCCTGAAGAAAACATATATCCCAAAATATTAATATTAAACTCTGAGATGCTCCAAACTTAAATAAAAATAAATGTACTTATATACACTTACATATACTCAAATAAAAATAAAAAGCAATAAAAGTCACTTCCAATATATAAAGGCACAGGGGACTGTGTGAGGACCAGTGCTCCTCAGCAAGAAGAGTTGTGTAAGGAACTGTCTAAGCATACAATTATAGCTGTACAACCAAAGGCAGTACCCTTCCACCACTGCAGTTACTCTAGAGTAACTACAGAGATGATAAGTGTGAAGTATTTCAAAAGATGAGTATTTAAGGAAGGGTGTGCTGCCTTACCTGCAACAACAGCATCTCATATTCTGATACTTCTCAATTTTCCTGTTTCCACTCTTATTCAAAACCATAATGTTAAGGAAGTCCAAAAGATTGTTAGGTAAGGAATAAAAACACTAAGCAAAAACCCCACACTTATTTAAAATAAGTCTTCTTTGAACAGGAACACTAAGTGGATTTAATGACATTTTTTTAATAGTTTGTGCCTTTAAGCCTATGTGTAGTCAGAGAAGACCAGTTTAGTAACCACTTATTCATTAAAAGGAATATTATCAAGCTAATATCAAAACAGTATTATCAGAAAACACTTTGACTGAGAAAAAAATAAAGTACAAAGTCAACATAACTCCCACTATATTAATTCAGAGGTTTAAAAATGCAATGCTCAAGAATGACAAAGAGAAAGTGTTTGGAAAGTGCAGACTTAACAAACAAAAAACCCAAACCACCATTAAGAGATATAATATTCCTGTTTAAAAACTTCAATTTTCAGTTTTGATAAAAAGCTCTTTTGCATCCATTTCAGGACACTAACAGTTTCCTACCCAAACACTAACCTCATGATTCCATCCTCAAGTCCACAGATGTAAACAACTGAGGCACTCTAACCTCTTATGCACATGGAAAATAAACTGGACAAAAGACAGCTCGGTGTTTTAGCCACCGCTACAATTTTAAAAAAACACCTAAAACCTAAAAAAAATTTAAAAAACCCCAAATCACCTGACAGAATTTGTTTAGCTCTTCACAATTAGAAACCTCAGCAAAGCTAAAAGAGATTCAAGAGATCAACAAGCTGTAATACTGAAAAACTACAGGAATTTCCATACATCTTTCCTTAGGATTTACTGCTGAACATATCAGAATACCACTCATACATGTCACATGTCAAAGTCTTGGGCAGGTGGAAGGTTGAGTGAAGAGATTCAGTAAAAGAAACTTTTGAAGAAGATTTTGCTTTCTGAGCAAATACAAACAGAAAGATTTTTAAAACAAGACAGAATATTTATTTCAGAAAGCAAATGCTATTTTTGAAACAGACACACAAAATTGCTGCAGCATGCACCCCTCACTCTAGATAAAGTAGGCCACCTCTGTCCCCTGAAGAAAGCACAGTTAAATATGCTTTTAGCACTTTCTTTAAACACGGCAAACATGATTATTAATTAGCAATTATACAGTGAAATGAAAAATATTTCCTTTCTCCTCATTATAAGGTACCTTGAAATCTACCAATAACTCACCATCAACACATGCTGGGGAATGAAGGAACAATACCAATTCTCTGGATCAATACAGACCGAGAGTGAAGGGATTGAGAGTAGCCCTGCTGAGAAGGACTTGGGGATATAGGTGGATGAGAGGCCGGACACAAGTCAGCAACATGTGCTTGCAGCCCAGAAAGCCAAACATGTCCAAAGCAGCATGGCCAGTAGGTCAAGAGAAGTGATTCTGCCCCCCCGGTGCAGATTCTGATCTGGCGAGTGCTGCATCCAGATCTGGAGTTTCTGCAAGAAGGACATGGGGCAGCTCCAGAGGAGGGTCATAAAATGATCATAAGGAAAGGCTTGAGAGAGTGGAGGCTGCTCATCCTGGAGAAGAGAAGGCCCCAGGAAGCCTTATAGCAGCCTTTCAGTACTTAACAGGGAAGGATAAGAAAGACAGCTCTGTAAAAAGAAGCCCTATAAGCTAGATAGCACTAATAACATTTAAATGACAAAAGAAAAAAAATTATCTTCCCTTTTTTTCTATTTTTGCAGTAGTAGAATCTAACACTTCTGACACAGGCAAGCCAACACAGCATTCTCTGTAAACTGTAACAAAATCCAGAATCTGTACAAGCTTCACTAATCAGGCAAAGATGAAACAAAATGCATTGTCCTAAATTGTCCAAGTCTGGCCCAATAAAGATAAATTACCTTTTCTTCTCACTTTTCAAGTCATTTTGCTGTCTTTTCTTTTCCATCATTCTGCCCCATCTACTTTTTGGCAAGTCACGCTGAGGCAGGGGAATGGCATGCTGAATATAGAGATCAGTGAGCCCATCTTTGTCCATCTTTACATCATTTTCACCTAATATATTTTTCTGTGGGGAACAGAAAAAGAGATGTTATTTTTATGACAAATTCAACATTCAACCATCTGAGTGGCATAATTTCTCTTTTAAAATCAACTGTAAAGTATTGTATTGGGCCAGGGTTCCAGAAATAAAGGGGTGGCTGGGATGATCAATTTGGAGAGATCATGAACTGCTCAGTGCCAACAACAGCCTGGTCTCCTACCTTCCTACTGTCAACTTCCTTCATTTTCTGTGTGGATTACACTCAGCCTGTCCCTTCAGTGAGGCAATGGGAAACACAAGATGTTTTGGTCAGTGCATAGTGGTTTCTTTTTCCACCACTGGCAAGTGCATTTCTTCAAATGTCTCCACACGTGACTCTTCCTGTGTGTCCTTTAGTCTCCTGCCCCCAGTGTCTGCTGCTCTTTAAGTGCATTTGAGCAGAGGTGCCGTCAGCAACTCTGCTTCAAATTCAGGGGTGTGATGGGCTGCTTTCTTCAACAGTGTGAGATACATGGACCCAGCTGTGACCAGTACTGGGCAGTCATTTACCTTTACCCACACAGGCCAACCCTGTAGCCTCTCTCCACCCAAAATACTGCAAGTCTTCCTAAGGAAAATAGCAGCCAAAAAAGGGAAAAGTTATGACAGACATACTGTTGTTGATGGCTGATGTTTTCATGCACTCTTAAACGTGCTTCCCTGAATCCAACTACAACACCAGAGCTCTTTTTCACATGACTAGAAAACAGACAACTAGAATGTAAAACAAGTCAAACTATTATATGTAGAACTGTGTTATCATCCCCAGTTCCCAAAGAATAATGGAGATAACTTTCATTCCAACATGAGGAATAAGTTCCTTAGATTAAAGATGGCAGAGCACTGGAACAAGATCCCCAGGGAGGTCGTGGACTCCCCCTCTCTGGAGACATTCAAAACCCACCTGGATGTGTTCCTGCATTACCTGCTCCAGGTGACTCTCCCTTAGCAAGGGGGGCTGGACAAAATGATCTCCAGAGGTCCCTTCCAACCCTAACTATTCAGTGATTCTAGGAACCACCAGTCAGAACACCAGTTTTATTTCTAATCATGTATTGGGTTGTGAATATTGAATTTCTTGGTATGTCATGCCAAATTTATGAAAAACTCCACTAACATCCTACAAATTGAGGTCATCGAGAGCAGGTCAAGCCTCTGTCACTAACGATTCTGGCAACACTTTATGACTTCTGATGTTGGCCTGAAACCTATATGGCCATATAGGCTGCATGGACAAAAGTATATGAAAATTCTTTGAGCTTAAACAAAACCCTGAAACTTTAATTACTGTTGTTTCATGTACCTGAAATTTTCAGCCAAGGCAGTAGCTAGTATTCCAAACAACATCAACTAAAGCTTTTTATGGTCCTAAGATGTTTATAATGCACTTTCAAACTCAATTATTTTCCAATTATCAAGTATCAATATTTACGCATTAAAGCATTTGCCTGACTTATTACATAGGCTGCATTTCTTTAACTCACAGAACTATCAGGGTTGGAGGGGACCTCCAGAGATGATCTAGTCCAACCGACCTGCCCAGGCAGGGTCTCCTAGAGCAGGATACACGGGGTATGGACGTGGCAATTTTAAGAGTTTAAAGCTCATCCTTCCACAACCAATTTTGCTGTATGCAGACACTGTCTCGATTTGGGCAAACGGCTTTTTAGCAGCCTCTTTGTTCAAGCACAGCCCCTTTGCAAACACGGAGACATCTCCCGCGCCAGAGCCTCCTCTCTGCAAGTTCGTGGTGTCCAGAGCACCGACTTGGTGCCTGCTCTTCCCTGAAAGCCGTGACTCTCTTCGCCCTGCCTCAGGGGCCGCCGCTCCGCCCGGCCCGGCTCCCCGGACGCACCTGCTCCAGGGTGAGCCGCAGGAATTCCTTCGAGAGCAGCTCCGGATGCAGTAACAGCACCTCCGACTCCGAACGTCCAGACCCGCACTCCTCCTCTCCACCGCCGCCGCCAGCCCCGGCTCTTCCCTGAGCCGCCATCTTCTTCCCCCGGCGGCCCTTCCCCGACTCCCACAATCCCGCGCGCGGAGGGAAACGCGTCTCCAGAGCAGCCGCGCGCCGCGGTGGCGTCACGGCCCGGAGCGGGGCCGGAACGGGCTGCAGCGGGGCCGGAACGGGCTGCAGCGGGGCCGGAACGGGCTGCAGCGGGGCCGGAACGGGCTGCAGCGGAGAGGGGCGGCAAGAGCCGGGACAGTGGGGCCGAGAGTGCGCCTTGCCGGGGAGGCATCGCTCCGCCGGGCAGCCGGGTCAGGGAAAACACGCAGAATCCCACAGAATCACAGAATATCCTGAGTTGGAAGAGGCCCACAAGGATCATCGAAGTCCACCTTCTGGCCCGTCACAGAACAGCCCCAAGTATTGCACCCCATGTCAAATGCTTAAACCCTGTCAGGCTTGGTGCTGTGACCACTTCTTTGGGGAGCCTGTTCAGTGCCTGACCACCCTTTGGTGAAGAACTTTTTTCTGATATCCAACTTATACTGCCTCAGGCCATTCCCTTGGGTCTTGTCACTGGTCACTAGAGGGAAGGGATCAGTGCCTGCCCCTCATGAGGATCCTGTAGAACCATGATAAGGTCTTTTCTCAGTCGTTTCCACTTGGACAGACCAAGTGTCCTCAGCCGCTCCTGACACGGTTTCCCCTCACGGCCCTTCACCCTCGTGGCCCTACTTTGGATGCTTTCCAATAGCTTTATGTCTTTTTGAATACTCTGGCACCCAAAACTGCCCCCTGCACTCGAGGTGAGGCCTCAACTCAGAGCAGAGTGGGACAATGCCCTCCCTTGCCTGGCTGGTGATGCTGTCCCTGGTGCCCCCCAGGACAGGGCTGGCCCTCCTGGCTGCCAGAGCACTGCTGGTTCATGTTCAATTAGCCATTGACCCCTGGGTCTTTCCATGGCACTGCTCTCCAGCCTCTTGTTCCCCAGTCTCTCCATGCATCCAGGGTTTTCCCATTCCAGGTGCAGAATGCAGCACTCGCCCTTGTTAAACATCATACAGCTGGTGATTGCACAGCTCTAATTTGTCTGGGTTTCTCTGCAAGGCCTCTCTGCCCTTGAGGGAGTTAGGTGTTGCTGATAAGGTGAGGTCATCCCCCAGCTGATAGCATGGAACATGGAACCGGGAGAACATCTGTTTTATTGGCATTCTGTCATCACACCAGAGTATGAATACTTTGTGCTTCTGCATGCCGGAACTTTGCTATGGAGTTAAACACGATCTCTGTCCTGCCCATAGTTGTGACACCCACTGGTTAACACTGCTTGATAGGCAACGACAAAAGCTGCTTTGTAATTCCAAAGTACAATAGCTGCCTCCCTTTGGAGTCTGTTCCCCACTTACATGTTTAAAAGCAGAATAGAGAATTACAAATGGTTACATGTGTAAATAACCATGTAGTTTTTTACAGCATAAAATTACAAGGTAATTTGAAGTACTTGATCCATTTTACAGAATTGCAAGGCACAGGCAACAATGTAACACAATAAAAGTACATCCACATGGAAGGAGTTGAAGATGCATGACTATGTATGTCACTAGAGCAGCACTTCAAAAGGCATAAAATTTTCAAATTTTCAATATTTAAAAATCATTTAAGTGTACAAGGAAGTAGTAACATTATATCACACTTCAGCCAATTATGACACAAAATCAACTGAACTCAAGTAATCTTGTAAATGAATATAGCTTCTAGGGTGAATGTTCAGCCTGGATTTTGGTGTTTATTTCAAAGAATGAAATTACTTTCTTGTAAATTACATGGATCACCTCCCTCTTCCTAAAGAACTTGTAAGTTCTGCCTCACAGAAACATATCCTTGCTAACTGAATTAGTTGTGCTGATCAAGATTTTTACCCTGTGATTTTCTTATGTTACTATTTACTTTGTAGGCATTTAGGCATTTGTACCCAAAATTACAGTTCCTCTTTGATTAACCAAAGCATGTCCCCTCACAATAAAGTTCTGAAAGAGACGAAATGCAAACAGTCTGATAAAAACCCGTTTCTTTTCCAATTGCTGTAAAAATAATAGAATTTTAATGAGCTATTTATTGTTTTCATAGATTTGTTGTCCCAAAATAGTTTCTTCCACCCAGTGAGCAAGAGGCCATCCACACAGAGAATTGAGATATTTGAATTCTTTACAGTTCTATGCAGAAAGGTGTGCTGGGCAGCAAATCCACAAAGCCAGCATGATGACCATCAAAACTTACCATTTACATATTTTGGCAGACAAAGGCATTAATGTTCGTTGGCTACAAATTACATCGTTCTTTAATTAATTAGTCCTCTATTGGTCAATGATTCCCTCACTTCTTATGCTGATTAGCCTGCACAGTCTTCCTCTTCTCTTGAGCCAGTTGGTTTCTTGGGCAGTGATTCAGTGATCCCTCCCGGAATTACCTTTTACCCAGTTGGAGCTGATTCCAGCAGAGCTGATGAGCAGACTTTGTTAGTTTCTTCCTTATCTTGGGAATTTTGCCAAATGTATTTGTGGCCCACAAACTCTGCATTCTTTGTGTCCACTATCAGGATCACACCCTTCTCACTAAGCTGTGTAAACCTCCTCCTAGGTCACTGAGGCATGTCAAGCCCTAAACCTCAACAGTGCAATTCTACCAATAAGTAATTTATCTTTTTAATGTTAGATAAATATACATAATTCTCAACTATTCATTTATATAAATAATAGTAGTAGTATAAGTCTCATAATATATGAGAATTATATAATATACAAAATACTATATACAAACAGCGTTATTGTCTCATAATAGATATGAGACTTTTACTATTATAAAGTCAAATTTGAGTGAGAACACTTTCTGGGAACCTGAAAAAAGCATCTCCCACACACACACACACATATATATATATACACACACACACACACACACATATATATGTGTGTGTGTGTGTGTGTGTGTGTGTATCCCAAGGCTTTGGACTCTCTTATGTATTCATTTTAAATATATATACAAATAAATATTAGAAGATAGATAGATAGATAGATAGATAGATAGATAGATAGATAGATAGATAGATAGATAGATAGATAGATAGATAGATAGATAGATAGATAGATAGATAGATAGATAGATAAAAATAAATGCATTAGTCTCTTCTCTCGGCTGCAAAGTTGGAGAGCTCCCCGAGACAGACCGGGGGTGCATTCCCGGCCGGTGCAGCCGGGCTTTCCCGCACGTGACCGGACGCGGCCTCTCGCCGCTGCCCGTGCTCGGTGACGAGGGCCGGAGGCGGGGCCGGCGCCGCACCGGAAGCGGTGCGTCCCCCCCGCCCGCCGCCGGCGGATCCCAGCGCGCCCCGAGGCGGCCCCGCCGCCGCCACCGAACCGCGAGGCCTCGGAGCGGCGGGCCCGGCTCCGCCGTGCGCCGGCAGGTGCTGCGGGAGGGCGGCGGGAGAGGCTCCGTGTCCGGGCGGGCGGAGGCGGGCGCACCGGGCCGGCCGGCGGCGGGCCTGGCTGCGCGCGGTGTGTGTGAGGGGACGGGCAGCGCATGCCCGCCCTCCCGGGGCTCCGCGGCTCGGGAGAGTTGCAGACACAGGTTAATTCGAGCCCGCGCACGGTGTAGGGGTGCTCGCAGGTGAGGGAGCGGTGCGGAGGTGAGGGAGGCAGGGTGTTGCTCTCCAAGGCAGGGAGAGCACAATGTAATGCAAGGTTATTGCTTAACTGGAGCGGGGGAGAGCTGCTTCCCACTTCTTGCAGGAAGTGAGTGCGTGCGGGTTATTATTGCGCTTAAAAATCAGTGTCTACTACACTGATAATTTTCTTTACTATTGCTTTATTTTTCTCTCACAGGAAAACATCCCCATTATCTTGTTTTCCGGTCTTCTTACATCTAAATGTAGTATAAGAAATACTATCTCTAACTATGGGGTGGCCTCTTGCACTTCAAAGGAACAGCATGTTCTGTAGAACCTGTTCCTTTGCAGTGCTCACTGGCCCCTAAGGTTTCATTATTGAGAACAAGAGAAATACTAAAAAAGAGGCTATGTCCAGGTCATGCATGTTGGCACTGTTTGTTCCTAAAAGCTTTTTCTCGCATCTCTTTTTTATTCTAGAACGAATGTTTTCATTTCATTGTTACCAGACTTATGTAGTCCTATGGATTTTTTGTTCTTTCTGTTCAGGAGTCATGTATCTGTTAAGATTTCTTTCATACTTTTAATTCCCATCAACTTTGATTTAGGAAATCCTTTTGGACTTTTTAACACATCTTGGTCAGGAGTAGAATTCTGTGTTTCTCTCAGTGGCACATATTAATATTTTTACTTCAGGCTGCAGGAGCATTAACTGAGCCCTTGGCAGCTTCAGGTATGAAAGCTGCCTGACCCCTGCCTACGGTAGTTTATCACTTCAGGCTACAAACAGGCTCTTAAGAACTGTTGGGGCTGTTTTGGCAGTCAACCTTTGGACAGTCCTCTCTAACTTAAAATGCTGTGTTTCTTTTGATCATGTTGGAGAATAATGTGGCTGTGTTGCTGGACTTGCATTATCATTTTACCCTCAGCTATTTCTCTAGTGCTTCCTGGGTTTGTTTGGTTGTTTTTTTTGTTGAAGGTCATAACACTAATTTACACTCCAGGTGAGGATGGAACTTGAAAATGTCATGGAAGCCCAAACTAAAATCTTTTTAACTTCTGGTAAAAACCCAAAAAATGAACTCTGAAGTATTTGGCACTAACGCTTACTACTGTATCTTGGGAAAATGGTTTGCTTCTAGCCATAATCTTAGTTTTATAAAATTTTATTTTATGATTACCTGCAAGTTTTGTACCTTATCTTTTCTAACTCTGTTATAGAAATTTTTGACATAGTTTTTAGTGTTCTCATGTAAAAACAATGGGTTTTGTTAGATGTAGTAATTGGAAACTAAATTTGTTTTTAATTTCAATTTTGTTTACAAATTGAGCGTGTTGTTGATGTTGGTTTCTCTCTTGGTCCACAGAGATTTAATTTGATGTTTTGTACCACCACTGTACAGTGTGGAGCAGAAGTAATTGTGTATGTTTGAGATGTTTAATGTTGAGCCTGTGTTGGCTAAGTGACCATTACAGACCAGTCATGACAAATTAAAAAGTGATTAAACAAGGCCAGCAGTTGCTCATTTGCTCTTCTTTGGAGTGTTGAGCACAGTTGTCTGCTGGTTTCTTACAAAAATAACACAAGTCTGGAGTATAATAAAATTGCATGGATTGTTTTTAAAACAGTATTATCTGCTTCATAAATAGCATCTGTCCCTTGACAGTGCTTGATTGGAGAAGGGTAGGTTTAGTTTGTAGAATAAGTATTAGAAGTGCTGGTTAGCACTTGAAGACAGGCTTTTGGAATTATTGTGGTAGGGAAGAACAGAAACACTGAATTTCTGTGATACTGCATCTTGAGCTTAATGAAGGCTTTATGGGTCATGCACTCTGCATACGTTAAGAAAACCCAACAAGCTACAGCATACGTTAAGAAAACCCAACAAGCTACAGACCCAAACCAACAGCTTTTGTTATGAGTTGGATGATATCTTGTGTAAGTTATTATTGAACTGTCTTGGAAAGTATGTATTTCTGATTGCTGGAGACGAAGGAATGTAAAATATGTGTTAAAATGGAATATACCTGTGATATTTTGTGAAGGGGCTGTGTATTATTAGGCCTACAGTGGCATGTAAAGCAACATGACATGTTAACCAGTAGCACTAAATGCCTTGCAGCCTCTCAGGAAATCTAAGTCCTGAAGCTTGTCTGTTTTCATGTACAGGTGATAAAAACCTGTGCATGACAGGTTTATAAGTAACTAAGTACTGGCAATAACCTCTTGTAGAGCCAGTGTCTGAGAGAGCCAGTAACATACTGGTTACTTGTGGAGAAAGCATTACTTCAGAATAGCTGGGTGCTGTTGTGAATCTGTTTCAGAATAGGTTAGAAGTGGAAGCATACAATTTGATTAATTTGTTGTTATTAATGTGCTTGCTCTGGTTTGTGTAGTTGGGTTAGAAATAGAGTATAGACTATTAAAAATGTACTAGTTAAGTTTTTGTATAAGTGGATGTTAAATTGCTTTCTCTGATATTTGATTCTATGTGCAGAGGTAAATAGTAGTGTTTTTTTCTCTTTAATTAGATCACCCAGAAGACACAATGAGCGTTAAAGCTTTCAAGCTTGTTTCTGCTGTTGAGCGGGAGATGTTAATGGGAGACAAAAATTACATCAACATTGAGTGTATTGAGTGTTGTGGGAAGAACCTCTATATTGGAACCAATGACTGCTTTATCTATCACTTCCTGTTGGATGAAAAGGTATCCACAGCTGGAAAAATAACTTTTGCTGCCACCAAGCAACTACACAAATACCTGGGTTTGAAGAAGCCTGTGAGCGAGTTGAAAGCAGCCTCTGCCCTCACGAGACTGCTCGTGCTTTGTGACAACACGATAACACTAGTGAACATGATCAACTTGGAACCTGTCCCTACTGGTGCTAGGATCAAAGGAGCTGTGACATTCACACTGAATGAAAACCCTGTGAGTGGGGATCCTTTCTGCGTTGAAGTTTGCATTATCTCGGTCAAGCGTCGGACCATACAAATGTTCATGGTGTTTGAAGACAGAGTCCAGATAGTAAAGGAAGTGTTTACTCCAGAACAACCCTGTGCTGTGGCTGTAGATGGTTACTACCTATGCCTTGCCCTGACTACACAGTATATAATTTTGAATTACAATACTGGCGTCTCCCAGGACCTATTTCCTTATTGCAGTGATGAGAAACGGCCAATTGTGAAAAGAATAGGCAGACAAGAGTTTCTGTTGGCTGGCCCTGGAGGCCTAGGTGAGACTAAGGATTTTAATTTTTTGCAATTTTTATAACTTCTCTTTGTTTCTCTGAATTTCTGAAGCAAAGCTTTATAAATTAAGTGTTATGCGTAATAATGATGATTTCTTTCACAGGTCTGTATTGGAATGCTGAGATAAAAAGTGGGGGGGTAAATTTTTGATACTTAGTACTATTATAACTCCATAATACTATTATAACTAAAAAATCTCACTAAGTGTTTTTTTATTAATGCACAAGATTTTATGAATATTTTTATTCTCATGATGTATTATGAGATACAAAGCTTGTATCTTGCAGCCCCTAGCAAAAAAAATTGTTGGGTACCAAGTGGAATTTCAGAGATTGATAGACAGTCTGTAGTGACTAGGGGGACTGGGTTTGTGGATGTTGCTACAAAATTGTTCAATTAGTGTAGTAGATTTAATTTTTTTTCCTCAGTTGCTATTCAGAGCATCTCATATGGAGTCCATTTTATAGATTTTAAGAGATTCGTAAGAAGGTGCTGCAGTATTAGTAAGAAATTTTAATGGAAGTAAGTTGCATCCTATCTCCTATAATAGTAAATGCTGTCCTAACTGTAGGTGTTAGCAGATACTACCCAGTTTTTACACTCTCATTTTCTTAGTATTTTTCAGCTCTGTGTTAGCAGAAAATTATCGTTTAAGTATTGAAAAACCAAAGTTAAATCATGTGAAGTCATGCTCTTGTCTAAGAAATGACTGTATGGACTAGTGTAATCTATCTAAATGGACAATATGCTGTGAGGTCAGTAATCTTGAGCTTTTTTTGGAAAAGCTGCAATGTCCCAGAGCTGACAGACCACAGGCAGAATGCTTTCATGCTGTTTGCCATATGACTCTGCTTTCAGGAGACACTGTTTATGAATTTTCCCTGAAACATTAGGAATAGCATGGCACAAAGTTCACAGCTATTTAGGTTCTTAATTTGGGTTTTGGTTTTTTAATATAAATTTTAAAGAAAATCAAGTGTGTAATATAAATTCCAAAGAAATTCCAAATCATTGTTTATGTTGAAGCTTTGCTTTGTGAAGCTTTGCAAGATGTACATCAACTCACCACCTTTTCTCTAAAGAAGTAGACTCTCAGTAGAATTTGAGTTTATGTGAGTAAAAGATGTTCCAAGATGAACTTGAGTTTTTTTTTGTTTTCAGATACAGTGTTTTTTAAGTCATTTTGGCTGCCCACTTCCTATTAAAACTCTAAGTTCTTTTAAATATGGACTTGCATTTTTGGACATTAACTGTTATAGTAGTGCTGGGGAAGTTAAAATTTGTCAGCTGATTTTCTGAGAAGATTCCATTCTTACTTTAATTTTAAAAAAATTTTAGGCATGTTAAACCAGATTCTGTTCCAGTAATTTCTCTTTACTTTTTTCTTTAAGAATATAATTTCAAAAGCATAATTGTATTTAGTTAGGAATCAGAATTTTATTTAGTCTCACTTTTGTTTTTGTCTGGTGTACTGTAAGAGAGATACATGAAGAGAAGGTTACTTATAAAGTGCAGCATCCTTGTGTAAGTAGAATGTCAGATATGGGAGATCTTAAGCAAGTGCACTTGTGCTGCTGTAAACATGCTATAAACCACTCATGATATGGGCAAAGTCTTTCTTGTACTGCCTCAGAGACCTTTTAGTGTATTTGCTATCAACTGTACAGTTTTTCCTTGCTTAATTCACCTTTTTTTCATCTCCTCTTTTCTACTTCCTCCCCAGTGATGTTTTGACTAAGTATTATTCATCTTGCTGTTCCTCCTTGGTACAATTCCTAGTGTATTTAATATTTGTCTCTTTGAAGTTATGAAGATGGTTGGGCACCTTTATAGTAGATAAGTGTTGTGTATCTTGGTATCTCAGGTGGGCCTCTACTGTGAAATGCATGGACTTGAAAAGGCTTGATGTAAATCTTCAGTTCTAATTTTGTTTGCTTTCATATGTCTCATTGATCAGGGCATGCTGGTTTGGCATGTGGTAGAGCATCTATGCTAAGTTCAGCCTCTTTTACAGAGGTGGAGATATTCTGCATTAATATATTTGGCTTTAGAGTGTTTGAGGTGACACTTATTTGTATTAATTTTCTTTTGAGTTAAGACTGGAATTTAGATTGGCAAAAAACAAGTGCTTTAAATTATAATCAATGTAAAATATCTCTGAGTTTGTGTATGTAACCTTTTTCTTTATTTGCACTTTGGATTTTAAACTGATTGTTAGAATTGTTCATAGCAGATCCTTAGCCATTTGGCACTTTGTTGTCTTTACTTGCAGTTAATATTTAGTGCTTTCTTTCAAAAGTAGGAGGAACTTCATTTTTGGTGCTTCACTAATTAGTTAATTTACAATTGAAAATCAGTCCTTTCTGATATGTATGAAATTGCTTACCAAAATTCAGTTTTTTAGTTTGTGAAGCTCTTTTGTTTCATGGTTTATTCAGATTTCCTGTTGTACAGAGGCTTTAAGTGTTTAAAATTACAGTGGACGCTTCTTGATATTGGCACAGGATATGCTTCCCAACACCAGCTGGAGCAACTCCCCCAAAAGGTCTGAGGTATTGACTCGGACTGAGCTCCCAGTGGAGGGTGCAACTCCTCACACCATGGGCTGAACAGAGTGCCTTCTGCCTCGTGCTGAGACTGGACCAAGGAAAAATACTGGCCTTTCCTGTATGTGTGCTTGGTTGAGAATTTCTGTTGCCAAGTAAATGAGATGTAGTGGGAGGTCAGCAGAGTACATGGTGCTAGAGATGGCAAAAAGGAAATTGAGCCCAGGCATGAGGCTTCAACCTCCAGCTGTACAGAGGGGAAGGACAGGCTGGGTCTTGGCTGTTCTGTGATGTCTGACACAGGAAACTCATGACTTCTGATAATGGGAAGAATTCTCCTTCTGTACTTGCTGATCTACATCTATATAATATGCTCAGTGCTTACAGTAGCAGATGAAAAGCAGGAAGTTCTGTCCAACAAATCATCTGAGCCTGTACAATGCAGTAGCACCAGAAGGAACTGGCAAATAATAGTAGTGGGAAACTACCTCATATTAGAAATGGGGGTTTTCTCATCAATGCTGCTGGTAAAGAAACATCTTGAGGAGGAGTATCTTGAATGCAGATCACCAATGGATTGTACAGTTTTTGGTGATGGGTTTTATTTTTTAGGACTATGGATCCTTATTTAAGGAAGAGATGGAATCCACCAGGTCAAGTGAGGCAAACAAGATGGTTTTGCCATCTTGACTGAGCTTTGTGGTGAGTTAGATTTAGGTTAGGCATGGTGGTAGGCTGTGTTGGCAAACAAATCAGTGCAAGATGGGGTGATGAGAGACTCCATAAGCAGCAAACAGAGCTGAAGAAGTTCTGCTTCAGGCATATGCAGAGAAAGAAGTTTTTACAGAACATTGTGTAGTGGAAGCTCTCTCACTTTTTCTGGGAAATCAGCACAGCCGTGTTTTAACGGCTGAGATGGGAGTTACCTTTTACATGGGAGTAGTAGAAAGATGGGTGGGGGGCCTTGGAACAAAGGACGTGGCCAATAAGAGTTTATGGATTTGGGTTAGAGAGCAAACTAACCTGAGTGAGCAAACTCATTGTGATAAGTGCCTAAAGCAGATCACTTCATCAGGAAAAAAACGTAGGTAAGACCCTCTTCAGGTAACAGGAAGAAATCTGTATTTGCAGGCCCTGGTTTTTAGGGTGCACTTGAACCAGTACCTTCTAAAGGGGCAGCACAGCAGCAGACAAGGAGGCCAGGAGTTTTCCAGAGTGCAGATAGTGGCTGAAGAGATGATGAAGGGGTGTGCTCTGTTGAACATCAGTGTGTTATCAGCATTGTTCTACTCAATCCAAAACACCAGCTGCTAAGAAGAAAATTAACTCTGTCCAGAACCAGGGCAGAGGCCAATGTCCATCTGGCATTGACTGTGCTGAACACCATGAAGGGCAACAAAAAGAGCTTCTACAAACATATTAGCAGCACAGGAAGGCTAGTGGAAGCCCACTGTTAGATGGGGTGGAGGGCCTGATGCTAAAGGGCATGAAAAACACTGAGGTACTTAATGCCTTCTTTATGTAAGTCTGCTGGTATGACCTTCTTTCATGAATCATCAACCCTTAGGAACAGTGGGAAAATCTGCCCTCAGCAGAGAAGGATCAGGTTATGGGACAAATCCATGGGACCTGATGAGATGTTCTCATGAATGCTTGAGGGTGATGGTCAATGTCATTGTGAGGCCAATTTTTTATCTTTGAAAGATCATGATGAACAGAGGATGTTCCTCAGAACTGGAAGAAAACAAACATTTTCACTCCTGCTTTAGGTGATCAAGAGAAAGGAACCCTACCCTGATCCCTCAGGAAGGTGATCTGAGAAAATCCTGGAAGCTGTTTCCAAATATACAAAAGGCAGAAATATGATTTGAAGTAATCCATGTGGATTTAAAAAGGGGAAATTGCCTAACCAGACTGTCTTCTGTGATTGAAGGCTAGCTTGGCGAATGAGGGGAGCTGTAATCCTGTGAAGTTTAGCGAGACTTTGATGCTCTCTGCTATGACATCCTGTGTAGACAGAGGAAGAATGAGGTGGAGGAACAGCTGAGGTGTATTGAAAGCTTGGCTGAAAGATTTGTAGTCTGCAGTGCAGAGTGCAGGTGGAGGCCAGCCACTAGTCTTGTACCCCAGGTGGCCAGTGTGAGATGAACACTAACATCATTTTTGCAATGTGGCTGGTAGGGAAGGGCACACCTTCAACAGTTTGCAGATGATACAAAATATTTCTGTATCTCTTGGTGCTGAAAACAGTGTAGCTTTGTTTCTGGTGACACTTCTAATCTGTAGGTAGCCTATGCAATTTTTAATATGAAATTGATTGCCAGCCTCATCTCAAATTTCATCAGGTGAATTCCTGTACTATAAAAAGGCTGTGGTTCCTGGTTGTAGTTATGTTTATTGTTATCCTTAGGGGAGAGCTGGATGAAGACAGAAAATGCATCATTCTGCCACAGAAGCTCTAGCTATTAAAGGCAGAGGGATGCAGAGTGACATTGACTGGAATGCATACCATTTCACTTCCATAAAGGATTTTTTAAATTACCTAAAAAAGAGCTTTCTCATTAAAAAAAAAAAAAAAAAAAAAAAAAACAAAACCCAAACAAACAGGGATTTATAATTATTTGTGTTAGAACATCACAGAAATAGAAAAACCTAGGAGTCTTTCAAATATAATAAGCCCTAAGTTTACTACTGTTAGCATGTATTTAGTACAGGTTTTCTTACATCTTTTGAAGCAGGGTTATATCATGGAATGACAACTGAAAGCCTTTAAAACTGGACAGTGCATTTTGCCTGACATAAAATTTTACTACCTAGTCATAAGAATATCAATGTCTATAGAGTAAATTAGGAATTAAATATTACAACTTAGAAATTTTCTGTAAGGTGCTCTGGTTGAAAAGCTGATCATTATAGTGAAAAAGATCCCTTAGTCAAGGGGAAAGGGCTGATCATTTGAAAGCCACTGTAAGGCATCCAAAAGCTTGGACTCTACACTGTAGTTCTGTAAAAGTCTACAGTCTTCTGTTTTGTTTTCTCTGTTTTACTTTTTTTTTCTTTCATTCCAAGAAGGTCCTTGTACCCAGCTCCCCTTGCCTCATTATCCTCTGTTTGGAAGAGATTTTGTAAATTGAATAACATAATCTTTTAATCTCTTCTGTTCTTTAGAGCTCAGACTTTTTCTGCCAGCTGTCAAGTGGCTCACTGCTGCCAAAGATCAATTTTCACGGGCATGTCTTTTTAATGGCCTGAGAATTCTCCGTTTAAGGGGTATGAATTCATATTTAGAACAGAAGTTTACACTGTGCTGGTAAATATTTATGGAACTAGGCCTGAAAATTGTGACTGAAATTTCTCTTCAATTAATGTCTCAGAATTGGGAAATATCTATATGAATAGAACCAGTGGCATGTGGTCCTAAAGCAATCTGAAAGTTTATTTAGCTAGGAGAAGAATGGAGGACAGAATAGACATGAGGAAAGGTAATGACCTTTTCAGTGTTAAAAAACACCCTGCAAATTAACTGAAACTTTAATCTGGTTATTCTGAAGACAGCAAGGAGTTACCACTGTAATAATAGAAAGTCTTTACTCTGTGCTGCTTTATACACAGCCTCTGCATTTTTTCAAATGATTGAAAATGCAGGTGCTTCACAGGAAGTGACTCACCCCAAGGAGCTGGGCCTTTGTTCTCTGAAAAGGTTGGCTGTAGCAAAAGTGAAAAAGTGTAAGTAAACAATTGTGTCCACTAAAGTGCTCTGTAGTCATTGGACACTACAAGAACAAACATATCTGCATTGCCAGATAGGTCAGGTGGTGCAAGTCTGCAGCTCTTACTAAGGCAAGATTGTTTGAAAGCTGGGTCTCAACAAGTGTTTCTGTTCTGGTATGAATTCAAACCAAATGGCATAATTCCTTTAAGAAAGCTCTTAAGTTTACTAAACTTGTATAATTTTTGCTAGTTTGTGTCAGTATTCATCTCTTATCTGGTTTTGGCATTGTGTCTTCCTGTGCTGAAGAAGAATGAAAAAAAAAAAAATTGAGCTGAATTAACCAACATCTCTGTCAGGTCCAGGGAGGTGTGATGTGTTGTCGTCATGCTGCCTTGATACTGCACCTGCTCTGAGACTTTCCATTGCTTTCCCTTGGTACCCTGCTTTGAGTTGGGAAGAACAGTCTTCAATCCTCAACTAGCATGAGCCTCAAGCTTTGTTTTCCCCTTTTTTAGGCATGTTTGCTACTGTAGATGGGATTTCACAGCGCGCCCCAGTGCACTGGTCAGAGAACGTGATTGGGGCAGCTTTGTGCTTTCCTTACGTGGTTGCTCTTGATGATGAGTTCATCACAGTGCACAGCATGCTGGATCAGCAGCAAAAGCAAACCCTGCCTTTTAAAGAAGGTCACATTCTACAGGACTTTGAAGGTATTAAAAAGGACACTTTGTTGCATCAATAAGTCTGGAACAACCACTGAAGTCTCTTGGGTTTGTTTTTTAAACAAAGTGTATAACAAGTGTGTTGACTGTTGAAACTTTTGTTGCAAGTGCTTTCCTCATTAGATTCCTTGCAGACTTCAATAATTCAACATACTAAGCTTCTAACAAAATGTATGCTCATTAAATGTGCTGTAATTGTCAAGTTAATTTTTGGGTAGGAGGCTATGGAGTTAGAGCTTTTTCTTGTGACTTGATTATTTCTTTCAAAGGAGCCATGTTAATTAAATGCTACAGCTCAGTAATTGTGATCTACAGGTATTTGTCCATTGACGATCCTGACAAGATTCTTACACATTAGAAAAGAATACAAAATAAAAATAATTTTTAAAATATCTGTGTAAGAGGTTTAAAATTGGGTCTTTCACATAACATTGGTAACCAGAAAAGTGCAAAAATTTCTATTGATCTGTTCTTCATTTGAGAACATGTAAGTGTGGAATATACTATGCTACAATTTTTTTTTCCAGAAAAACTACAAACTCTAGCACTGTGAACTGTATATTTCTTGCTAGATTTGATGTATGGCTTAAAATTGTCAAATATAAGCCTGGGAAAATACCTGTTAGTTAAAAGTTCCTACTCTCTGGAATCTGGACAATAATTTCAGAGGCCTTATCAGCTTAGTTCATCATGAGTGACTCTAGCCAATTTTTCTTACTTTGAGTGGAACAACATCTGTTGTAAATTTACCAATATCTCTCTAATTCTGAGGTGGAATTCATAGGCAAACCATACCATTGAGTAAATGTGGTAGCAGCAAAGGTCACTTTTGGGACTTGAACCCTGTTTAAGTTCTTATGACTTAAATATTTATTTATGTGTATTTTAAAGGTTATTTCTGAAATTGCTTTTTCCTGTAGATGCTGCAAATTGAATATATCTGTTTGTTCTGTCCAGGAAAGGTGATTGTTGCTACTAACAAGGGTGTGTATATCTTGGTGCCACTACCTTTGGAAAAACAGATTCAGGATCTTTTAGCTAGCCACAGAGTGGAAGAAGCCCTTGTTCTAGCAAAAGGAGCTCGAAGGAATATTCCAAAAGAGAAATTTCAGGTTTGTCCTTCCTTTAATTTTCCTGAAAACAGAAATTTCACAGTAGGGACATGTATTCCATTGGTCAAGTGATTGGAGAATATGTGGGAGGAATTTATGTTGTAGAGAAGTTGTAATACCTGTTATGATTTCAGCCTGAGGAAACAGGCATTCTGCTAAATTGTTTTGTACTTGTAGAAGCTGTAACTTTGGCAGGGTTGAATGCTGTTGTTCTTTTGGGGTTTTGTTGAATTTTTTTAACTGTGTAACTTGAGAGAATTGAAAACAAAGCAAAACCAGAAATCTAGTGGCAGAAAATCCAATGAATGCTTCCTTGGTACTAGATTCAGTTATTATTTGCTATTGCTGTTTAAAAATGTATTCTTTATTTCAAATTAGAATTTTGAAATTTTACTTTTTTTATCAAAGATTCTCACCATATCCTAAACTCCACTGTAACACTTAACTTCAAAGTTAGGTGATGAGAAATCTTAAGCAAATGCATCTTACTTCCAAGCTCTTACCAGTAGTACTTGTACTGCTGTGTAACTCAGATTTAAATGTTTTTGTGTGGCACAGTTTGTTAAACTCTTTGATTACAGTGTTGATTAAAGATTTGTACTCATTCCCTTCTACCCCTGATTTATATTGCCACTCATATTCTACTGTATTTTCTCCTATTTAGAGACTTGTAAAAAGCAGCATGACATCTCTACTCATGGAGTAGGTGAATGAATATTTGACTTCGTTTCTTTCCTATTGTAAAAGCAAAATTTGATCTGTAACCTGCAGAAAATCTGTGGTTTTCCTTTTTTTAATATACTTTGGAGCATTTTGTTGCCATTAAAACAGTTGTGTTACTTTTGGTTTGTTTAGAAAGGTGTACATGACTCTGGAAGATACAGAATTGCAGTGGTTCAAAACTATTCTGGCTGTCAGGATCTTTTTTGTTTTTTAAATTTCAAGAAGCTTCTAATTCCTTTTCAGTTTCAGTCAAGGCCCAAAAGGCAATCATTAAATGAAACTTATATCAGCTTTCATTTTGATCCTTAACTCCTCTCTTAAATGAGCAGCTGGGAGACGGCTGGAACTAAAAAGCTCATCGAGAAAAGTATTCCCATCCTTTTGTGAAGGTCCAACTACCTGAAAGTACTTGAAGCTTGATAGTATTTAGGCAGCTACAGAGTTCAGTTTCCAGCATGTTTTGCTTTGCATCTTCACTTCCTACTTTTCACTTCTAATCTGTTTAAAGAAGCAAACAAAAATCTCTCTGTGAGGGTAGGATACATAATGTAATCAATGTCTTCTATGTGTGATGATCTATGATTTTCCAATTATTTCTTTACAGTTCATGTAGGTTTAGTGTGGGAATGACTTTCTGTGTTTTGCCACTGGATGAACTACAATTCATTATCTAAAATACATTATGTAGAATCTCATTTCTCTTCAGTTTTCTTGCATTAAGAATTTTTCAGCCTTTAAAATATGTTACTTTCTTTTCACAAATATCTTAAGTGTGCAGGGTTAGTCTTCCTGAAATTAGTTTCCTAGAATATTGTAAGTTCTTTCAAACTTAGTGTGCTTTTAAGGGTATTCACTATTTTAACTCAATGCTACAGCTGAAAACCAGAAAACAGTTCTTGCAAGCAAAATAGCTGTTCTATTTCTGGAGTATATTTGCAAATTGATATTAACCAATTATCAAATTCTTGAATTGATGGAGTTTCCCACTGATTCCTACTAAAGTGACTCAGCTTGGCCTCATTGTTGAGACCTTACTTCAGTTTTTCAGAGCTTGTCTATAGCTGGAAATGTAACATGTTGAGTTTGCTTTCCAAGGGGACTCTATACCTGATACTGTCATTACAGGTTTGTTATGGGCACATCAGTCTTTCTTTGCTGTAGTCTTGTGTAATGTAAGTTTGATGGATCTCAACCAAATTGCACACCTTACATATGTTTTTGCAGCATTTCTTTGATATACTTTAACTGACCATATAGTCACTCATTTCTAACTCCTTTTTGAGAGCTATCCTCAGATAGCTGTCATATCTATTAGAAAATTGGTATTTTCTAATAGGTATCTTCTGGTATCTGTTTGCAAGCATTACTGAATCCTGAGCAGCTCACACTTCAAAGGCATTGTTTTGCCATTTTGTACTAGCAGTAGGATGGAGTGCATAGGGTTGGCATTTGATCCAGCCACTATAATCTATCCATACATGATTGTGATTATTATTGTGTGGTTCATGAAGTACAGTGTGCCCTTTGTCACATGATGCAGTTTTCAATGGCTGATGCCTTCTTAGGTGTTCCTTGAACCAGGGCACTGCAGGGCAGATTTTGAGGACATAGGGGTTTTTCCCTACAGTTCAGTACTTTGTCACTGCATGCATACATGGGTGCATGCTCTCCCTCTGTATAACAGCATAAACATTTATCTATATATGCTGGTAATACAGAGTGGTGTTGGAATACCAGCAGTGAAGTGCTGTACTCTCAGAATGATTTGTACAGTCAGTATTTAGTTATTGAAAAGTTGCAGGTCTTCTTAGAAGCTCTAACCTGTTATTTGACTTGTGTTTCCCCCAGACTGCAAATTTAGCTCTGCCGTAACATGAAAATTTCTTTGTTTTTGAGCATCAGGAATTCCTACTAGGTAAAAAATGCTAAGCAATAGTGCTCCAAGGAGATGGATATAATTTTTGATAGAATACAAAGGCCTTTCTACCATGCTACCATGAAATAACTGAATACTACTTATTAATTTTTCAGGACAGCTGACATTTGCAGAAATCATGGTTGATGGTAGTGAAGACCTTGGTTAGATTGACACACATCTTGCATAGGTATCTCTCTCTTTTTTTTTTTTTTTTTCTTTTTTCCTTCCTAATTCTTTTTAGTTTAAAAAAACATATTAACTGCATCCAAATCTGACCAAAAGACAAAGTGGCTTTCTAGAAAAATTCCTTTGGACAATGTAATTGGTCATTCTGACCATTTTAGAAGGGAATTTTTTAGCAGTTGAGGGAATTAAAACTTCACTAAAGCAATCACAGCTTCAGCAGTCATCTTTCTTTTTCCTATTGCTTTTTCAGATATGAATGAATACAAAACTTATGTAATGTTTTTGTAGCTAGTGGTCAAAAGTAGCTTCAGTCAACAGTGCAGAATTTGCCTAAAGAATTGCAAGTCCTATGGTGGTTCAATACATTTTTTAGTCCTTTATAATTTCTGAAGAATTTTGACTGGGTGTGGCTTAGTACCTTTTTAAAAGAAGCCAGTTCTAGATCTGACAAACAGATCTGGAAGAACTGAAGGTTTTTTTCCTGTCATAAACAGAATTTAACTGTGTGTGTTTGACATGTAGGTCTAGCCTGTTCTTAAAAATCTGTGAGTAAGGGAATATTGGATTTTCCATAATCTGTTCTGTTTTTCTCCATAATCTCTATCCCAGGACAGCTTAATATCTAGTGTTTATATTGTCAGTTAAAAATCTACCTGGATACTGCCCATCTCATCATTGCATCTTAAAAAAGTTCAGAAAGTGTCTGTAGATATTCTACAATTTTTGTTGCCTGTCTTTAGTTGAGAATTGAAGATATGTCAACATTTAAATGAAAGTGAATATCATTTTATCAGTTCAAATTTAAAACTGGTTCCTTCAGCCTATAGTTACACTATCAATGAACTCTTTTCCACTTTCTGTTAAAAAGATGCTGTACAGACTAAGCTCTGCAATTAAAGCAGTGCTTTCAGTGAAATTATTTCAGACTTTATTACAAAATCATAATCAACTAAATATGTACATTTTAGTGATCTCTCTTGCAAAAATTGAAAACAGGCTTTGTGGGGCGGAAAATGCCAGCCTATCTACTTTTGATACTAGTCAGTGGGGTGAGAAGTCTTTTGCTGGAAAGTCAGGCTGGATTTTAACATTTTTGTGCTGCCAGGAGTTGCAAATATTTGCAGAATTTAATCCTTGAGCAGTGTCATTAGGAAGGTGACCAGGTAGGTATTCATCAGTTCACAGATTACTGTGTAGTGGTGTAATAACACTGTCAGAAATCCAAAATATTCTGGATATTTTGTGAGTCAATTCCCTAAAGAAGTTTTACTTTGTAGCTAATTAAATTCTCTTTTAGCTTTAGTTAACTCTATTTTAATCATTACATCGAGTGTAAAGCATTAGATAATATAAAGATGTCATGAAGTATTGTTTGTTTAATTTTATATTGTTATATTTGTCTGAAAAACGGTGCCTGATAACATTACTCTCTGTTTCCCCTTTTCTCCTATACACTGGGGAGGTAAGAAAAGGCCCACATCCTTACAAAGCATTTTAGAGACTTGCTAACAACAGAGATTAAATGTTTCCATTAGACAAACCATTAGTAAAGCATGCACAAAATAAGTGGACTAAAGCCAAGCTTTTTTGCTGGTAAATCCATAACCTTTAATCAAGGTGAAAAATCATCAGAGTATCAGTCCACTGTACTTGAGGCTTGGTGCTCTTCAGCTATTCCTTCCTGGACTACATTCCTATTGTACTGTAGTTTCTCTGGGTATTTTTATTGAACATGTTTTTTTAAGTCTGGTATTAGTACCAGCCTTCATGTACAGTGTGAAACATTAGAAAGCTGTGTATTCATGAGCAAATTGAAGGGAAAAACTGAGGACATGAGAAGGTAGCTGGGTGTATTTGCCAAAGTACCAGTTTTGTCACAAATGGGAATGCTCTGCAGAGCACAGTTTAGGTTCCTTGCTTTTAGTACTTCTCTTTTGCTGTTGGAAATATTCTGAGCACAAGGATTTAATTTAATCTTGTAATTGGTAGTTGGTTGACCATTCAGATTTAAAACTACCTATCATTTAAAGTAGTTTTTGTGTTCTCTTTCTACTGAGCTTCATTTAAACACTTTTTTGTCTAGGTGTGACCTTAACAGTGAAGTTTGATGACAAATAACTTTCTATATTATGGTTTACTTGGTCTTTAACATATGTTTATGGTACATTGTGTAATGTATATATTAGATAGGTTGTGCTGTTTTGGAAGAATTTTTATTTAAAAAAAAAAATCAAAGTAGGGAAACTGGCAGAAAGTCAAAAATATGGCCATCAGCTGGGGATGAAAATATAAGAATTGCCAGCAGTTTTGCAGCAGATTGATGAGACAGGAAGAAAGTGGCTGTGTGTGGTTAAGTGGGCCCATCTTTATTTTTTGCTCTTACTGAATCGTGGGGGTCTTCAGAGATAACCATTGGCTTTTATGTTTCAAATTAACTCAAGAAAAAACTTGAAGCAAGTCAGTGTGATGTCAGTTAAGTCATTATTTGAACAAGAAAACTTAAACTTGCTGTTTGTTGACTTTGCTTTTAGTAAGTACTCATGAGCAGTGTTGTGTTCACACACATTTATGTAGGAAATGAGTCTGGGGCTGCCCAGGTACATAATTTAAAATATAGAGGATCAAGGTTTATTTTGCTTGTGACTTGTCAGGTGTGGCTGAAGATCATTTGTTTGGTGTTTTTTGGCAGGTAGCTATTGCAGTAGTAACTAGCACTACATAAATACAAATATAATAAACCTTTTTTCCCCCCTCCTTCTTTTTTATAGGTAATGTACAAACGCATCCTGCAGCAAGCAGGTTTTATACAGTTTGCACAGCTTCAGTTCCTTGAAGCAAAAGAACTCTTCAGGTAATTGTGTGACAAGAAATTTAATCATTTACCTTCTTTAAATAAGGAGTTAGTGTTCTTGTTTTGAAAAACTTAGTTGCTTGAATGTTTTTTGATGTAGATGTGAGTTCACTGTAATAAAATGGTTTTGTTGGGGTTAAGAGCAGAGTAACATTGAAAAACCTTTTTAGCTGAAGAGTTAATGCAACAGATTTATTTTGGGATGCTAACACATAGTAACACTAAGAATTTGAGTATGGAGTACATTTGAATATATATTTGTATGTATGGAGATTTTTTTACCTCATGCCCATGAAGGTCAAGGCTTTATCACCGAATCTGTGCTGTGATTTACAGCATGAACATTGCTTTGTTCTTTTCTTTTTTTAATTCTTTTAACAAAAGGTATAACTTAAACATTAGTTGCAATTTAAATATTATTGACACAGTTGCACTATTTTTTATGAGGATGTTGGTACTGAATTTACGTTAGCACTTCTTCTGCTAGACCTTTTCCAGAAGACACATTTGTTCTTGAAGTGTGTACTAACCTTGCCAATTTAGCCATTTCAGCAGTCACTTGTTTATAAATTGACCTTGATATTCCACTTTCATTCAGAAAATGCTGCTTGTTATCTTTATTCTACCTGATAATTTCATTTCTGCTGGCCATGTCTCATTCTGTGTCTGTAGTTAGTGGAATGCATGCTGACCACATAAAATAACTCTCCTTGTTATCTGCTGAAATTCACTTTAAATCAGTTTAGAATCTATGGAATAGGATTAAGGTTAGACAATTTTCAGTATACCGTAAGCATATTTACAGTGTAGGAAAAAAGTTGTCCTTGGATTTATGGAAATGCATTGAGGAAAGTAAAGCTTTGAGGAATGTTGCTATTGGTGAGAGACTTTGCTATTTTGCTTCCTGCTCACCAGTATGGTGAGAGACACTGAGCTTGGATGAGCAGTGTACGCTGAGTGAAGATGAGGGAATGACAGAAAAGGCCTGAACAGCATTTAGAGACAATTTGTTCTGGCCACAACCACTTCCTGTGTCACCTAGTAACTGTTGTCCTTAGTGAGAAACTTGCAGTCTTTCTCCACCCTTATCTTTCAGACACTTGTGTATCTGACCTCTGGGTTGTGTATCTGAAGCAGAAGTACAAGTGATGCGTAATTAAGAATATTTTAAGAGCAGTGAAATGAGGGAAATGTTTCCTGTGAGGGGTTCTACCACCTTGTGGAAGGAGCCAGGATTGTTTAAGCATTCTCCATCCAACTATCAGACCATCTGACAAATAAGCTTTAATTAATAGAATTATGGGAGCTCCTCTGTAGAAACAAACATGCTTCATGAGAAAATGTGCTGTCCAGCCACAACTTTTGCAGCTCAGGCAACATCCCAGGGTGTTCTCTTCCTCTAAAAGCTGCAACTCCAAAGCAGAACAACAGTTCTGCTGATGAATGAATTGCTGATGTCTGTTCAGGGAAGAAAGCCAGAAAAAGTTTCTGTGCTTTTCTTCTGTCCAGCCATACATAAGCTAAGCAGAGTATTTTGGTGACTCTGAAAAAGCTTGCTATGGTAATCAGGTTCCTTGATTTTCAGCCCTGGTGGGCACACTGAGTTAGAGTAACAGCTGCATGTGCCCTGATACAGTCTCAATCAATCTTGTTCATTTTAAACTTACTGATGCTCACAGGCAAAATGGGAAAGATAGTGGGAGTCTAAGAGGCAGTCTGTGAAGCTTCCTCCCATCCCAGTGCGTTGCTCTGCAGATGTTTCAACCTTGTCTTAGAAATCACTTCAGTCTTAATGTCAAAGGGAACTTGGTACCTATCTGAGGAACAGAGGGTGTTAAGCAGTGAAACAGGGTAGCAGCAGTACCTCAGAGATCTTGGTGTGATATGTGGGCCTGCTTCTGGCTAAATATGAAGTGAGATTGTCTCGCTACTTGGAAAATACCTGACAGTTACAGCTTAGCAGGGCGAGTTATACAGGATTAAAGGTCTTCCTTTTCTTGCATTATTACTATTCTTGGATAACCTTGTCAAGAAACAGTTCTATCTTGTGCTTAAATTCATAGTTCAAACATGAGGAGGTTAATTTTCTTCAGCTAGATTCATTAGCCTTAAAACTGAGTGAGAAGTAACAGTAGGGCTTCTTTGGTCTGACCAATTCTGTTATAAGCAATAACAGAATTGTGATTGTGTTATGCAGTTGTGATTTATAGTTATGCTATTTCATGTTGCTATCATTAGGGTTATACCAAACAGTGCTTTATAGGAGGTCATTTGCTGAATTTTCCATGCCTTACAGCTACCAGGTTTGGTAGCTGTCATAGGGAAACCAGTTCTCTTCAGTGTTTACTGGTTAGGTATTGCTTGCCTTCTGACCCACTGGATACTGGAATTTTTCTAAACTTTACTCTTTTTAACAAATAAAAATGTTCACTTTTTGCACAGTATTTCTCACCTTGGAAAGCCTATAGAGAGAATTTAGGTATAAGTCCTCCTACACTGAAAAGGTTAAAAAAATTGCTGGTACTTGTACCTGGAGAAATAAAAAGTAGGAATGATGTGAAGGTTTTGCATCTTAAATGTGATTCAAGAATATAAGCTTCCAATGCAGCCAGTGGGATTTAGGCAAAACAGTTACCACTGTAGGCTTCTTTGGCATCTCTGATACCTGTAGATATAAGGGTCTGAATTAAGGTCTAAATTTCCTGAAAACTTGTAGATTCTTCTTGTTACATTGTTTATATATATATGAAGCCCAAAGAGAATTAATACAGAATTGCTCAAAGGGAAGTTACCTCACAACACTGATGTCTCTGATGTCTCTAGAGTTTGTTTTCTACTGTGTGATCTGTGTTTTTGCTGAGCCTGAAATGCTAGAAGCTGAAGGCTCAGATGTGTTTTGAAAAAGAGATGAGATCCTTTGTAACTGCTCTAAAAGAGTTTTGTCCAGATGTGATGGAAAGATCCACAAGACATCCACAAATCCCAGAGGCCATAAGCCTTGAGCTGAATGTTAGCCATTTGTGCAGGTGGGGTCATTGTGTAGTATTTGGAATTTTTCTGAAGAAGCTGGTGGATAATGTAGTGCTCTAAAGGAGGCTGCTTGCCACTGCTGTGGGGAGAACAAAACTGTACAGCTAAACTTAAGTCAGACCTGCTGAGAGAACCACAGGTGATTCACAACCCAGGCTCTGGGCTAGCCAAAGTTTAAAGTGGATTCTCCTTTTGGAAACAGATATCATCATTGAGGCCAGAATCTGTGAAGTCAGAGGTAAGGTAGATGACTACTTCCTTATGTAGGAAAACTTGGGTGGTAAGATGAAAGGACTCAGAAACTACTGTAGAAGTTGAAAAATGTTTTGAAACTTATTAAAAGTGGCATATTAAATAAAACATTTTTTAACATCATCTATTTCAATGATCATAGTCTCCAACTCAAGCTTAGGGCCATCTCCAAATACTTGACATAGCAAGCATAGCTAGCAAGGGAATTGATGTTTATATTTTAATTTCTCCAGATTTATTAAGACTCCTTTTTTTCTGCACAAATTTTGAGCAGCCTGTGGATGTTATTAAAATTATGGGTTGACTTTTGTTCTAAAACAAATCAGGGAAGATTCATTTGGATTGGAGGGGAAAAGAAAAATCTCTTTCTTTAAATAGGATTAATTTTCTAGTGTAATGCATCTCATATAATATATTTAATCTCAGGACTTGAAATTTCAGAGTAGTTGCAGTAGCTAAAATTGCAGTTAGGTTACTGTGATAAGTTCCTACTGAAAACTCAAATATTCTTGGAACCATCAGGTCATGCTACTGACAGAACTTGCTATTTCTGGGTTATTTTGCCTCTTATCATAACATAGATCTAAGAATTTCAAAGCCAAATCCCACAAGAAGGATTAAAAGAAATTTCAACTGCAGAAATCTGTGAAGTAGACCTGAATGCTTTTACCCTCTGTTAGAGGTGGGTCTTTCTAGTGTGGAGCTGGGCTTTAGGCAATAGGAGTTCTCTATAGCAATTGGGAAAACCTGCTGTTCTCTTCACAGGAAGGCTTCCCAATTTTGTCTGTTGTGGTTCTTCTCTATTGTCTATGTTACTACTCCTGTGCTTTGCAGTCACTAGGTTCTAGAAGAGAGGATGCTGCTGTTAAATTTGCTGTTGCAGCTTTATCCCAGAATTTCCTTCTTCTGGTATAGATTTTTGTAGCCAAGGGACTGTATTAACTTGAAAAGAAACTTCTAAATGGGGATTGTTGTGGTGATGGCTCCTACTAGTTCATATTTCCTGGATGGTTTTGGAATTGTGTCTCTGGCAAGAAGTGAACGATGCAGGGCATGCCTGTAGTGAAGGGATGAGCCTGTTTATGATGATCTTTCACACTTTATTGCCTGTAGAAATCTGCTGCTTTTCTAATTCTGTGTTATCATTTGTTTCTTTTTGGAATTCATTCCAATCAAAGTTGTGAAGAGAAAGTCTTTGAGTTGGCTGATCACCAGGTAGATAAAAATTGTTTTTAAAAAGTTTTTGCAACAAAGTAACTAAACAGGGCTTCTTTTAGAGAACTGTCAAGTTAATTTAGATTTTTTTTCCTCAGCAACAATATTTCCTGCACTTCAGTAATGTTAATATTTAAAAGTGAATTCTGAATAAAAACTATGACAGTGAAATAAAATATTATAAAATATTCTGATATTTTATAATATCAGGATATATTATTTTAAAGCATCAGGATATTTGCTTGCTGTTCTTCTAAAGCAAGACCTGGAAAGAGGGTTCACTCTAGCTGTGAAAATTAGGGATTGTTTGCCATGTGGGGAGAAAAAAATTCTTCTGTCACAACATGCATTCTTTAAAAGCTTGAAGAATTTCAATCTAGGCTGAAAGAAAAATGGTTTTGTGGCATATCTATGTTACAACTCGCTGCTCAATGAAAGTGTAGGGTGTCCTTCACACCTGAAGTGGAAAAGCCACTCTAGAGGAGCCCCCATAGATGTACACACAAGGCCTCTGCCTGTACAACAGACTTATTGGTTAAATGGATGCATAATTAGTATCTGTGGTAGAACCTCTGTAAGAAGAGAGCCAAGTGAGGAATCTGGTGCTTTTCAGGGTTGGGGAAAATGTTTTCATCATGCATACACATGTTCTGAAAGCTTTAGTTTTTTACAGGAAGTTGCTGTTGTCTCCAGAATTAGACTGACACAGTCTTTGTGCCTTGCCTGAAAGGGTTCACTTTTTTTTTTTTTTACTTTTTTTTTATTTTTATTGTTGTTGCCAACAGAAGGCTAGCTGCCATAATGTATGGATGAAGTCTAGGGCAGTCCTAGGACTACTGTTCAGCTGATTTTTGTATATGCCAGAGAACAGTTGTGGAAGCTTAAAAGCAAAAGGCTGGCCAGTCTCTGAATTCTCAGAGCTTTCAATGTCTAGAGGAGGAAGAAGAAAATTCAGACTGCCTAGCTAAACTAACAAGCAAAAGAAGGAGCAAAAGCAAGAGCAAAAAGCAAAAGCAGCACTATGTACTGCCCCGACTGTGGGGGAATAAGCAGGCTGATAACAAAACAAAAATTTGCTTTTCAGAGCCAGTCTTGAAGGCACAGAACATAATATCCAGCATAAACAGAACAGACAACTGGGGATACAAGCCTCATAACGTTACCCTAGGGCATTTTTGTCCTGGTTTAGGGCAGATTTGGGAGAAAACCTCCAAAGGGGGCCCCTCCAGAAAGCAAACTCACACTGCCCCTCCCCTAAAGATATAGCAAAAAAGATTTCAGAAACTGCCTACGTGCTAGTGTCCTGACTAAGCATATGTGAGCACACATTTTTTTGTGCCTATGTATACTTTTTCTTTCTTTTTGCTTCATCTAGTTTGACACTGTAATTGCAGAAGCGGCCAGCTTGATGTCCGGGAGCTGATCTCTCTGTACCCCTTCCTGTTGCCTACTTCCTCTTCATTTATCCGGTCTCATCCCCCTCTGCACGAGTACGCGGACCTGAACCAGCTGACCCAAGGGGACCAGGAGAAGATGACAAAATGCAAACGATTCCTCATGAGTTACTTGAATGAAGTCCGCAGCACTGAGGTTGCAAATGGCTATAAGGAGGATATTGACACTGCTTTACTCAAACTCTATGCAGAGGCAAATCATGAAAGCCTGCTGGATCTCCTAGTTTCAGAGAACTTCTGTCTTTTAACAGATAGTGCTGCCTGGCTGGAAAAACACAAAAAGTAAGTGGATTTTTTTATTATTGCACCTTCTAGACCAGAGGGAAAATTGCCTTAGATGCTCTTGGCTTATCAAACAATATATTTGAGTACTTGTAGTTCCTGTCCTTACACTTGTCCAAAAGACAATTCAGTCTGAATTGACATTGTTAGCATTTAAAAATATTGGTGAAAAGCTATTACTTGACAATCTAAAGGAAATGCATTGTCTTATCCTGGTAAATGCAGAGTTCTACATGAAAGTTTCTGTATCCAACACAAAAATAAAGAACTGGTACAAGTTTGGGAGAAAAAAGTTAAATGTTTGCCCTTGAGATAATGAAAGAGTGGAATGGCTGCAGTAGTTATACACAGACAGAATGAAAAGATGCTTTAAAGCATGCACTACTTTAGGTAGAAGCTTTTAACCAGTTAGTGGCTTTAAAATTGTAGTTGCTTGTTCAGGGAAAGAGCTCTTACTTCTGAATTGCAAGCTTTCTATGTTCCACTGATTGACCAAAAAGAGGTTCGTTAAGATGACTGCAAATGACTTCAAAACCAGAAATGCCAGCAGGCAGAGAATTAATTATTAAGCAGGAAACATTAGATAGAAAATGTGTAAAATACAAGCTCCAGCCTTATGTAGTTTGTCTATTTTGGTTTTAATTTCTTTAGCTTTAAACTGTCTGGTGCAATAGTAGCAGCTATAGTGGTGAGGAAGAATCTTTATTGTGATTATATTTGGGGTGATTTCATTTATTTCAGGTGCTTTTGTTAAAACCTTTTGGTAAGTGTGGTTTGCATGGCATACTTTTGCAAGTGTGAATTGAATTAATGTTAGAATGTTGTTCTGTGAGACAGCCATTAAAGAACTTGGCTGTATTTTTCTTAGAGTACACAAAAACCACTCTGTAGTTGTACTGTACAAAGCTCTTCTTTGCCTGATCTGACTCCATGACACAGTAAAGAAAAAGGTTTCTGATAGTAAAACAGAGTTTTAAATAAACATGCAATAAAATATGATTTAATGACAGCTGATGAACTATTGGAGGACTAGTTCCTTGGAGGTGTGTGTAATGTCTGTACATAAAGTTGACAGAATGGCATTGGGTACATACTTGGTGTAAGTTGGATCTGGTAACTTCAAAATGTCTTGGGGACAGGAATGATGGAGACACGCTTTTAGGGCAGAACTTCTCTTCTTTGATTCATAAAAACAGCCTAGAGAGACTTGTTGAAGTGTAGACAAGGCCATGTACATGTCATTGTAAGCCATTATTTGTTGTACTCTGTGCTAATCATCCATAATGAAATTAGAGGGAAAGTTCTAGCAATTTTAATGTTATCTTCTGTTTCTTTACAGGTATTTTGCACTTGGTCTCCTGTATCACTACAATGGTCAGGATGCTGCAGCACTTCAGGTTAGAATAAAGCTTTTAGTGTCACCTGAAAACCATTCCAAAATACCGTTTTAGCTGTGAGATAAAAGTCTGACGTCTTAATTTAGCTGTTTGAAAAGTTGTGATGTGTGTTTATAAGAAACTTGAAACTTCTGCTAAGACTTCCTTGAATAAATTAAAATGTTAGATGTGAAAAGTCTGAAGAGCTTACTGAAGTTGACAGCTACTTAGGTACTTGTATGATCTTTTAAAGCAAAACTGTACATACCAGAACATATGTTTATACTCCGAAAAGATGGACAAAAGTGCTAGAATAATCAAGCTATCACTTTAAAATATGTTTATGGGACTCTAGCAGCATGCCCTGTGCTGATTGATCTGTATACATAGCAAAACAGCATTGTATTCTCATGGCAGACATCGACAGCAACTGAGGGTTTATTTCCTTACCTAGTGATGAAGAGTGAACACATTCTGTGAGATCTGTGTGTTTCAGATGGTTAGTAATCCCTTTGGGGACCTTCCATCTGATGTCACTAATACTAGCAGTGGCCTGTGCACTGCAGATTAAATAATTCTGTTCTTCCTGTCTGAAAAACTCCATCTAGAGAAATTAGAAAGTTCTTGATGTGTCTCAGACCATATCCAGTATATTAAGTTTCCCCTATTTTGCAGCTTTTTTTGAGCACAGTAAACACAGTAATCCAAGCAAATGCATTCAGGTCAGTTATATAAATAGTAAGAATGGTCTGAAAAGAAAACAGGTAAGGGCAACAAAAACACATCTGTCATGTGCAAGAAATCTTGGAAGAATTTTGATGCTGCAAAAAACAAGGTTTATTAGTAAACTGGTCTGCTAGGTGTAGCACATTTTAATTCCAATAATAATGTATCACCCCACATGATGTGGGGTCTGAATTGGGTGAATATGGCAGATGCAAGAGAAGGGTGTGATGGCAAAAGTGAGTGATGAGATGTTCCTTGCAATTGATGTTCTTGTCAACTCTTTCTAATTCCACAAGTCTTGGACTAAGTCTTTTAATAGCTAACATAAATTTTGAACTGGAACAGCTGGTACATGTTTTAAGCACTTGATTATGTGTGTTTTTATTGCAGTTGTGGGTGAAAATAGTTGATGGAGACATTCAAGATTCTACACGTTCGGATCTCTATGACTACATAGTAGACTTCCTTACATTCTGCCCGGACCAAGAGCTAGTGTGGAAGTATTCTGAATGGATTTTACAAAAAAATGAAGAGGTTTGTGATTGATATGCTTTTAACAGAATATCAGTTTTTTCCTGCAGTGGTGTTTGTGTTTTCCTTAGTGTTGGTTTTTCTTGGTAGCTGATTGGACCTTGTGCAGAATATTTAATGCCAGTTAAATAGTGATCATCAGAAGAAAACTTCCAGGTTTCTCAATTCATCCAAGTCCCTCTATTAGTAAGTGCTAGTGATAATTGCCTCTTTTTATTGTGAAAACAAAGTTTAAGGCATGGAAAATACAGCATGTCTTGTCTTTTTTATATTGAGCAAGACAATTTTCAAATCTTGAAATAAATAAATAAATCACCTGGCAGATCAGCTGTTGCTGCTGCCTCTTATTTTAAAGAGAATGGGTCATATCTGTGTACACCAGGACATGGAATAAATAGCCTCCATTCAAGACAAGATTTCATTGCTAGAAGAATTAACTAAATCTACCAAAAAAAAAAAGTGTGATGTTTGGTGCTGTATGAGACAGTCTGTGCTGTTGGAACTTGTCACTGCCTGATTTATATTAATTTAAGAACAGCTATTTGTGCAGTGGCAGATTCCTAAGCTTTTGGTTTGGTAATTACAGAAGTGTCTTGCTCTGTCTATATCATCACATGTGAAAAGGATTAGAACATTCTGGTCTCTAATTTGAGCTATCCTGCTGCAAAGGCTGAAGTCTCTTGTTCTGTTGTGCAAATCCATTCAGTACTTTTTGTGGAAGTTGTGCCCAAGCCAAGGTTTATAGGCTGGACAGTGTATTCACTACAAATTGAGGTATGCAGATAGGAGTGAGTGAGATCAAGATAAGCACAGGGCAGTGTAATCATGTGATGTTGAGCAAGGTTTTGTGTTTATCTTGCTGAATAATGTATTAACAATAGTGCTATTCCTTTTTCATTTTAAATATTTAGTTAATAAAAAAGTTCCCATTGAGATCCTAAATGCAATAAACTCTTTCTAGGTTGGTGTACAGATTTTCACTAAAAGGCCTTTGGAAGAACAGGAAAAAAACAACATTAATCCAGATGATATCATCAGTTGCCTTAACAAATATCCTAAAGCACGTGTCAAATATCTAGAACATCTAGTACTGGAAAGAAAAATACAGGTGAGTTCTGTGAGAATGCTAAAAGTAGGCATAGGATTAGAATGCAGCTAATGATCAACAAGGCTGAAAATAGGCAATGTTTGGAAGAAATAGGCTTAATATGAAGCCTTTCAGGTGTACTCAGAGTAGGCTAGGAGTGTTTTTAAGATTAAAGTAGAAGATGAGGAGTGGATACCTTCATTGTTTTGAATTTTTCAGTGCTTGTGATAAGCAATTTTTTTGCTATGTTCCCTCAGACTTAAGGGGTTACATCTGGTTATTGCATACTTTTCTATTTCACTCATTTGATGAGGCTCAAGTCTTCTTCTGGTAAGATCACAAAAAATGATCAGCAACAGGTTGATCCTACTGCACTGTGGCAGCAATATATTAAAATTGCTGATTCAGTGTTTTACAAGGGAGAATGTTTTATTCTGTCTTTCTAGAGAGATTTGAGCAATTAACAATCAAATTAAACCATGCACCCCTCACTAGAATTCCAAACCACTGTTGATTTTGAATGCTCAAAAGATGCATTCACAAGTCCTAAGTGACAGTGTATTACACTTTTGGGGGCTTTAGCACCCTATAAAAGCAGCCAAATGTTGTGTTTAGATATGAGACATTTTAAGCACAGAAGTTCTTTAATCTGGAAATAAAGCAAGGAAATGAACAGTGAAAGAACTCTGCAGAGCTAATGGTCAGTGCACTAATTCACATTCTTCAAATGCACATCAGATCCATGGTTTACCCTTATTGGTGTTGCAGTGTGTTACACCAGGACTGATGAATGTACTTGTCTCTGATGTCAGGGATATTTCCAAGCAAACTTTTTGAGTTAAACACAGTGCCTTGTAAAATATTTGTGAAAATACTTAACAATTAAATCTACCTGCTAGCAAAAGCTGGGTTATAAAGCAATTTGGTCTTTAAAAATTACTAGATTATTGTGAATGATTTAGTGAGAATATTTGAAACAGTCAGATCATCAGCTTATTTTGATGAATATTGGATAGTGGATAACAAAAAAGCACTGTGCCTTCAGAGTGCTTTTCTACCTCTGGTGGCTTTGTCAGATTTCATTGCAAAAATAGAAAAGGTCTAAGAACATACCTGATTATGAGGAATCCTGTATTTACAATGTAGTTTGTGAGGCTGCTCTGAATTAAGTTACCTATCTGTATGGACAAAAAACTTTTTGATTAATTCAAATTAAATAAGTTAAAACACATTTCTATGTAATTAAGTAAATATTCATCACTGTTATTGCTGGGGCCAAGAGATTTGTAAACTGAGCTAACATTGTTCTATTCATCTGTAGAAAGAAAAGTACCATACTCATCTAGCTGTCTTGTACTTGGAGACAATACTTCAGCTAAAATCTGTGACCACAGATAATTGTACAGAAACAACTGAACTGCTGTTGAAACTTCGCAGTCTGCTTCAGAAATCTGATCTTTATAGAATTCGCTTTATTTTAGGTAGGTTGCATGTTATCTGTTATAAATGCTGTATGTGATTTCCAGCTGGACACAAAATTATAGTCCTTTCAAGGATAGAAAACTAAAAGATCTAAGGTTTCTCAGTGTGTTTGTTTGATAGGCTGTATTTCTAGCAAACACAGGTTTATTTAGAAAGCATGAGTGTTGGTGCTGTCCTTGGGAGACCATAGCTCCAATGGTATGTTTGCCACTGCACCAGAGACAAAATACCAATTGGCCAGTGCAAATATCTGCATACAATTTTCTTGATAGTAACCTTCTTTTTAATGATGAGCATGGAACTTTTGCATGACATGACATGACATGACATGACATGACATCCTTTTGCAAATGAGAGACCTGCAACTTTATTTTTTAAGCAGCTTGCTTCTAGTGAATGGAAGTGAAACTTTAAGGAATCTAATTGCCAAGGACTTGTTACCCATAACCCTGAAACTCACTCTGGGGTTCATGTTAAATAAAAATATGAGCATCTTTAAGGTGAAAAGTGCAACGTATATGTTAGTGTTGGTATAAGGCAAGCAGCAGTTGAGCTAAATATTTTCCTTGGTCAGTGCTTATAATGGTTTATCTTTAATGTTTGATCCACTGGAATGTAAACATACAGTGCAATTAAGCAAGCCAAGTGTTTACATATTCTCTTGTATGGAGGATTATGGCTGGAGAATGATTGAATAGTGGATGAAAGGGAAATGACTTGTTATTGAATTGAAAGATGTGAAGTGATTTTTTTTTTAATTCAGGAGGAAAAAATCCAGTGTAAGTAGAAATAAAAATTGCTGAGTAGCAACTAAAATAATTTACCAAAGTTTAATGTTTCCTTGCATTTTCAGGCAGCAAAATGTTATGTGATGGATATTGTACAAATAGGGCACAGTCAGTGAAACTCTTGTTCTTTTTCATCTTTTAGTCAGTTTTTAATCAAATATTCAGGGCAAGAGTTGCAAAATGGATTATTCTCTTGAAATCCATATGCTCCAAAATAAAGGATTTCTTACATGACAATTCTTACATTACATGAAAGTGAGATCAATGCAAGCTAGTGTGTTCCTCCCTGATAACCAAAACATTTTGGTGAGGAAAAACACTGTATTTCCATGCATTTTGCACATTGTATTTTCCGTGCATAGACCATCAAATCTTTATCACTTCTACAGTAATTAGATTATTTCCTACTTTGTTTTGAAATGCCAGATGAACTTGCCATTCTTCCTGCCTACTGCTACACTTAAACTTTAAACTGGATTAAGGGTTTATAGTGTCCTTTTCTTAATGGGAAGTACCTTCGGATTTTTATTGTCTTTTATGGAGTTTATTCTGTGTCCTTGTATTATATTGGGAAAAGCAGAGGTTAAAAATATAGCAGCTTCACCTTACAGTTCATTGTACATGGTAGCAGTGTCTGCTAGAATTGAAAAGGTGTCAGTGACCATTAGTTACTATTATTTAGTAATTTCTTTGTCCCATATTTTGTGGTGCTCTTTTGTTAGAGTTGTTTCCATACATCTGAGCATTCCTGTACTTACAAGCATCTGCCTTCTCTACACTTGCGTTGGCTGGGAGAGGGAGCAGTTGTCTCCTCCACTGAGCAAATATTGCCTTGCTTCTCATTTAACAGACAAAATCCAGGGCACAGACCTTCATATGGAGAGTGCAATTTTATATGGGAAACTAGAAGAACACGAGAAGGCTTTGCATATCCTTGTCCATGAGTTGAAGGACTTCCATGCTGCTGAAGAGTACTGTATGTGGAACTCTGAGAACAGAGACTCGCAGTACAGGCGGAGGCTTTTCCATCTGCTGCTGTCAGTGTATTTAACTCCAGGCACTTCGGACTGTGCGCTCGTCATGGCTGCTGTGGATCTCCTGAATAACCATGCTGCAGAATTCGATGCAGGTCTGGTTTTGCAGGTGGTGCCTGACAGCTGGTCAGTGCAGCTCCTCTCCCCATTCCTGGCTGGAGCAGTGAGACAAAGCATTCACACAAAAAGAATGACTCAGGTGGCACTTGGGTTAGCACAAGCTGAAAACTTAATCTACAAGCACGAGAAGGTAGGCCACTGGAGTGTTTTTAAATAAAAGCATTTTATTTAAAATAGCTTTATAGTCGAGTCCTTTGATATACAGCAATCAAAAGAAGTTTGAAGAATTAGTACAAAAGCTGTCTTCATGTCTTAGGCATTTATTAGGGGTTTTTCTGCCATGACTACTAGATTCAAAATTAATTGTGTGTTTTCTCTGTAGAACAAGGGAAAGTAGGGGCCTTGAAGTAGGAATAACCTTGGTGAGCTTCTGAGATGAATATGAAGTGAGTCTGGGATTTTCAGATTAACAAAGTTCTTGCAGAAACTTTAACAAATGTCAGAGCTAGCATTTCTTTCACTAGGAGGTAGTGTCAGAATTTTCAATTCAATTTTTTTTACAGTACCACCTATCAAAATTTATTTAAATAATTATCCAACATTTAGTATTAATTGAAGCTTGTTAGTAGATTTTGTTAATGGTAAATTGAGTTGCAAAGCTTTCTTCTATTCCTAGCTAGGGCAGTGTTGCTTAGAGTTCACAGCAGATTCTTAAAATTGTTTTTGTTTTATCCATTTGGTATTGTTGCAATTATGCTCCATCATTTCCCTTCCTTTCTTGTTAGATTCACATTTGGAATTTTTCCCCCCTCTCTTTTAGGTTAAACAAAAAGGAGCCCCGATTCTTCTTTCAGACAAAAAGGTGTGTCAGGTGTGCCAAAATCCTTTCTGCGAGCCTGTGTTTGTAAGGTACCCCAATGGGAGTATGGCCCACACGCACTGTGCTGCAAACAGACATCTCAATTCCAATGTGACTCATCACTCTCCCAGCTCCAGCAATCAGACTTGAAATATTCCCACAGTTCCCATGACTTACACCCCATGGAAAGTGGGCTGGAAAGAAAAAAGTGCAGCTACTTTAAGTATAAATCAAGGTGGACAGCTAGTTTTTGGGTTAATGGGAAGACTTCCAGTAAATATAAAATACTGCTACTTATCTTTTTGATTTCTAAATGAATGTAGATAGAAAAGAAAATTCACTACCACACATGGAGAGATGCAAATATGGGCTCTTCTGTGAATAGGAGTAAACTCTTAAGAGAAAAGGAGCCTTTTCTTCACAGTGAGGATGAATGTTACAGAGTGAAAGCAAACAGTCATTTTAAGAATTGTCACTTTGCACTGACTGTGGTGTTGATAAATTTGTGGAGAGGAAGATGGTATTTATTGGAGTTGGAATTCTTCAAGAGTGATGGGACAAGATTGGCATCATGCAGCTTACTATGAAGACAGAATGTGCATTGATTTTAGTGCTTGCTGCAGCATGTCTTCTTTTGGGCTGGATTATCTTCCACAGGATCATATTATCAACTTCAGTTTTTCTGCTCTACAAAATGTTGGCTTTTGATGCACTTTTTAGTACCTCCCTCCCATCCACCTTCTATATGGAATTAAAATGTAAGCACTGTTCTGTTAGGTTTCTGCTCCTGCAGTTACTATAATGTACTGAGTGGAAACCAATAACCTCAATCACACAGGTGAGCTTGGAAGAAGAAAGTTTGTCTGGACAGACTGTAGTCACTTTTATATGGGGGAAGAGGCCCTGACTTTAATACTTTTATTTATTAATATGCAAATATGCTGTACATACAGTTGAATAAATTGATCTTATCATTCTAGCATTTCTTTGGAGGATTAAGGTGTAGCTGAAACATAAATGTACAGATGATGTGCTAAGTGTTTGCTATAATATTACTTAGGCAGGTTGGAACTCCACAAAAATAGGTTTTAGTGTTTATGGATGACTTTGTGCAATCAAAACCACAGAGAGAAGGTATAAAATTGTAAGAAATCTACAAAAGTGCACTACAGGGGTACTGGGTTTTTTATATTCTACTAAATATTCTGTGAACTAAAATTTTTCAAATAACACAAACCCTTTACTTAACTGCCCTCATATGTATTCACATTGCTATTTAACAGTTTTAAAGTTGATTTAAAAGATGTAGCTTCCCCCAAGAGAGGTTAAAAAATGACAACTTTAAATAAACTTAAGTACTGCAAAGTGAAAGCATTTCTTTGAATTCTGTAAAGTTCTAATAAATACCAGGCTTACTGACCTGCATGCAGTTGAGTTAGTATGGTTGCTCCCTGTTTCAGAATTCCAAATCAGTGGAGGCTTTCAGCAAAATGGAGTATCTGCTTGGTCTTTCTAGAATCACAGAATAAGCTGAGTTGGAAGGGATGCATCAGGGTCATGGAGTCTATGTCCTGGCCCCACACAGGACACCCCAGAGTCACACCATGGGCCTCAGTGCTGTCCTGATGCAGCCTCCTTGTACAGAAACGCTGGCTTAGGAAGCTGCCTCCAAGAAGGGGCAGCCAGACCTCATCCAGGGGAAGAAGATATCCATCTCTTCTCACAGAAACATGCAATGGTTTGGGGTGAAAGGGATCTTAAAGATAATTTGTTCCAACCCACCTGCCAATCCAGCCCACCTTCCACTAGAACAGGTTCTTCAAAGCCTCATCCAGCCTGGCCTTGCACACTTCCAAGGATGGGTTGTCCACAACTTCCCTGAGCAACCTGTGCCTGTGCCTCACCACCCTCGCATTAAAGAATTTTTTCCTGATACCTGATCTAAATTTGCCCTCCTTCAGCTTAAGGCCATTCCCCTTTGCCCTATCACTACTGCATCTGTACAAAGTCCCTCTTCAGCTCCCTTGCTCTCTCCCTTTGGGTTCTGGAAGGTGCTATAAGGTCTTCCAAGAGCCTCTCTCCAGGCTGAACTGCCCCAGCTCTCAGCCTGTGTTCATAGGAGAGGTGTTCCAGCCCTGTGGTCATCACTGAGCCTTACTCTCGACTCGTTCCAGCAGTTCAACATCTTTCTTGTTTTGTGGGTCCTAGAGCTGTACTTGAGGCATGGAGTACTTAGATTCAAAGGTTTTTTGCTTTAAAGCATTCTCCTTCCTGATTTTGAAACTAGGAAAGTATAACTGTTGTGCTGACTTTTATTTATTTTTGAAAGCGCGAGTAAGGAATTTTGTAGTGCTTTGTACTAAGACATGCAAGTCACATTTAGTGAGAGGCACTTCAGAAGAAGTCGAGTGTGGGCATTTCTGACTCGGTTCTGGCATGAGTGATTCTGCTGTGGCACTGGTATAAGCAGAGTCTCTATCTTGTAGTCATGGCTTTCGAACATTGTGTATACAAGTGGCAGTAATGGTATAGAAAATTCATTGTCCCCTGTCCTCAAAATACTTGCTAATAAGAGTGGAAGTGATTTTTACAAAGACCCTGCAAACCTTTTGTGTACACTAGCATGCATTTCTTAAGAAATTCTTTTGCTGCTAGCATCCTGAGCATGCTCTTTCTTTTCTGTTTACTAAGGGGGTACTAAAACAGACCCCTCTCCATGACTTAGAGTAATTTTACCCACTTAGAAATGATGAACTACTGCTGCAATGGAATAAAAATCATATCATTCCAGACCTCAGGAAAGTTCTCAGTTGCTATTGCAAGAAAAAGTATGTCTATAAAAGATTAAATAATTCTTTATTAATAGTCAGTATCTTTTTGCAGATATGTACTTTGGCTAACATGCAGCAAAACCAGCAATTGTACATACAGAACAAATACAGAAATCAGAATAATGAAAGCCAGCTTTTTGCAATCAAAAACGTGATTGATATTTAAGTTGGGGGCATCTAGTTCTTTGAAACCCAGTCCCCTAAAAATGTGGACTGGAAGAATTGATATATTGTTACCTGTTGCTTGGTTAAATTTTATACTAGAACTCATTTGAATGAATTAATGCGGAAATCCCACGGTAAGAAAAAGGAAAAAGCAAAGAAAGGCAATGTGAGGCTGAGACAGAGCAAGAGCTCAGCAGGGAGGTGGCAGGTGGCCAGTGCTCTTCCTGTGTGTGTCCAGTACCTGAGCAACTGGAAATATTCCCAAGCAGAGGAGATGTCAGCCCACATCAGAGTGCTGTGTAGTGCTCTGGGCTTTGTCACCAGGAAATTTATGAAAGGTCTGCATTCAAATTTCCTTAGGTGGGACAACTGAACACCCCTAGGGTAAGCCAGCTTCATTCTGGGGAACCTGAGTTCAATCCTTCTTTTGTTTTGGCACTGTCAGTTTGGTGATTCTTGATTTATGTACCTGAAATCCTGGGCCAGCATTGCTACTCTGGTAAGTTATGGCTGCAGCAGCACAGAAAGAGTGAACAGGGAAGGAACCACATTTGGGTATTAATTGCTGACTGCGTATGTGAAGGAGGAGAGGCAGGAAAGAGGAATATTTCTCTGACCATTCTTCTAGTTTGGAAACAAATGTTTTTTGGGAGTTAAAGCTTGATATGATTTTTTTTATCTCCAGCTAGGGAATGTGGAGTCTAAGACCTGCCCTTGGAGAGTGGAGATTCAGCCAGAATATTTATCCTTAATTTAGCTTTGCTAAATTATTTGAAAGTCATCTCCCTCACTTTTTCCAATGAGCCTCCTCCAATTTTTCATGTGTCAAAACCGAAAGAGTAGTACAGATTTTTTTTTTAATGTGACATTATATCTATGATTCATTACATAATAAATGAGATTAGTCTCTCACACTGATGCCTCTGCAGATATTAAGGCATGTTTGTCTAACATGTAGCCTCCAGTTGCTGAAAAATTGCAGCTCTGACTTCTTTTTCAGCCATTCACTGCTACAGATGATGGTACATACAAAAAGCACTTGTTAAACTTTCCTCTACACTTTCATATCTCCACAGCCCTCATATAAAAATTACCTATTATGTGTGTATGTCGTCATATGCAATTTTTCTCTCTTTTGGTCAATAAGAGGAAAAAATCCTAGTAAAAAAATTACTCAGAATCTGGCACTCTGCTCAAAATAAGATTCATGGCTGTATATTAATGAGAAAGAATTCAGCTACATCTTCATTTCTTTTGTTTAAGTGGGTAAGTTGTCACATTGAGATCAGTATTCTTGTAATATTGTCAAAGCCAGGGGAAAAGGAGCCTTTGAGGGTTGTTACACAGAGCACACCAGAGATACCTGTGAACTTGTTCAGGCAGCCCATACCGAGGTAGCTCAGGTGTGCACAGGAGTCCAGGTTACAATGAGAACTTCTCTCTTTCCTCCCCTTGTTCCCAGTCTCCAGAAGCTTTCCACCCTTTGTTACCTGATTAATGTCACTCTTCTAGCACTTAACTGACATGGGTACAAATCTTGAGAGGCTTGGGGGGGACTCCTGAGCAGATCTGTCTTCAGTAAAATGTCACTTTATTACTCAGCCACATGAAGCCCTACTAATGTGAACTGTGGAAAGGTGGTTCTAGGGATGGAGGATGTGTATGTTTTCTGAGAACTTTATTACATTTTTAAACACACAAGCATTATCCTGACTGCTGAGTCTTTATAACAACATCAGTTCTTCACAGGACTCCTGTCCTGAATGATATTAAAAATATTTTGTTTTACACAGTTCTATCAAGAAGTAATTTTTTATTTTATAACTCTTTCTGGTTTGCTGCAGTCTCTATTCAGCATGACTCTAAGTGTTTTATTAACATCCTGCTGTTCATAACAGGCAGCAACTAATACATTTTCATTGTGAGCTCTCTTCCTATTGCCTGTATTAGCTAATTAGTTTTTCTCTTGCTGTACAACACTTTGGGGCTTATGCCTTGTGAACACTGGTAGTTAAATGTGCTGCTACTTTTTAAGGAAAAAGGAGAAAAGTTAATAACATTCTGTAAATGTATGATTGATTTCAAAATTGAAGTTCCCCTGCAGTAAATTTCTTCAGATGGAAGTTTGTACCGTTAAGGCTTTTGGACTTAGTGCTAATATTGGTGAACATACACAGCAGTATGTGGAATGTACAAATGTATAAATATGTCAATTTTTAATAAAATAAAATCTTTTAATTACATTTGTCATGGATTCATAGATACATAAACCCTGGAATGTGAGTGCCCAAGTGAATAGAAAAGATTGTCTATTGATGAATAGAGGATTGATCAGGGTGACTGACAGAGGGGTCGGATCCCTGACACGTGGAAGTGAGGCTGGTGCTTACATACTCTGCAGAAGGCAGAGGTGTTGGTGTTCCTCATCTTCCTCCTCACTGCTCAGGACTAATGGCCCTGGCTTCAGGCCCAAACGACCAGCTGCTGCCCAGTGCCACCACAGTGGCACTGTAGGACAAGGAAGCCCCAGGAAAAGATGGCTGGTAAGGGCTGGAAAGAGTGTGGTAAGCAAAGGAAGCTGGTGTGATCTCGAAGGGGACTGAGGGAGGAATGCACAGGAGAAGTGCAGAAAAGGAGTGGTTAGGGCATGCAGGTGTGACCTAGTTCAGCTGCTCACCAGCCCCACTCTGCCAGGCAGTGCAGGCACTGGCAAGGCTGCAGGCATCCCCTGGATGCTGAGGGCAGGTTGTGTGCACAGCTTAACTGGGGATCCAGAGGGGCTAAAATCCAACACAGCTGGAGCTTCAAGGAGCCCTCTCTTGTTTTGAAATTCAGATCTGTGATCACTTGGCAAGGTTTCTACAGCCCTATCAGGTAAAGGTTGTCCTTTGGCTGAAGTGAAGGCTGTGCATGCTCAGGGTGCTCTTACAGAGGGTGTTTGGGATGCAAGTATTGAGTGTAGCATTATGCTGGAAGGAATGAGAAACTAACACAACAAACATGAGTTTATTAGCTCAGCCAGCAGGAAATACACTCTGGAGAGCCCTGGTTTGCATTGCCCCATCCATCCATCCATCCATCCATCCATCCATCCATGGAAAGGTAACACAGAAAGCATTAAGCCCCAAACCCAGTCTGACTCCAGCCCTGTGGGATTTCAGCTCGTTTTGCCTCTAGACAGTGGCTAGAAAATGGTCCATGCTAATCATCCAGATGGCAACTCCTTCCAAGACAAATAATCAATAGAGTACAGCTGAGTTTAGGCAGAAATGAGTCCCAAAGGTCCAGTTCACTGCCACAGCTGTAGCTGCAGGACACCATAGGGTCAAAGAGGCCAGGGCTGCCAGAAGAAAGCTGATGGCTGAACACATGGCAGCTTTCCAGTGAATAACAAGGCTGATTACAGTGCCTCAAAATCCAACAGCAGTCATGAACATCATTACCAATGCCTATAATTGCCAATAACCCCCTGAAGATATTGTCCTGTGACCACCTTGTCAACATGGTATTTGCATTGATTGGGGCCTGACCAGCCCAATGCAAGTTAAATCCTAGAAAAATCTTGGCTGGTTGGGTTCTTTGGAGATGGTGTTGTCCAAGCCCAACTTGAGGCAGGATATTCCTGTGTCAGACTACTTGTCTTGTTTTAAACCAGTGTTGACAAGCTTGAAACCAGATTGGCAAGGGTCCAAGTGTCTTCTTGGCATGTCTTTGCCAGAGGCATGTATTGTTTAAATGTTCAAAATACTCTCTGTTAAAGGAAGGTAAAAGGCTAAAAGGTAATTGTCTTGAATAAATAGTTTAGTTTGTTTTGTGGTTTGGTTTTTTTAGGCTTTTTGGTTAGTTGGTTTTCTGGGGGGTTTTTTGTTTGTTTGTTTTGTTTTTGATTTGTTTTTTGCAAATATTGCAGAAAGACTAAATAAGCAGGGGATTTTAAAATATTAGCAATTTACTGGTGACAGCTTCAAGATTATGTACTTTGTGTCTCTCTAACCTGGAGAAGTACATTCAAATAAAATGCGAGTTCTTTATATCTATTTGAAAGTCACAGACAGCATGCAAAGATGTTTCAACCCTTTTAGTCCCTCTAACACACAAGGTTACTCTGCAGTGTCATGCCAGAAATCTCCCAGAGTGTGACAGAAGTAGGGATTTTTCTACTTGAATCACAAGCAGTTGAAGATGGAGAGGGAGGAGTGCAGGATGGATTTGTATCTGCTTTTTTAAAAGATGTCATTCACTGGGGATTTGTATTTGCAAAGCAAAAGAAGGTTTTCATTCCTGTCCTTTTTTGATCCATCTTTAGGCTTTAACTTGTCATATCTCATTTCAAAGCATCTCTGTGGCCTTTTGTGACATGCTGATTTGTCAAGCAGAAGTTTTAGTGTTCCTGCTTCAAAACCTTCCTGAAATCTCTTGTTCTGGGTAGCAGCCACTCAGTACCTTCCCTCCAGACACTCCAGTCAGTGTGTCAGGAGCACTGCTCCTCACAGTTGCTGGTTCTCCAATGTGAATGGCCATACAAGTGTGCTGGTGTCATGGTTTAACCCCAGCCAGCAGCCAAGCCCCACACAGCCCTGCTCACCAGTACCACAAACATCTCTCTGTTATCAGCCCTGTGCTCAACACAAACCCAAAACACAGCCCCAAACCAGCCACTGTGAAGAAAATCAACTCTATCCCATCCAAAACCAGCACAGATGGTCAAAACTAAAAACTACAAACCAAAGAAATCTCAATCCCAGAGGAGGGAGGAGTCTCTTGTTAAGCTGCTGTTAATTGTCAATGCCTCAATACCCTACACTTTTGCTTTTCCCATCTGCCTGATATCAAATCACAAGAGTGTGCAGTGTTTCATACAAATAATCACTTGTGCTGATAACTTTCCTCCCTGTGGACAGGAAAAGGGGGAGATTTTCGTGATTGAAGCCATGCCATGACAAGATTTGAAGGCAGCCAAAGAGAAGACCTGACATAGCCTTTTTTCAAAGCAAGTGCCCTTAAAAGCACCAAGTGGGCTCTGACTGCAAAAGCCAGGCCTCGTGAAATCAGGAACCAGAACAATTTTAAAATGGAAAAAGCTCAGGAGTTGAGCATGGAGAAAGTTTTAGAGGTTTGCAAGCAAATTCCCCACCTCATGTCTTGTCAAGTCAGGTTTTGTCTTCTGTCAAAGCAGAGCAAGCACCAATGACTTCCTAAATTGCAGAGCTCCCTCCACCCAGCCCCTTCCCACTGCCTTGGAATGGGCCATGCTCCTCCAGCTCTCAGGGGCTGCCAGGCTGCTCTGTCCCCAGGCTTCTGGGGGTCCCTGGCCACCTTCCCTTGCTTGGCCACACCTTGTTGTTCCATGTCTCCCCAGCTGCAGAGCTGTGTGGCTCCTGGGCTGTGCAGGCTGGGCCCTGCCTGGGGTGCTCCCTCTGCCTTGGTTCAACAACTTTTCCCCTCCAGTCTTGTATGAACTTCTTGCACTTTGATATTAGGCTTTAGTCAAATGCTAGAAGATAAAAATAAGGGAAAACTAAACAGAGATTCCTGACTTTATTAAACAATGTTGCATGAAATAAAAGCAAAGCTGTGCTCTAAGACAACAATTTGTGGTCTCTTAACTTGGTAGCAATATCTTTTTGTGCTGAAATGTTTTCATGCACCCACTACTTTAATGAAGTCTCTATGATGAAATGTTGTCTTTAATGATTTTACTAAATAAGCAATGTCTAATACATTGACTTGCTGTTTTAATGACAAAAAGAGTCCTGTCACATTCTGTCCAGCTCTGCAGAAGTCTGAGGAAGCCAAGGGGACAGCCCTGATACCTGTGGACTTGCATCATACAATAAATAGCAAGTCTCTCTTGTGGGGGTAGCCTGGGGGATGTGGAAGAAAAGATGAGCCCTATCCATATTTATTCATCTCTTCTCAGGTACTCGAGTGCTGCATGACCCAGCACCAAAGTGTTGTGTGTTACCTGCAGCACCAGGTCAATCCATCCCAGAAAACTCATCAAATGCCCTGTTCAGGTAGTCTGAGCAATGAAAATCATGGAAAACCTAGCAGCTTTGACATGCTTATTTTATGCATCACTACCTGCCATGGTTTTACACAACTGTCCTCCTGCTGTCAGAGCACTGGGAATGCTCTGACAAACAAAGTTTCTTCCTGTTCTTAGCAACATTTAAGGGGGGAAAAAACTGTACCCAAGGTAGAAAAGGACCTCATTTCTCCTTGAATACTGTCATGCCTTACCTGTGAAGTGATAGTGGTGGTTCTAAAACTGTGCTCTCACTGACTGTACTTTCCAGTAGGTGATATAACCACAATGTAAAGAAGCAGGCAGCAGCAGCACAAGTGTGAGTTCTCACCAGTATAACCAGTCCTTGCCAGTACAACCAGTCCTTGCCAGTATAACCAGTCCTCTCCAGCAGAACTTTGCTCCCAGCAGATTCCAGGTGGAGGGAGAGAAGCAGCTCAGCACCATGGTGGGCACAAAAGTCAGAGGCAAGAATGCCAAGCTGTGCAGCAAAACCAGCTGGCTCCAAGGCTGTTCTTTACTCATCCTTTTCTGATGGAGGCTTTTTTTGAGCCAGGCCCTGCAGCAGGTGGGAGGCTGGGCACCCAAAAGGAGACATCTACAGTACCCACACTGCGCTTCCTAAAGTGCAGTGGCAAAGCGATGCATCAAAGATAGCGACCAACTTTATTGCCACACACCCTACAGCTGAAAAATAACAATATTATAAGAAAAGAAAGATTGGCTCTCAGCATTCAGCTGTGTTGGTGATACCCCAGACAACTACTCTTGCACTTGAGCTGTTTCCTCCATCAAATTACCCAACCTGCCCTTAGGAGTAACATGTGCTGATGGCACCAGTGAAGGTCACCAAACAAATCCACACAATAAAAAAGACTGGCAGTTTCCTCTAAGATAAGGAGGCAAGCACCATGCAGAGGCAATGTTTATTCAGGTCATGCTTGTCACTCTCTGTGGATTCATGCCAGAAAATTTTAAAACCTGAATATGTGCCCCAAAAGATGAGTACATTTTCCCTCTCATATAATCATGGAAAATAAGTTTCCAGCCTTATCTGGAAAAGAGCTCAAACACTGAGGAGTTATGCTAGCAAAAAGTCCCTCTTCTTGCTCCCTGCTCCTTGCCCTAAACACCTTTTGGGCATTTCTATTCCATCTGCTGTCTCCACCACCATATTTTAAAGTGTGTGGTCTTGTAATAATGCAAGTTCCATTCCTGCACAGCCAACACATAAAGCTGATTAATTCAGCCTTTCTGAAATTATGCACACTGCAACAATATAGTGTTTCACCCCTTAAATAGGGGTTTTAAAAAAGGTCATGTTACATTCTCCCATCAATAGTACTTTAGAAACTCTGGGAAAAAAACCATGCCCACAGAAAATGTCAGGGATCTCGTCCAAGTGCCCTGAGCTTACAAGCCTGAGTTTAAAAATGAACTTGTACCTGAACAGTTGCCAGTGCTTTAAGTAGATACATTTATTATTTAAGGTTTAGCACAAGTCAGGATGTTTTTTACAAGAGAATAGAGGAGAACAGCCACAACAGAGGAAGAGAAAGAAAAGAGAGGGGAAAAATAAGGTTCCCTCGGTGCTCACTCAGCTTTTGGGACTACCTTCAGGGCTGGAGGCACCCATATATGCCACCAAGGCACTGAGAATGGTGGTCCAAAGAGCCAAGTGAAATCTCTCCCCTCTTTGTCTCCTCTCTTCCCCTTGGCTTATCCCATCTGCAAGCCTTGGGCTGCACTCTCAGACACAGTGGTCCTTCTGTCACTCTGACCTCTCTGTGCTGGGCTGGGAAGGGACAGGGACAGGGACTGTACCTGACTCATGATGTTTTTGTGCACAACCACAGCATCACTGTCTCAGTGAGATGACAAAGTTATTATACCAAGCAGATTCACTAGTAAGGTGACTTATTTACAACTTTAAAATATATACAAAAAGGACAATAACGAGCCTACTTAATGATCATGAAACAGATTTAATGCCATTTAATTACTGCACCTGTATGAAAAGGCAGAAGTAAAAATATAATTAAACTCCAGAATTAGAAAGAACAGGAAAAACAGTCTAATAATAGCTACTTCACCAATAAACATAAAGGTTATAAGTAGAATCCCCAGAATTTCAAAGTCAAAATGTATTTGTAAAAGTGAAAAGGTTAGAAGGCAGAAAAATAATAATTAGGCAGCAAAAGGTAAATAATCCATTAATCATGCACATCTGCCGAAGCGACTGAGCGAGCAGGATTCAGGAGCGCGGAGCGGGATGCTCGGGCTGAGGAGCAGCGCGGGCGGTGCCCGGCAGCACCCAGCGCACCCAGCGCATCCAGCGCCCCCAGCGCACCCAGCGGCCCCAGCCCATCCAGAGCATCCAGCGCATCCAGCGCCCCCAGCGCATCCAGAGCACCCAGCCCATCCAGAGCATCCAGCGCATCCAGCGCCCCCAGTGTATCCAGCGCCCCCAGAGCCCCCAGCGCATCCAGCGCCCCCAGCGCCCCCATCTCCCCCAGAGCATCCAGCCCGGCTCCGGCAGCGCCGGGAGGTGCCTGCCTTGCGGCAGCCGGGAGCACCGCCTGCTAGCGGGAGAGAAACATTCATTAGAAGCAGGCACCAGGAACGGCTCCTGTGGGAATTGCTGTGCTTACAGGGAAGAAGCATATGGTAAGAGGCAAAACTCAGCAGGCTGCGGATGGGCAGATGCCTGTGGAAAATCACGAGTGACGCAATGGAGAAGGCTGTAGGCAAAGGAGCGTTAGCCAGCCTTTAACCATGGACATGGCAGCTTCACTCTGCCACTCACCTCCTTCAGCCTCCTTCCTGCAGAAACAATTTCGGGTCTCTGACATGCAGGAAAAAGAAGGGTGTTGTCTTTTCACTGAGGTTGGCAGCTTGCTGCATTTCCTTTAGACACATTGGGGGTTTAGGTCTGTAAAACCCATTAATAACCCCTGACACCTTGCGCAGAACAGTGGACAAACCTTTTCAGATCCCTGAAGGAAAACAGACTCCAAGCTGCTTCGTGCCTGAGCACAGCACAGGCAGAGATGGGCACAAAAATGAGGCTCACTTCCCACATCTGGGAACAGCTGCTGCCCCAGCACCCACATTACTGCATCCCTGAGCGGTGACCTCCGGGCTTATGTGTCTGTTTGAGGCACTCTATTGACATGTGAGATGTCTGTTGAAATGAGAGCTACTTCATCTTATTCTGCTCTGAAGCAGGCGGTGTTCTAATGTGGGTGTCTCTTTTGGTCACCCTTCCCTGGTGTCTCTCCTGAAGCAGTCCTGAGGTTGTGAAGGAACATTTGTTCCCTGGTCACTTGAATAATTCCATGTCTTGGCCCAAGGTACAGAATTGCTGTGCTGCTCATTTTGCTTTGCGCTCGGGTGCTTTCCCTGGCAGCCCAACCAAGTGTGACACACCCTGCCCTGGGGAGGTTTGCAGATCACTTGTTTCACTTTTGGATGGCAGAAGGGATGAGTTACCACCACAAGCAGGGACCTACTGATGTAGTAGGGCAGGAAAAAATGTTACCAAAAAGGTTGATATTGAGCAAGGAGTGAAATCAGATAATTCCTGCAAGATCTTGCTCGCTAGGTCTTGGTGAATAATGCCTTTGGATGAATTAGAGCACACTTACAAAAAATGCTTTCTTGTGCCCATCTGTGGTCCAAATTCACAGTAAGAAGGCTGGTATTTTCATAGATTTGCAGTGCTGAGGTGCACAGAGGACCCTCAGAGGTTTAGCAAAGCTTACTTACATGGAAAAGCAATATGATTTTACAGTGCTTTGATAACCATCATGGAGATTTTTCTCAGAGAAAGGTAGAGATCTGGACTTGGGAAGCAAAGGTCTTTGGCACAAGAGCACACTTTGGCAAGTGGGTTTTTTTCCTGCAGAAAATAGCTCCTTTGAGTACTCCAAGCAATGCAGAATAAAATAGTTTTTCATCAAAATTCTCTGGACTCTTGAAACATTAAAAATGTGAAGCTGAGTTTCATGCAAGTTATTGGGCTGAAAATGTGCACAGGGAGCCATTGAGAACCATTTGAAGGAACATTTTGAGCTTAGACTATAAAATAAACAAAGAGGAAATGGGTTTGTTTCTTGAGGAAGAAAGAATTTAGTAGTTGTCCTGTAATTGTAACTGCGCAGACGAGCTCCAGGCTCCACTGCAAGAACACATACCAGGCTACTCAAAGGCCCACAGAAATATCTTTAAATTTTTTTTAAAGAAGCTTTTAAAAAATGCTTTAAAGTCAAAGCTTTTTGGACTAAGAAGCCTGCAAGTGTATCAGATTAATTGATGACTGCTAATTTAGATCCCTCTACTAGCACACGGACCTCTTTGTTCTCAGTCTATCTCCTGGATATTCTCCCTACCAATGCTTAAGGCAAATCTTATTATTGAATTGAAAACTGAAAAAAATCTTCAGTTTTATCTTACAAATTAAAAAACAGTATGTAACCAGGAGGTACCCCAATTTATCTACATTTCACCTTCAGTTGCAAGCAAGTCTTAATTAAACAGCCATCTTAATTCAGATGACATTAGAGAAATGATTTAGAAAAAAAATAGTTCAGACGATTTAGATCAAAGAAGCTTGCCTAATTCAAGGAGTTGATGTAGAAACTCTAACAAATGAACTAAAAAAAAAAATAATAAAATCAAGCCCACTACCTTGAAAGTAAGATTGTTTTTTGTATTAGCATTGCTGTCCTAAGCTGGTTCTCCTTTCCAGAAAGGTGGAACCATTGGAGGTTATGATTAATTAATAATTTAAAAAATATTTTAAATTGAAGATTCAGAATTTAAAAAAATCCATAGTTTATTCAAAATGCAGCTGGATCATGCAGACCTGTGAAGCAGCTGTGCTAAAAATGCCAGTGTTACAAAGCCAAAGGAGAACCTTTGGTGTCCCACTCTGCTGCAGGGTGGTAAAGTTGCTACAGTGACCATGGCAAAAAAGGGCTGATAAACTGCAACAGCTGTGGCTTCCCTGCAAGCTTCAGATGACAGCTTCACACACTGCTCCTGGGCTGGAAGCAGCACAGTGTGCATTTGATGTGCATGTGTGTTCCCCTTCTCACCAAATTAATAGAAAAATATGTGCTGAACCAATTTAAGAGGAACTGGCTCTTCACTGAAAAATTCATTCAAATAACAGAAAGTTCAACACAAGCAAAATTACATGGAGAAATATTTTTTTCCATTTGCAAGATCACATGTCATAAACAGATTGTATGATTAATATCAGTGTAGCAGAAACTTGTTTCTATGGTGCTTTACTCATACTCAACTACTACCATTTTATATTTAACAATAATTCCTAAGCCTACTTCTCTACCAGTGAAAACACAGCAAGTCTCTTCTTGTAGCTCTGGTAACCTCGTCTGGATCCATTAAATTTGCCCACTTTCCTATCACTTCTGCCCAGGTCCTTTGCCTCTGATGCAAATAATTCCCAGTGGAAGATGCCCTGTGAACAAAACCAGCTTTTAATCCCTGAATAAGGGCCCATGCAAATGAGATGCTCAGCTAAATAAATCCAGCCAGTACAATAATGTCGTGGTAACAGACCCCCATAACCTGCCTTTGCTTTTACCCACCACTTGTCAGACATGATCACAACAATAGCAAATTAACTTTAGGGGGAAAAACACCCTGACAGGGCAAAGATACTTGGGCAATATTCAAATGAACCACTTAACCTTTTGGAACTAAAAGCTTCCTGCAATAATGACACATTAGTCATTAACTCAATATGTGCTTTGTTAAATATTAGACAAGAGCTCACATTCAATTTAGCTCTCACATATACTCAGCAACAAAGAGCCATCTGTGCTGACTACAATCTCCAGGATGGGAAGTGTGCTGTGAATGGCACTCCAGCCCAGTAAAACTCTGCTGTACTGGGGAAAAGTACACAGCAGCCAGTCTAGCAGGGGAAAAGGTGATCCAGAAAGGAGAATAATCCTCTTCATGAGGCTATTCTCCCTCCTCAGTGCTACTGATCCTGTGCAAGCACAAAGGAGAACTGAAATAAAGGAGCTGCACGTAGCTCCTGGGCAAGCAAGGGAAAAGCCCTGCCCAAAGCAGGGCATTGCCTGTGACACCCCCAGGGCTTCCCCAACAGGCTGCATCATCTCATTCCTGGCACTGGCAGCTGCCATTCACCAGGTCACTGGATGGCACAATCATCATACCAGAGGCAGGGCTTGCATGTGGCCCTGAGGCACCGACTTCCCTTGAAGCTGGGGAAAAAAAGGGGAAGAGAATCATAACTTTAAAATATTTGCCCAGTTAAGTATGTGGACAAAAAGGCTGCATGAATGGGACCTATATATAAAGTGTTTTGAGTTCCTCCCCAAGTACAGGAAAAAAGGAAGAGTAGATTTACTGTCTGTCAAAAATTATTTTTGTCTTCTTGTGTTCAGTGCAGAAAATTGTTGTGTACCCTCCTTACCCACTGGCTTTCACTTCCTTGGCCCCTCCTGGCTTCCCAGTCACCTTGACTGATGTGCAGTTGGTAGATAAAGTCAGCTGGGCTTCATATCTTCTCTTCATATCTCTCTTATGCTTGACACGAGGTAAAAACACCCTGACAGACCTCTGCTGGTCACCTGATGTTAGCCCAAAGCACATTAGCAGGTTCTCAAACAAAAGTCCTTCAAAATACCTACGTCTGAATTTCATTTACTGTATGATAAAAAAACACTTCAAAATGAGCTCCTGGGCTATAAAACTCCCCATTTCTTTGTTTTAAATGTGTATATATATCTATCTATATATATATATAGATATAGATATAGTGACAGTGTTTGCAAGGGTCCCAGGATGAGGGAAGAGACGAGAAAGTGGACTCCATATTCAGAAGGCTGATTTATTATTTTATGATATATATTATATCAAAACTATACTAAAAAAATAGAAGAAAGGATTTTATCAGAAGGCTAAGCTAAGAATAGAAAAGGAATGAATAACAAAGGCTTGTCTCTGACCGACACAGTCTGGACAGCTGGACTGTGATTGGCCATTAATTAGAAACAACCAGATGAGACCAATCACAGATCCACCTGTTGCATTCCACAGCAGCAGATAATCATTGTTTACACTTTGTTCCTGAGGCCTCTCAGCTTCTCAGGAGGAAAAATCCTAAGGAAAGGATTTTTCATAAAACATGTCAGTGACATATATAAATTATTATTATTGCACGTGTTAAAATAAGAAATATTAGTTTTCTGTCACCACATGTGCTTCAACTGCCTGAATTTTTCTTCTTGTTCCACAAGAACTCAGGAAGTGCTTTAGACAGCTCCTGACCAAGACACAGTACAAGTGTTATCTTGTTTAGCTTTAATGATATTGCTCTGGGCAAGGTCAGATATTTCATATTGTTCTGTCAAGAAAAGAAAACATATAAGCAATAAGATCTGAAAGGTTTCAGCCCTCCTGGGAATCCTCCCTGTAAAGATCACTACAGCAGAGTCTCAACAGGAACAGTGACAAAAATATACAGCAAGAGAAACAATGTTCCACAGCATAAATTTATATTTTCAATAATTCCTAAGACTTTAGAGTCAGAGGAATGTTTTTTTACAATTTCTACTGAATTACAATTTCTACAGAAGGCTTCTCAACAGCACTTGAAAATTCAGAGGATTCTTCGACTTCACAAATTCCTGATTTGTGACATATATCCAAATAAAGTAATTCTCATTTGAACAACTCAGTTAAGTTTCTGGAAGTGAACTAAGTTCACTTAGTTAGATTTACAACTAAATCCCTCTACTGTGAGCCACAATTTCTGTATATTTAGGATTTCTGTGTGAGTTAGTTGTTCCCTTCTCTCCAAGGACAGAAACCAGCTCTACTCAGTCTTGGAAAGTCTACAGAAACTTTGCAGTTGCAGGCCATAGAAGTTTTCAGCTGGTGTCTTGTCCTTCTGCTGGAAGATGTCAGACAGAAACACACATGTTGAAAACAACTGGAAAACAGCAAGAGATCTGCTACAATTTGTCCTGTATTTGTTACTGCAAAGATTTTTCTCAACTACTTCTCTATAATATCTTGCCAGACACTGTGAAGAACTGAGAATACATTGAATGCCAAAACATAAAGCTGAACAGTTCTTGTCACAGTACATTATGATATGATGATAGTGCTTTTTCTGAATTGTTCCATTAGAAAAGCTATTCTAAGGGGGAAAAATCTGTGGTTAGCAGTCAAAATATTAGGAAGAATTCTTAGTAAATGACACCTTTAAAAGTCTACTAGAATAGCTATGGAGATTGCACACATATGGGAAAAAAAATAAAAAACCAAAACCAAACAGTACCTGGGTTTGACTGAAAGAGTCAATCTACGTTAGAGCTGTACAGGTGAACAGGAAAAGATATATTTTTTAGAAATATTTATGGATTTGGACAATAATATACAGGGTTAAAGGTAACTAATAAAATGAATCTGTAACTGAGGATACATGCTTATACTGAGAAATATAAGCAGGCACCTGCCTGACAATGAGAAGCTGTGGAAACATCAATCCAGCTTCAGTTATAGCCTGGAAACAGGACCTGAGACAAATGTTTTACTCTAGGTTACAAATGAGCACAGTGAATTTTAAAAACTCACACCACTTCATGCCCTTGAGGGGTTATTTGGGTTATGGTGACTGGTTTTACAGACGCACAAGTCTCTGTTCCCTATTACCATAGCACCTGGCATTAAATTCAGAATCACAAATACTGAAGTTCAGTAGCAAAGAAAAATCAGATCCCAACAGATTTCTCTACTACCTGCAGATAATCTCTCCTTTCTGGAGAAAGAAAAGCAAAGCTGTCCTGTCAGAGCCAGCACAAGATGGTTATTGCTTGGAGAGGTACTGCAGGGTTGGATGCCAGAGAATCTACAGACACCATCCCTCTCCATCATTAATCCCTTGCAAGCTCTCATGGGGCACTGCCAGGCTCAGGGTTAAGGTCTGGTCAGGAGCTTGAAGGGTGTGAAACACTGAGATTTGGAAACTGAACAGGGGGCTATCATGGCAGAGCACTGTCCCACCTCTGTGGGATGTTGCTGGTCAGCCAGGGGGGCTGGTGCCCTACCATCGACCCTCTTCATCCAGGGTATTTCAAGTGAGGGGAATGAATCAGCCAGAATTAATTCTGGTTATTACTTAGGGTCTGGGTATTTTGCCCATTTAACAAACCAGCACCCCATGAGTGTGTGAATTGATTATGGTATAAATGTTACTATCTCAAATCTATAGTTATATAGACTATGTCTTAACTATAGTCATTGTTATATTTGTAGTGAATTGTATTGAACCACTTTGTAAATGTTAAAGTACTCAATGATTGAGTGCTGCTAACCTTTTGCAACCTTATCTTTGCACCCCTATCCTTGGCACCCTCTTGCATTCCTAGCTGCCATGTAAATCATTCCAAATTGCTTCCAACTATTATCCTATGGATGCTTTAAATTGTCCAGTAAGTAATAGAGTGCACCTTGCCATCAAAATTTGTAAGTCATATTTTCACAAATTCATATTAAACCCTGCTTTTGCCAATGCCTTTGATAGGGTTTCTTTAAGTGGCCAAATCAATCATGACAAAAATTCATCACAGTAAACTCAAACAGGCCCAGAGGAGGATTCCAAGCAAGGCTTTCCACAGCTTTGCAATGAGATTGTTGCTCATTTCTGAGCTGCTCAGAGGTGGTAAACAGCACCAGCTGCTCCAATGGGGACCTGTCTTCCTTCCCTGCACTGACACTTTCAGGAAACCTGGCCAGAGCCACACCCAGGGAGCTCTGCTGGTCACCTCCAGGGCCCGGGGCTTGGTGGGGGACTCCCACAAGGGTCTACTGCAGGAAAGCTTCTCTATGTACATGACTACATGTGGGGCATAGGACATTTGGAAAGGATTTTCATCTACTTTGGGACACTTCTTCTAGTCCTCAAATCTTGAAAAGGTGGGTTCCAACTTTGCCTTAAATATGCACTATGTATTTTATCAATGAATGTACAACACACACACACACACACATATATATATGCATATGCACCAATACGTAACTATAGAATTGTCATTATTAATGACTGAATTCCTACAGAGAAGCAAACTAGGCATTGTGTGGATGTCTCATATAAGTGCAACAAAGTTTTTCCAGATTTGGGGAGGGGGAAAAGGAGGAGAAGATAGGGAAGGAAGAGAGAAACTGCATGTGAACATTTTTGTTTGGGGGGCATTGAAGGAGTTTAAGGGACCTTTACAAAAATCACATATAAGAGACCTCTCGTTCATCTTGCAAATAGTACAAGAGCTTGCAGGAAATGATAATTATCTCCTACTACCACTTGCTGGTACACTATAAAATATTCTTTTAAAATATCTAATGCGTTGAGGTGTGTCAAGTAGCTTTTTCACCACATGATGTGTGATAAACAGGATATCTCTCGTAATCAGAAATCTAAAGCACGCGGGATGTAAAGTTTAAAAGAGCAGTGTTTTTCCTTAAATGAATGTAATCAATGTGCTTATTAGTTTGCTGCAGCAGAAGGAGGGAGTGGGTGGGTGTTTCAGAGTTGGCACATGTCTATTTGGCAACAGTGAATAGCCTGAGTGTTTATAGAGAGAGCTCTGTGGAATCCCTAGATTCTGCAGATTTTCTTACCAATTTTGTCTCAGATAATTAAGGATTTTAAATAATAAAAGAAAAAGTTAAAGAGGAAGTATGAGCTCCAGCTGGATCAAATAAAAAATAATAAAAAAGAAAGAAGGGTTTTTAAATTCTCAATATTGCCTTAAAACTAAAAATCAGCACTAAGGCACAATTTGGCTCTTAAAAGTAACTATGGAAAACTGGCACCTGCTTCCTCAACAGATCTCCTCCCTGGGTGTATCCAGAGATATATCTTCTTAAACTAGTGATTTTAAAAAGTTTCTACAGCTGTTGGACCTGCAAGACACACCCCACAAATGGGACAGGACTGAGCTAGAGATGTCCTGGTCCATAACTGGCAGAACTTCATCACTTCACTGACACTGCAAGCAACGACCCCAATGTCTCGAAATCCCACCCTCCCCTGAAAGTAAGGGCAAAAGGTTACAGCAACCCTAAAAAGAATTTAAAAAATCAAGTTTGCACAAATGCAGCCGAGTTGCTCTCTGGTCATGCCTGGGAATAACTGTGGCAGACTTCCAGCTGGACAAAGCTTCTCTTTCCTGCCTCACGGGCAGGACAGCTGAGGCTTAGGCACAGCATCACCTGTGGGAGGAAACTTCTCACTGCAACAAAGTGGCCACGGTGTTAGTGCCTCTTCCATGCACACGGGAGCCAACTCAGGCACCAGTGCTGACTGCAAGGAGGAGGGGAAGACACAGAGAAAGGATCTAATTCAGTTTTGAGGAATGATACCCAGGCAGTTTTGAGGAATGCCACCCCAAGCAGTGGTCATTCATGGCGTCTCCAGCATTGCTAATGGCAGCAGAAACAAAAGGTCTGACCTGGCCTCCTGTCCCATCTTTCCTCCATTCTATAGCTCAGCCTCTCATCCTAGAAAAACAGTTCTCCTTCATCTACAGGTCCAAAAAGTCATAGGCCAGTTTTGAGCACCAGCTGAAATCATCTGTGTAGCCATTTAAGGTTCAATAAGTTCTAAAAGCCAGTTGAACTGAGAACACGCTCGGGGGTCTTGTGGCAGGCTTGGAGCAGGTGAGGAGGTTGTGCTGCTCTTCTCTGAGAGCAGCAGCTCTGGTGTCATCAGACACAAAGACTTAGCTCAGGGCACAGCACGAGGGCTGCAGCAGAAGCTGCAGGCTGCCTGAGAGCAGCCATGAGGATGGACAGACAGGGCCAGGGTGACTGACATTAGCAAGCTCATATCTGGATTCTCTTCTGAAAGCTTGGACACTTTAATGAGCTGAACAGGTCTCCTGTGCCATTGCCTCTGTTCAGGTATCACCAGATGCCTGCAGCCCATGGTCAGGCATTAAGCAATTTCTTCACAGTCACATACAAGCTCTGAAAAGGAGCAGGAGCTGAACTATGTGTTTGCCCAGCATTATAACAGCTTCCTAACTGCAACTTTATTCTGAATTGTTCCAGTCCTTATAGCTAAGTCATAACCATAGCAGAGTTGTCAAATTAGCTCAAGGAATAATTTATTTATTTTAGTGAGCCACTAAACCATTTAACACCAAGGCTATGGGTAATCTTAATTCACACATCACAGGTCTGTGCCAGATCCCTACAAGGGAGGCTCCGGCTATCATGAAGTCAGCTCATTCTCAAACATTGGCATCCTCTTTCTTCCCCCAAAAAAGAAAGATCCTGTGTTTTTATACCCTCCCCAAGAGCCATGCTCATGCACTGGTATCAGACCCAATATCCAGTGCTGGTTTAAAGCAATCTTTGCTTTAAAGCCATTGCACTGAGGCCTCCCTGCCTTAGAGGCATCCTCCCTCCTGGGGAAACACTCTCAGGGATCCAGCAAGGGACCCCAAAAGGCACAGCAAGGCTTGCAGCTCTCTCAAGGTGTTCAGTGCTTGATGCCACATCAAAACAGGTGGTCACAGCTCCAGAGGCTTTGCCATCTTCCAGAGCCTCATCAGACTCTTCTGATCAACAGCTGTAGAGCATGGCCTCTAGGCTCAACACATTTCTATCTGGTGTATGCAGAGGGAGAAGGGACAAACCTCCACCTCATTCACTCTCCAGTGAACTGGAAAATCTGAAGGAGTGCAGCCCATAAACCACACTGTGCAACAGGCATTGATAGGAGTTCACCAGAAGGATCTTAAATCCTTAAAAATGTAAGGACCTGATGTAAAGGTTTCCACTGACTTCAGATCAGGTCCTGAGTGTAGCACACGGTGGGATATTATCTTTAGGCAAGTCCACAACACTCATCTGGAAGAGTCAGGCTGAGGAAAGAGGTGTTGCTCATCCTGAGCTGTGGGGTACATCCAAAGCCCTATCCCACATTCACATTTCTCAGCACACACACATCTGGATTGAACATTTTAAACTGTATCCTTCAAAGCACTTTCCCAACTATTAAGCTTTAGCAGTGACCATTTTCTCATGAGATTTTGATTACCCATACAATTTCCATGACCATCTATTATAAATAATGGCCATGCACAGAAGTGTGTAGGTGAAGCACATTAATTTTGATACTGCTCTGTGATGGGGGCATGCGAAGCTGCTTCTTTGGAAAGGTCCCTCCTCCCCTCCTATTTTGATTTTTCTGCTTCTATACTTGATGACTAGCAATAAAAATGGGTAAACAAAGATCCAAGGGAAATGAAACTACATCTGCAGAACATTCAGAGCCAAAATACACAAGGTGGATAATTTGCATGCTGTATGTAAAAAGTAGTTATGCAGCTTTCTTCCTACTCTTTACATCTCCATAAAACATAATAATAGATTTCTAATTATACATCCAAATAATAGGCAAGCTGCAAGATGCTGGGAGAAAATTAGAAAGGGGGAAAGAAACCAACCAAAGGTACAGATGTAACGAGGGTAGTGACATTTCTATAAAGCTGCTTTAATGGTTGTTAAGTAGTCATTTTGAAACAGAACATTTTTAAGTGTCCTAATAGGAGTTTTCATTTTCAAACAATTTGCTGTGAAGTTAAGTGATGTCAGACTACAAGCTGCAATCTACTACAATGACCAAAGAAGAGCTGTTTTCACACCCATCACAATATATAATTGATTCCTAAATTGGCTTTCTACAAAAGAAACCAATCAGATTTATGCCAAATTTAGGCAGTGGATGAAGTCCTGACTTTTGATGTTAAACATCTGATAAACTTTATGCTAACATAACATGCTACATTAAATGATAAGTTCCTTAACATAAAAATAAGCTCACAGTGGATCATGAAACACAGCCAGCGTCCTCTTTTTATTGGCAAATAAAATCAGCTGCATTGCTGTACGGAAGGGGTACATCCTCTGCCCCAACACCGTGTGAGAATTTCAGCCAGAAGTTCCTGCCAACCTGAGAGCAGCCCAGCTGCCAGGTGGGGGAGATGTGGAACCCCATCCTTCATGAATGAAGGGTGATATCCCCATTAGCTGAAGCACTAGACACCATCACTGCATCAATCAGTGCCACAGCTTCCACACTGAACAGCAATTCACCACCCGAGGTGGCTCCTTTCAGAGGGCTTCTCCAGACTTCAGCAGCTGGCAGGGCTGGCCTGGAAGTTCAGTTGCCCCTGACTCTCTGCAGCTGCTCTCTGCTGTTCTGTCTCCTGACCGGTTTTTGTTTCATTTTTGGAGTTTTTGTTTCATATTATCTTCATGGGGCAGCTGTTCTGCACATTCTTGGTCTGAGGCAGGAGTCTTCCAGAGGGTGAAGTGAATGCTTTGCACTCAGCCCATCAATATCAGCCCAATCAGCACACCTGGTGCAACCAGCTATCCTGGATGAATTAAGGCAGAGATCACACAGAAATCTGGCTGTTAGAGAAACAAAGAAGCAAATGTCTTTCTAGTGAAATTTTCTAGATATTGTTTTCCTTTCTCATTTTGCCTTAATCAAATAAAATCATTAAGGGATCTTCACAACTTGAGTACAAAATGAGTCTTTCAGCTTTGGAAGCATGACTTAGAGAAGAAAACAATCTACCCACTTGCTTAACCTTTGAAATTATAGAGTTCAGAGGTAATACAGGGGGAGGAATTAGGTCTCAAAGTGACTTTCTCACAGGGAAGGAAACTCTTTGAGGGAAGCTGAATGTTAAACCTGTGTCAGCTCTCCTAGCAGAAGCAACAGCTACCAACATGCAAGAGATGTCAGCACACATGTCAAGGTCTCACCAAAGAACATGCTTTTTAATTCCTAAGAACTTAACTGCAGCTGAGTGAAAAGAAAATTCCTCACTACCTTATGGGCAATAACAGCCCCTGGATCTCTATTCCATGAGCAGGGGCAGCCCTTGCTTCAGCATTGCTGGGGTCCCTCCCCACCAGAACACTCCAGCTGCAGGGAGATCTTTCTGAGCTTCACTTCCCTCTCACAGCAAACCCAGACAGCAAACACACCAGCAGCATGCCTGAACTGCAACACACCCTGCAGCAGCTGCCTGGGGCTTTCCTCAGCTCTCCCCAAAGTTTATGACTGAGATGGAGGCGTCCAGCTTGGGTTGAGCATGACAGGTGACACGTAGCAGAAAGGTGTAAGATCCTGACAGCCCAGCTGCCCTATGGTTTTATTTGTGAGCTGAGCAAGCAGGACATTGTGCAACCATGTGCTTGCATTCTCCTTTTGCAATGAAGTTGAAGGAAGCAGATGTTTTGTCTCACACAGCCCTGTCAGTGTTCATGTCACAGCCTTCTGGGGCATTGCTGCTCCTGTCTAAGAGCACTCTGTGAGGATTTTGCTGGCTCACCTCACTTTTGCAGCAATGGGCATGCCATGCTCAGACCAAGTGTGAAAAACAGTTTTGTAAGACAGAGACACAAGGTCCTTTACAAAGCAACAACCTCTTCTTTCTCTGTTACAGTCTGTACAATATTCCTACCATTTTATTGTTGACAATGGATAATCTATACTCATTCTTACTTTGTAAAGTATTTTCCTCTAAAACCTCAGTTGATGCTATAGGAACACAAGTTAAACCAAGAAAAATATATTGTTGATATCTCCACCAGTACAAAAGCATTACAGCTGCCACTGCCATATGCAATCTAGCACTCAAGGAATTAGGTAAATATGGCCCAAGTTTTAGTGGTGCCACCAATCCAAATCCTGCAGGGCTACTCTGGGACTTGAAATAAGTACTGTACCAAGGCATGTTGTAATTTTTTGTAATAAGTTCTGCCCTGATTAGTGAATAGTTAGTGTAATCAATTTTTTCTTAGCATTATGTCAGTTACAACAGTTACTAAGGTAAAGTATTACCATGCCAACCGAAAGTGTCAGGACCGGTTCTGGAACCAAGAAGAGTTTGCTTTTGTTGACTTCAGAGGTAAATCAGCACTTTTAGAAAGATTTAACTATCTTGTACGTCCTGCTAATTCTCTCTCAGTCTGAAGTTGCTTCTGTGATGTGCTAGTCTGCTCAGGACATGTGAGATGCACACACTACTCTGCTTGCATCATTATGGCAGTTTCAGCAGCGTCTGAATGTGACATTTATTGAAATAATGAAGAAATAGTCAGGACACACCTTGAATGCCTCAAAGATTTAGTGTGTTGAAATACACTGTGCTGGGAGTGGAACACCTTCCTTCAAACTGAGCAAGTCCCCAGCAGAGCAGCAGAGTAGCCATCACAGCTGATGGGGCTGGTAACTAAGAAAGAAATGGTCCACCTTTAAGATTTGGGTATTTAATACTGAGAACTAACAGTGAAGGTGATTTCTGACACAGTGGCTGAGGGCAGATACTAAGCACCATGAAATCTAAACCCATTACTGCCCATTTGTTTGCTTGTTTTGTTCTGCTCCCACACTGTTTATGTGGGCAGGTACACAGGCAATGATTTATGTTTACTTGTTTGTCTGGACATTTAGAAAGATACCACAACCTGTATCCACTGTGTACTAGCACAGGATAAAAAATGCTTTCAATTCCAGCCCACAAAATTTTATCCATATAAAATACCAGAGAATACTCAGAAAATTAATTCCAATATTCACAAGAATTTTATGGAACTGTACAGATAAAACACAGTTTCAATAACAAATCTGCCTCCCTTTAGCCAAAACTGATATCTGGCATTTTATTTAAATAATTATATTTATTATGCTATGTATATGTTTGGTATGAGATTTCTAAGGGTAGGTTTAGATTGGACATAAGGCAGAAATTCTTTACAATGAGGGTGGTAAGATACTGGAACAGGTTGCTCCAAAAAGCTATGGCTGCCCATCCCTGAAAGTGTTCAAGTCTGGGTTGGATGGGGCTGTGAGCCAAGTGGAAAGTGTCCCTGCCAATGGCAGGGAGAGTCAAATCAGATAATCTTTGAAGGTCCCATCAACCAGAACAATTCCATGATTTTTGATGATTGGCACAATGTTACAGTACCATTTCCAGGCTTCAAAGAGCAGCTGGCATTTGTTAGCATAATGTACTAATAATTTGAAGGTATTACTTCCACACTGAAATTAGATTGCTGAAAACTAGTATTAACTGGCACTTACTATTTCTCACTAAAACCCTTTCTCTTGCCATGAGAAAAAGAAGTCCCTTTTGAAACCCAATACATTTATTCTCATATTCACCTGTGGTTATGGAAGCAGTGCTCACGAGGAAGATTCCTCCTGTCCTTCCCAAGCATCCTCATCCCAGCCTGGCTCCGCATTCTGTTGCGAACTGCGCCACCTCGTGGCAGCGCGGCAGCATTGCCCGCATCGGGGACACCCCGGCTCTGCCCGCAGACCGGGGAACGGGACAAGCACCAGAAAGCGCTGGCACAGACATCTTCCATTTATCTTACAGAAAATTTTGGTATCTTACAGCAAAACCAGCAGTTTGGTGGAGAGGAACGAAAAAAAAAATAGCCTGGATGAATCACAACATATATTGACCAAAAGCATGGAGGGCTTATTTCTTTTTGCCCAAATTCAGAAAATATTTTAATGTTCAGGGTATAAGCACCTGTCACAGGACAGTAAATAATGAAATTTTGCTGGCGAGACAGGCTGGTCTAAACTGCAAGTGTTCAAAACTGAGACCTAAGAAGCCTGGCTTGAACACAGAAGCCAGGTGTTCAGGGCTGTTTCTCTCAATAACTTTGGGAATGCAATGGAGTAAGAGGAGCAGGAAGTTAAAACAGATTATTCAAACTGATGAACTGATTCTACTGCTGTGCTGCTGTCATAAGCAACAATTAACGACCCTGATAAATTTGGTTCTCCCACATGATACTTGTTCTGATGTCTGTAAAAATGAGTGAAAAAAATGCTAGTTTCACCTTTTCATCAGCTTTAACACTACAGATAATAGTAATCTTTCTTAATACAACAATTTGCCTTCCTAACTCCTAAATGTTGACACGTATTGCAGATGATTGAGAGGAACTTCATACAAACGAAAAATGAAAAGAAAAAAACAAACTGTACAATTCTGGGTTTTTTTTTTTTTCCTCATTTAAAAATGTTTTTTGGCTCACTGTCAGATTTAGTTGAAAGCCTGAGCTGGTAGCTATTAAGCAAGTGACCTGGCTGCATAGTACTAACTAGTATTCCTAGTGACTTTCCTAAAAAGTTGTGGTAAATTCTGAAACTTTATCTCATTTTCTTAGCTCAGTTAAAACATCAAAGACCATGGCCATACTTCTTTAAGAGGTAAAACAGTAATAATTCCTTTAAAACATGATAAAAGGTTTTGCATGTTTTAAGTGCTGATAGGCTGTTGCACTTGTAGCTTCTTGCTTAGGAATGAGGCAAGTAATGTGGCCAAACTGATCAATTCTCATTTGAGAAGATGACACAAATTCTACCATTTAATCTTCTCCAGAATCTTCTTCAGCTAGCACCTTCACGACCATGTGATTATGTTCACTTCACCATGTGAGCACAGCAAAAGGATCCATAGGTACCTGTCCCAGCATGGATGAATGTTTTTATTACAAATCACAACTTCTACTGATACATGACATAGAGTTATTTTGCTACACACAAGCAATTCAGATTTAAATTTGAAGAAATGCTAGTTAAGCCTTTCAGTATTTGCCTTAGTGTAGAATCTCTCATGTAAAACCCACACTTGTTTTTCAAAGGGACAGGTGAATTGCCTCAGCAGTTGAATTCCATTTAACCAGTCACAGAATTTTCTGCATTGGAAGAGACCTCTAAATTCAGAGTCTGACCATTTACCCAGTGGACCAAGTCCACCACTAAACCATGTCCCCAAGTGCCACATCCTCATTTCTTATAAATACTTCCAGAGATGGAGACTCCACCACTTCCCTGGACAGCCTGATCCAGTGCTAGACAATCCTTTGGGTGATGAAAGTTGTCCTAACATCCCGTCTAAAACTCCCCAGGCACAACTTGAGGCAGTTTCATCTCATTCTATCACTTGCTACTTTGGAAAAGAGGCCAACACTCAACTTACTACAACATCCTTTCAGATAATTTTAGACTCATGTATTCTGATTAAGATGAGGAACCTTAGCAATGAGGAATCTTGTCCAAGTTTACAGAATATTCTCATAGAGCAAAAGTTAAAAAGAAAGACAGGCTTTGGGAAGAGGAATCACAAACATGTCAGTCAAGAAAGCACACCCAGTTTCTGACTTCGTCTGTTTTGCTCAGCTGATGAGGTCGATTTATTTGTTGCCCCCTTGAATGCTGCTTGGGAAAATAATGACTGTACACATCACTTATAGTTGCTTATCACCCACAGTGACCTGCTGGCATCTTTTGTGACCTCTGAGGTGTGGCTTTTGGCATGACCTAAAGCAAGTAAGAAGCAGAGCAGGTACTCTAGCGCTTAAAAAAATCTGGCTGGGAGAAAGAATTCCAGGTACTGGAAGTGTTCTAAATTAAAAGAAAGCTGGGAAGGGCCCTGTTGTTAAAACTACTGAGTTGTATTTTTCTGCTTTTTGTGGTGAGATAAAGTTTATCTTCTTTTTTGCTGTGGCCCACTTCCTACAGGACAGATGAAGGATATGCTCTTCCTTCAAAGTATTTGACCTCTGTCCCAGGAAGGAAGCTGGCAGTAACCCAAAACCTTAAGCTTTTGGGTGAGCACTGTAACCACCAATCTATTTTGGAAGGCTACAATTATAGACAGGAGGTGGGCAGCACTGTCATCACCTCCTGCTTCTGATTTTAAAACAGAAAAGTTATGACTGTATTTGGCAAAGAGTCCAATGCTATCTTTGTGCATTAGCCATATTCGGAGCACGCCTCCTTGAACAGGCCCCTTGAGATTTAAGGGGTGGAGAAGAGTGTTCTAAAAGACAACTTCAGCTTAATCCCTCCAGCTCTTTCTGCTTTTGGGGGAAGAACAGAAAATCTGACTCCTCCAGAGGATGATTCAGAGAACCTAAATTTAGGTACTTGTTCTGAATCACTCCCTACTTAACCTGGGGAAGCATCCTGGAGAGAACCAATTCCACAGGCAAAGGTTATCCTCTGTGACAGTTCCTCTCTCAACATCCCCTCAATTGTCAGTACTATTCTCACTGGCTTCTCAACTCCACCACAGTTTAGGCAGGAAGTTGTTGCTTATCCTCAGATACCTGCAAGGGACAAAGAGAGGCACACTGAAGATGTCCAAATACCTGTTTAGGAGCTGCCTAATTTCAGAATTTAAACTGCCAAATCATTAAACAAATAAACTGATTTTTAGACATTATAACCCACCAACAGTGGATTGTTATTGACTTCATTGGAGTATTGACTTCATAAATTGTTATTGACTTCATTGGAGTTAAGATGCAAGGTTGGCACTTGGTGACTATTTTGGATTTAGCATTTCATCAAATTGCACCTTGATTTTCCACAATTTTAAATAAATTTAGAGTTGCTTGTTGCTTTTTAAACAGAAGACATAGTAATTATAAAGGGAAAAAAAAGTCTTTATTACTAAATATATTCATACAACACTTTTAAATCATAACTCAGTATGTTTTGAAATTGTGGTAGCACTTTGTCACTCTTTAAATACTCAAGAACTTATCGCTTTTTCCAGGTGAATTTCCGTCTGGATCCCTCTTGACCAGGCTTTTTTCGTTCCTTCACACGTGGGTCAACTGTTAGTAATCCAGCTACAAAACACAGAAAAGCACCCATTTATTTGCTGCTACTAGTATTATTATATTATACTAGTAATATTCTATCATGTATCATATCATGTATCATATCATGTATCATATCATGTATCATATCATGTATCATATCATGTATCATATCATACTAGCATTACAGGTATGCTACGTGTCAGCAAATAACTCTGACTTTCTTCACTAACAGTATGATTTGTATCATCTAGAGGGCTAAAGGGTCAGAACCACAAAACACTCAAAGGAGTGTCATCAGATCCTCTAACTTCTCTTTAATAATTGAACTTCATTCATATTTTCCTTTACACACCACTAAAATAACCCCCCATTGTTTCTTATCTACCCATATTGCTTAAGCCCTTAAAGCAGTGGTCTCCAAACTTTTTTGATCATGCAGTCCCTAACAGAATTTTTGAGCATGTACTCCCAAATATATGTATTTATTAACTTATTAATTATATACACATTCTTACTGAATCCCAATGGATCAGTTGCACATTTGCCATACTGAAGACCACTGTTATGTGGTATATTTATATATAAGTACAAATACATTTATATATATCAATATACCTAAAAGTATATTTGGTAATGTCCCAAACATGTTCCTGATTAGCTGATCTCAGTAAAGATACCAAACTCATCACAATGTCTATTTACAAGGGTTTTCCTAGCAAGTTATACCTGCCAGTGCTGAAAAGGTACAGTCAAAGAAATTTGTTGCAAAGCATTAACACAGCTTTGGTTTCATGGCTGGCAATAGAGTGAAAAAATCACAGCTGTTCTGCTACTAATACAGGCATGTATTCTTGCTACTAGTCCAGAAACAGCATAGTTAAAAGCTCACTGTACATAACACTGCATTTGCTGAAATAGCACAGATATCTCATCACCAAGAAGCATCAAATCCTGCAGTTATCTAAATAAATCCTATCTTATCCTAGGTAACTTGTAAACACTAAATGCTGCAAGAGAGAAAAAAACTCCCTCAGTCTGGCTAGTTGCATGCAGTATGTTGCTCATTACTCTCTCTTCAAAGCCAATATTGCTCATTACTCTCTTCAAAGCCAACCCTCCAGCATTTATGTTGAAGAAAACTTTTTAAAACGTGAACAATCTCAGTATCTTACAGTCACTAATGTCTGATCCAAATTTATTTAGTAGTGAATATACATTCATGTTTTGTGATTCTATGTTTAGGCAATAAAAGCTGGTTAACAGACCTAAAAGAGGTCATGAACAGATGGAAAAACGCTTGAGAAGTCATCCAGGATGTACATAAAGGATGCCAGGAAAAAAGTGAAAACAGTCTATAAATCAATGCACATCCCTTTCATACAATACACAAGGTTTCACTGGGATTATTTACTCAAATCTGATCCTTAATGATCCTTGTATTAATTCTGTTAATTACCAGAAACACATTACGAAACATTGAAATAATTTCAATTCCTACCTTGCCTCATGAATTCCACCTCCTTTTCTGTCACAAAACTCCTTAAGGCTTTTGCAGAGGCTAAACGTATTGCTCCAGCCTGTGCAGATCTTCCTCCACCAGAGACTGTGCAAACCATATCATGTTTTCCAATTCTGCCAAGAAACTGGAAAGGGAACAATAACTGTTCCCTAAGGGAAAAAAAAAGAAGAAAAATTTAAAAAATCATGTGTATAAAGTTCTATGCCATGCACATTTCTTATCATTGTGTATTAAAAAACATAGTTAACTTTTGGGCAGAGATCCAAAAAGACATTCATATCTCATCCAAATCAATAGGAAACTAGCAGCTAGGAGCATATTCCAACTGCCAACGGTACGTACTTTAAGTTCAGTTTTACAACTACTTTTATTCCACTGCTTCTCTTCAGAAGCCCAGATCTATCAGCTCTGGATATTGAAACTGAGCAACTTCTCCCTTTATTATGGAGCTTAAAAATCACAATATAAAATAAAAATAAAAATCACATTAGAATTAGAAACTTTGTCAGCCTAATGAGAAGTCTTCTCTATATCAGACTGTGCACATCCTCCAAAATCTGAAGCTTTATATGAAAGCCTCACCCTGTTTGCTTCCACTGTGTTACTGCATACCAGAGTAATTACACATGCATGCAGTTTGCAAATCTCTTGTGAAACACTTAGTAATGATAAAGCTTATTATTAATTTTTAAAATAAATTTCAAGCCCTTTCTAAGAGGACTAAAATTTGAACTATTAAAACAGTTCGTGCTCTTGGTTTTTGCATCCCTTCAAAAAAGGTGAGGCAAGAAGTACAGAGCAAGGCTTGCCTATCAGTAAACTCCTGAAAATTAGGAGGAAATGCGAGACACATTTTTATGAAACAGATAGTTATACGGAGACAAGAACATAGAATCAACATAGCAGCAACATGTAACTGTATGACATTACTTTTGCTGGAATAATTTAATTACAGTAAAATATAGTATTTCATAGTGCTCTCACCTGTCCTGCAGCACTGGGAAGTAATGTAAAATGTCTATTCCATTCACTGTAATTTTTCCAGTCCCATTGTCATAAACTACTGCAGTAGCTCTGGCAGTTTTTCTTTTACCTTAAAGGAATTAAACCAAATCTTTTATGAGGCTTCAATATTCTCCAGAACTTCAAGTGCCCAAGTAATTAAACAAATCTCATCACATTCATACAGTGCCAGCTGTTTGGTTTTACAGGCTGAGGTAAGAAAAAAAAAATGCAAACAAAGAACAACTATCTTTCAATATATTTTAATCAATGTCTGTTAAGTGGGGGAGAAGTGTGTGTTAGGAAACCAATCTCCTTCAGCACAAAAGAAGCAATCATTCTGATAAAGGAATTATGAAACAAATAAGACATTCTTCTTAATTTTGGGGGTGATGGGGCACAAACAAGACTGGTTTTGAACTTATTAAACCTGGTGGCTTTTCTTAAATCACATGGTTGCATGCTTATCAAACTTCATTAACTACTGTTCTGAAGATACTACTGAAAACCAGTGCAAATTAAATCACGGCTTGCTGCTCTCACATCTTTGTTGTCATGTAATCTTAAGACAACCCAGGTAAAGCAGCTCTCTAGCCATTCTGCCCCTCAAATTCTCTGTGACCTTTGTTCTTATTATCATCTGCTGCCTGCTGCATAACACCCATAATCTCTAAGATTCCTCTTAGATGTACAGCATAAAGTGTGTGCACACATGCTTTGTCCAGAAAATCATCAGCCTTTTCAATACATGTTGCTGACACATTTTTTCTATGCAATCACTCATATCCTATATCCTATATTGCTTTCCAGCTGTGTGTCTCTCCAATGAAAACATAACAGCCAGTGTTTAGAAGATATAGAGACCTTCATGGCTTCTGTCTAACATGCCCTCTATCTCAATATGAATGATCAATATCCCATTATCTGTCCCATATTTAGAAATTTACTCTTCACAATTTTCTAGGTGTTTGTAAATATCCAAATGCCTTGCTATTTATTCTTTGCATCTTCAAAGTTCCCCTTTGCTGGACTGCCTACAAAAGTCTTGATAAAAGCTACTCACCAGTCTAAGTATGCCATTTTTATACTAAGCAACAACACTGTTCCATCCATGGAACTATTCATATTTGTTTGTGCAGTCCTCCACTCTTTACGTTCAGCAGTCAGCTCTGCCCAAAAATCGAAGTTCTTTTGTATCCTACAACCCAATGCGCTCCTCTCTACAGAACTATCACTGTATAAAAATACATATAAAAACCAGATGATAGGAGTCTGGGCCAAAAATTTGTACTTTCTGACCAGTCCATGTCTTGACTTGGTGTTCCATAATATCACTAACAGCTACACATGCAGTATACATACATATGAGCATATAAAATGAAGAAGTGACACTTTCAGCAGTGTTGTACATTATAGAAAGAAAGCAGTGTGAAGAGGAAAAAATTCTGCATTGTTACAAATCCACAAGAAATAATTACCTTCCCCGGTGCTGAAGGCCACTCCTCGCTCGTCGTGCTGCAAGGGCTCAATAACCACCTTCTGCAACTGCACAGGAAGTTCTTTGGAAAACTTCTGTATATACTTCTCCTCAATGTCAGCACATGGCAATGCTACCAATTTTTGTAAGAGCTGAATAAATCTTGAATACTGTAAGACAACAAGACTTCATTAAAGTATGTAAGTGTAATTGCATTTACGAAAACTGTCTATTTTTATTTAATGGATCTTTCCTACTTCACTTTTATTGATGATTTCTGACAAGATGACACTTTTGCACCTACATGCTTATTTAAGAACAGCATGCAGTTGCATCATTTTTTGTGTGACTAAAGACATCTAGTTCTTTCTTCAGAAAACAGTTAAACTTTACTCCAAAGCATAACCAACCCCTTTTTAATAAAGGATTACTCTGTTAGAATGAAGTTCATCTCACTTAAAAAAAAGAAAAAAAACATTGGAGGGATGTCTTAATTATTTTATTATTATCTTATTAAAATAGGAAAAGATTTTCACTTGCTTTTTAGTAAATCAGCATATTCACTGATTTGGAAATAATTTTATTTCACTGAACTGAATCTCATAAATGATTATATTTCATAACATATACAAAAAATGCCTATCTTTGGCTGCTCAAGCTGAGTTACTTTAATGTTTATGATTTCCTTTAAAACTGAACAATCAAGGTATTTAAAAATTCAAGAGATACTTGACTTAAAGGGCAACCTCTTGAAATAAATTATCCTTCGCTACTGTGTGGTTCTCCTTCCCCCTTATACCTCCCTCCAAAGTTCTTCAACATGTGATTAAAGAGTACACACCAGTGTGTTAACCCATTTGTACCAAAAGCTGGGATGTCCTGTTAGCAAGAGTTACTGGCAGGAGCTCCAGACAGCTGTCACCAGATATAAAGGTATCATATCATCAAAAATGGATTTTTCATACAGATATCATAACCTGATTTCTGAAGTATTTTTTTACTTAGAAGCAGTTATTGCAAGTATTTGTTCTTTTCGCTTTTACAAGAGTCTTCTCTAGCACAAAATTACTACTTTTCTTGTAACTTAATAAAAGTTCCTGGAACTTTGACATCAATTGAAAACTACTTTTACCTAACAATATGACACAGACTTATGGTAAAGCCTTTGAAGAGCAGAAATATGGGAAAAAAAAAGTAGAAATTATAGAGACTACAGAAGCAGAAAACTTCCAACAGTTTTCACTTGGAGAGTGCAAAAGGAAAAAAATCAATAGCTCTGAGTTTGTTTAATAATGTAAACACAACTGAAATTTTTCTTGTAGGGGCAAAAGGTAAGAATTTGAGCAGGAAAGACTGGCAGCTTATACTGAGACATTTCAAATATATTTAAACAATGTGTTTTACTATAGACTCAGGCTTTGTGGTCTTACATGGGAGAGGCCAGTATATAGAAGGGTTTAGTGTAGGTTTTTGGTTGGTTGGGTTTTTTCTAAGTTTATTGCAATGTACTTTTACAGATGTAAAATGCACTGATGTACAGAATGTACTAAAAGCAAGCTGTGAAGAACACCAAAATGTTTGGTTGTACAATTAGACCTGGCACTTGGAGAGGAAAAGTAGCCGTTCCAAATGCAGGAGCTACTGAAAATACTGAAGTCTTAATGGCTTCTACTGCAAGTAAGGTAGAGAAAGTCTCCTGAGTATTATCAGGATGGAGAATTTACAACAACTACTTCTAACTGATGCTTATGGACCACAATCTGCTCAAGACCTTTTTACATCCCCCACAGACAAGGAAGCCATCACATGCCACTGTTCCAGATGACAACTGAGCAAAGGGCATGTTTGCTGCTGTTATGCTATTTTTGCAAAACTGTCGCTCACAGGACAGACAAGGCTGAGGAACACTGCTTCTAGGTGAGAAAACACTTGGAATGTCCAGACAAACAGAGTTACATTCTCTGGTACTGTCATATTCAGGCTTTCAAAAGCTGGCCACATAGACTGAACCTGCTGTTACAAAATCTAATGCTCTTCAGGGGGACTGTAGGGAAAAGCTCTGAGTAGAAAAAAGTGTATGACTATTAAGATGAAGTCTTATCTCCAGAGATAGATGTAAAGGATGACTCCAAACCTACAGAATGATACAGTTTGCAGACATTGAGGAAACTGCAAAACTCTGCTCTCTCCCACCATATTCACAGCAAGGAGAATGTAACAGGAGATATCTGTATCAAACCACAGATCTATACAGCTTTTTGTCTTGTTTCTGTTATTTGATTTTTAGTCAATCACTAAGAAAAAGAGGTCCTTATTTCTAGTAAGCCCTCTGTGATTACCATGTCATCCTTGACATTAAATAACTCTGCACAGGTTTACTGTTGAACAAATCCATTGCATTTCCCCATGTTGAATATTTACCCCTTCTCTACAATTAGTAATAGCAGCTCTAGCCCTGTCTATTTTTCATCTGTAACTACAATAAAAGACTATTTCTATAATAAATTCTTACAACCCATTCATATAATTACATAACCACATAATTAAATAACAAGGAACAAGTGCTCTCACAATGCTGCCAGGAGAAAAACTAAATTATAACAATGGAAAGTTCTTAAGAGTTCTGTATTGTGCTAGATAAAAAAATATCAACACAAGTCACTTCAAAACAACATGAATGTGACAGTGCTGTGAACATATACAGACTTAATCAGAAGACAGAAAACTCTTTTGAAGAGCACCTCTTTCTGCATAATATCTTTCCAGTATCCAAAAACACACCCTGAGTCCATATTTTTAAGACACAAGCCTCCTTAAGATTGGGAAGATTAATTACTTACATCATCATCTGACACTTGTTCTAACAACATTTCTTCCAATTCAATCTTAGTCAGCCATCTGCTGCCAGCCAGGTTTCTGTTTAAAATATCACATATATTCTTCCTTTAATTAACCATGCAATTAGAGTTACATCACAAAAGACCACACATACAGTCAGTCTTTGTTCAGAAATACATTTTCCATTAAAAATGAATGCAGATCACATTCCTATAGTAAACATAAGAAGGCCTACGTTGATTTTAAAAGATCTGCCTTTTGAAAGGTATGGTAACTTCATGTACTGAATTAACCACATGACCATTATAAGTATCAGCTTTGCATTATTCATATGATTGAAGTGAGAGATTGAATTAGAGTAACACTGTAATAGGAAGTGATCTTCCCCCCAGCTTATTACTTACTTTTAAAAGCCTGCTGCCAGGAAAAATTTGGTATACTAGCAGCACAGAGCCAAATCAAAGGCAGAATGGGCAGAATGTTAAAATCAAACTCTTTTGCCACTGGTCTTTACTTTTCTGATCAATATAAAGAACGGCACTAGCAGTAAGCACAGTCAAAGTACTAATGTAGCAGTGACACCCTGTGTTCTATCTACTGTGTAATCTTGAGCTGCTCAGCACAGTGACTGCACTGATGATAGCAAAAGCAGAAATTTCTAAGAAAACGGCCTCATACAGAGATGCTAAGGCAAAGAAAAACCAATGCTTGAGGTAAATATTTGAAATATATATGATATGAAGTGACCAACTAAACAGCCATAAAAATACATAACATTTTAGGGTAAATTCAAGGCAAAGATGTAACTAGCTTAACTCCTCAGGTTTTTTAGAAAGTGCTTTCAGCAGCATGAAGGAAGCTGTGATTCAGTAAAACACTCCTTCTGAAGGTGTTTTTAAGGAGTACTACTTCTCAAGCATGCATATTAATGCTTTTCTGAATCAGGACGTGAGAAAGGATTATTTAGAAACAATGCAAATTTTAACAATGATTTTAAAAAGCTTCCAATCCTGACAGACTCAAGTATATAACTACATTTAGATATTGTTACTTGCTACTTCCACTGAAGCTGGAAAAAATTTCTTGCATGTGGAAAGCTATAAACTTGAAGAAGTTCAGATCAGGTCCTAACCCTACATTTAATACTACAGAATGCATTCACAATAGATCATTTGCTGGGAAAAAAAAACCCCAACAAACTCCATGCCTCTCAAACCAAAAAAAAAAACCAGCCCTTCCCACCAACCCTCTACCTATAATTAGGAGATAAATTATCCGATCCAGACTAATCTCAGAGCAAGTATCATATCCCATGTGAGAAGTAAGTATCAAAAATTCTTTAAATTCTCTGAGCTTTACAAACCTAACAGGGAAAAAAACCTTTCATCTCTGACTAGCTCTAGGTGGTTTTTCACATCAGTAAATCCACTGGCTGAGCCCTGTAAGGAGTTAGGCTATTTTTCAGTAGCATGCAGCAAGAAACTAAATTCATTTGTTTTCTTGTCTGCTCAGAACCTAACACAAATCCATAACAAAACATTCTGTGGGTCACAGATTGCTATTTATATTATGAAGAAACAGGAACTTCTGTTATTTAAGAAATTGAAATAAACTCAGCAAATTAATCCTTTCTCTTCCTAACATAACTAACAAATGGCTGAAATGAAGAAGTGACAAACCAACATGATGTGCTCCTGGAGCAATGCATAAATTTGGCTAGCAAAAACACAGCAAGAAGAAAGATAAAAACAACTTGGGACTGGGAAAAAAAGTAACTATACAGAAAAGCAGTAAATGCCTAAACCAAAACTTCCTAGCTGCAGCCATTTCTTTTAAACATTTGCTTAACTTAATTTTCTAATTTAAAATCCTTGCAAGAAATCTCAAAAAAAAAAAAAACCACAAGACTACAGTCTAAGAGGAGCAAACAGCACCTAAAAGCATATCCTGACTAGATATACCTAGAAACCAACAAATATAGATTTCCCATAGCTTCTGGCTGACATGGAGCTTTTATGCCCAGTGGCTAACTAGATGAAGAGCTTGCTGTGCGGGCCAGGGAAGATAAACAGAAAAAAACAGACACTAAGTTCAATTACTAAGAGTGATGATAATTAAAGAAATCCAGCAAAATGAACTTTTCTAAAATTACTAGGTTTTGATAATTTCTGTTCAAAGCCATTAGAGGAAGAATAGTGAAATTAAGTATTTTGAGACTCTTAAATTTAAACACTGGTAAGTTAATATACTCAAGAACTGTAATTAAAGACTATTAAAGAGCTCAGACTTAGGTCTTGAGATTTTAAAGCAGCAACAATGTAGTTGGTACTTTGAAAGCCCATGTTTTTTTATAAAAAGTTTACCTCCTTTTTTCGAAATGCTTTAATAAAAGACATAATTAGAAAAAATCATACATAATTGATGTTTTACATAATTTCATGTTTTATATATATATATAAAACATTCATATATATGAATAGACATATGTTTTATACAGGAACATAAAATTCTGAATATTTCCTTATATTCAAAGGAAATATTTATATATATATTTATATATAAAAATATATTTATATATTTATATATATAAATATATATATATATATTTATATATATTTCCTTTATTTTCAAATCCCACTTCAGAACATTTATAAAGCAAAGAATATTCAAAAGAGCAGAGAGAGTTTAAAGAGTAAGAGAAATAGATGGCATTTCCCTACTCTAACAATGAGGAGTGCTCCACATATATCTGGTAAAACTTGTCAAGATGAAATTACCATACAAATATGACACAAGGAATAGAGCAAAAGGCTGAAAATGTGTTCAAGGAATAGAAGGCAGGTAGTGTGGGGAACTACCAGAAGTGCCAAAACAGAATATGAAAGCACATTAAGAAACTACCAATATTCATTCTAATTGGAAGCTTACCTTTTTTCCTTCTGAACAGGAAGATCTTGAGCTGTCAGTTGGTCCTGATGTTTCTGAACATTCAGAAATTTTTCATATGTTTCCTTAAATGTATATGGAAGAAACATTTAAACAGATTTTTTCATTTAATATTTAAATTTTGCTACTTAAAACACACATCTAAATGGTTTTACTCTTCAAACACTTAAAATACAGAGGTCAGAAAACAAGCAGAGCTCTGGAAAAAAAAATCATGTGCAGTTCAAAATGACTGATTTTGAATTCTGCAACAGTGTTTTTTGCCTTCTTACATATGCTTGTAAAAAAAAAATAAATTCCACTGTATACAGAAAGACATTTGTATAATGAATGCAACTCCAAAACATACTGCACAATAATTTCATCAGTGCATTCACATTTTGGTTTGACTTCCTCTTCCACTTCCTTTGGTTTGACAAGGTTTAAGATTTAATTTCATTTAGTTAGGATTTTTGTACATGGAGAAGCATCAGATTTACTGGCGGTCTGTATCAGTCACAAATTCTTACCCTGGTATGTCTACATGGATACAAAGTTGCACATTTATCATAGTAAGCATTTCTGTTCTTTCAACTGTGCAGACTGACCTACTCTGAATTTTCAGTATTTTTAAATAGTTTTCTCAAAATTCTTAGCTATATTATTATTTTCAAACAATGGTGTAACATTGATTTAGTACTTCAAGAAAAAAGGAAAAAAAAACAAAGGGGGAAAATACTCAAAAAAGTCACAGTAAAAATATTACAGAAGAAACACATTTTAAATGAAGTATTTTTAGAGATTTTTTTCAGTTCAGAAACTTACGAAGACTACTTGTTCTAAAATATAACCTCTAATACTCTTAGTTACAACAGTGATCCAAATGCAAAGGTAAATAGGAGTATTGGAGAAATAATTATAAATTATATGGAAACAACAGGACAGTTGTACTACAACCAAGTACTTCTATGACAAATAATTTACTTCCATTTAGGAGTGAAATAGAAAGCTTATAGTCACTTTACTATACTATATTAATATGAGTTTTAGCAAATACTACAAAGAAACAACAGTGTAAGGATTAGTGGGAACAAGAGACAATAGTTTGGGGATTTTTATTTGTATTAGTTAAAAAAAAAAAACAAAAAAACCCAAAGAAACAAACAGAAAAAGAAACATAAGATATCTCTGTGCTATCAGATATTAACTAATGAAATATTAGTTCTTAACATAAAAATGGGATTTGTAACAGGATGCAGTGAAATATCTGCAACAGCTTAAAAATAACCAAAAATTAGAAGCCCCTTGCTTAGTTATAAACACCTACTGTTCAAGCTAATTTTTTCACTAATATAAAATACACCTGCACATACACTAAAAATATTTGTACTAAAAATGTATGAACAAAGAACAGACTGTTATCTGAGCTGCACTCAAAGCATTTAAATAGGGACAACTCACTGAAGTCTCTGACGCAGGTCACTGGTGACATTTTTAATAGCACAGTGGAACAAAATATTTTTAAAATAATTCCACAGTTAAAAATCTTGAAGTACAAAATTGTTCACTTTTGAGACAGCATGAGAATTCATATATTATAGCAGTAAGCCTTTCAGAAATCCTTTCTCTTTCGTGAGGTAATTGTATCAAATAGGAACTAGGAAAAATTTTAAACCTGAAAAAATTTATTTATCCTCAAACATAGGCAACATTACATAAGAGAGAAGAAATCCTACTTTGAAGTATTTGCAAACCTCACAAATATAACCATAATCCTCTAAGGAAACAAGATACAGCACCACTATTGTGGGCAAGATTTATGTCACATCACTCTAGCAATCTTAACTCCATCCAGAGCTGACCATTAGGCTTCAAAAATTATCGCCTATACATTAAAAGCAGACACAGTTTGGGCTAGAGAGCATGAGGTGTGCCTGCACCAAGCAATTTTTAGGTATCTGTAGTTAAGTATTGGTAAAGAATGAGTATGGAAGCTTCTGCCTGGGACCATAGAGTGATGGAAGAGAAGGGGAAGAAGGGCTGTGTCTGTCCCTCAGCAAGCTGGGGAGAGCTCAGTTGGAACAGTCAGACATCGAATCTGATGAGCTCCATGAGTGTCTGCATTTGGAAGTCAAGCCAAGCACAAAGATGCTATTTTGGTGTCAGATGCTTAGAATTCTGACCTACTGGTTTATTAGGTCTTATAAATGTGTATGGAGGTTTTTCACCCTACTGCTACTCTTGACTTACCTCTTGCCTTCAAAGCAGAGGGTGTCACCACTCTACCTGCAAAAGCAGCCTCCTGTCTGCCTCCTCACAAACACCCAGCCTCCTCCAATACATTCTGGCATACATATTTATTTATTGGTATGGTCAGCAAAAATACATGAACAGGAGCTCAACACAGCTACAACACAGCTCCTTAAAAAATGACACAGAGAAGTAATCACAGCTGTGACCTTAAGACAGACTGACTACAGTCAGAATTGCTCCTAAACAGCAACTCAAGTATTTTTAGGTAACATGACACAAGTCAGAAGACTTCAGGATTTTGTCATATTTGGAAACGATTGATAAACACAGGCAAATAAAATGAGATATGGGTTATCATCTACCACTTTCTAGCCTCAGAAATTAATTGTCATTTACAATGACAAAAAGGTTTAGAACAGCAGCAACAATAAAATTTTTCTGAAGACCCTCCCTAGGTAATCCCAAAGAACACCAACACTCCACAGCCTGTTTAAGTTTTAAGAATGTGCACTTTTAAGAATTTAAATTATCTCTTTAAACTGTTCTGGTTAAATTATAGCAATCATCTCTATTCAGACAAAGAACCCTTTACATGGGAGATGAAGTCAAGCAACACTGAAAAGTAGCATTTTAAAGTAATTCCAAGTGTAAGAGAAATGTTAAATATAATTTCCTACATATTTCTGGCAACGAAAGTGGACTTGAAACTCTTATAAAATTTTGGTCTGGAGTACTAAAAAAAAAAAAAAAGAAATTGATGCATGTATCTTATCTCTGTATAGAGATAAAGCCAACAGACTGAAAGAACCACTCACGTGTGAAGTAAAGTATGTGGATGAGCCTTTGCAAAATCAGGAATCACATGTAATGCCCAATAATTTATCTGACAAATCTACACTCCCCAACGGCTAAAGAAAGCTTCTGAAGACACACTTGCTTTTTCAAAGCTGGCAGGTGAAGATTTTACTAATCACTTGAGGATTCAATAGTCCAATTCATGACTGTACACATCTGTGTGTCTTGTAAACTCAGCTATTACACAATCAAAATAGCTGATTTTACAAGACTGACTATGTACTGAAACGCTTCCATTTCTAATAGAGAGATCAAAATTCAGATCTCTACAAGGACACTTTAAATAATAAAAAAATATTTTACTCTGCATTAAAAAATAGGGAAGAAATCAGCAAATGAATCCTTAAAAGAGATTTTTATGGGAAAAAAAATTCTATTAACATTATAGTTAAAATATGCTGTAGAGCCCACATTCTACCTCAGTTTGCACTTTACTTTGTTTCTTGTGTTTTGAGTTCAGCATATACTTTGAATGGTTTTAAGTTTTGGAATATTTTTGTGAGTTAAAATGCTCAATTGTTAGAGTATTTACCTCAATCCATAAGCCCTGATATTTCTAAAAAATGTACAAGCATGATTACATGGAATTGCTATTTTCCTGTGCACAAGGGTATGAAGATACCATTTTGTCTTGTTCTGCACATTACAAAAATGGTATTATTCTAAAAAACTTTTAAGTCAAATAATGATCAAATGCACTATCAAACATTTGTGAAATGGTGTTTCATGCAATAAACAGCCTTTTGTATATCAGAAGCACAATAAATTGTCCTTTTCCCTACAGCTACACTTTATTCAACAAGCAGAACAACAACAATAATGCATGTAACAAATATCTTGTATAATATTTCATTTAATATTGAAAGCCAAACATGTATATTAGCAATTATAATACATACAAAGTTAGTTAATTTTCAGTAAGTGGACAATATTTTTATAAGCACTAACTAAACAATGACACTATGCCTAGTTATATAACTAACAGGTAATAAAATTCAAGTTCCACACGAGCCTACGTAATTAATGGAATACAAGTTTAAGCAAAATAATATGTTTATTCTGTTTATTAGATTTAATGCAGCAATTTAAAAGATATCTTCAAATCAGGTGAATTACTTACACTAGGCTGTATTAACATACAACTCTTTTCTGGACAAATTAATTAGCTTTGAGACTTAGGAATACATTTTGTTAAATACACATTAGTTTAATAGGTGGTTAAAACAATGTTGGGAATTTCATGCAGATTTTGACTTTCATTTGGCCAACTTAGAAAAAAACCCTGTTAAATCTCACTTAATGGATTTTCATTTAAAGAAGCCTATTTAATGAAAATGTTCAGAAACAGTTGAAGAACACTCAAGTATCCTATACTAATGAAAAATGCATTTGTCAAGGCCATTTGTTTGAAGGTGGTTGCCACGCTCTTAGAAACAAAACAGGCACTATACTTTCAGAGATTTCCAAGGCAAGCTTGCATACTCTAACTGCTAGGAAGAGCTAAAAATAAACTTGTGCTCCTTGTAAAATTTGTAATTTCTTCATTATGATGGAATGCAACAAAACATCTTGCCCTTGGGTTGCTCTGTTTCAGCCAAAACAAATGCAAATGGCTTGTCAGATGACAGCTGTTTGATAAGGCTCCTCTACAAGACCTGCATGCTTTACTTTTTTCCGTGAAACTTGGGATGAAAGGCAGAAGGCAGGAAGAGAATTAATGTAGCATACAGTCTAAAGGCAATGCTACAACCGTGATTAAGTAGAAAAGTTAAAAGGCACAGATTTTCCACAGCCTTGCTGTGTGCAACCCATCCGTGTAACAAGTTGACAGGCCTAGCGCGTCAGCTCCATCATCCTCTCCGACAGCTAAAACGCAGCATTGCATCCCTTTTCAGAGAAAATTTGCGTCTGCACCATGAAGCGTTGTACATTATTTCTTAGCACTGCAGGGGGCTCAAGTCCATATGGAACCTTCACAAATATTACCACAGATCAAACCAGCGGCGTTTCGAGGCAGATTTGACATACCTATTTAAATGAACAGCAGGGGTCCTCGGGCTGCCTCGGGCTGTGCAGGAGAAAACCTCTGTGGAAAGCCTATGCTGCAGCTCCATTACTCAGCAAAGACACTCTCTACATTTATCATTCATTTCATTTCTGCCAGGGCAAGAAGCTCATTTGCCCAAGGTCAAAAAAAAAAAAAAAAAAAAAAAAAAAAGGAAAAAAAAAGAAAAAAAAAGTGGGGGTGTTTTTTATTCTCCCAAAGAAATAAATGTACCTGACAAGAGGGGATTTTGTCCTTTGGGTACACAGAACTCAAATAAATATCAGATCATTCTAATAAAAACACTATACTCAGTAAAGCTGTGCACTGAATTTGGGACCATAAAGTTTGTTTTTCTGACAACTGACTAACCATAAAACTAACTCCTTAAAACTATCTAATGAGGAAACAAAATCTGATATGAATATCCAATTAAATATTTCTGCATTATTACATTATACATTATTAATGCTTTTGTCTTCTGTAAGTACACGTAAGAAACATGAATGTCTTTCCATAGACTCTTCTAAAGATGCAGATAATGCTTGTGCTACTGATGGTCACAGATATGAAAGGTCTGCTCACAACCCATGTCAAGACTCAGGGTCTAGTGGTGTTCTATTAGATACAGCTTTTTTCATAAAGGTAAAAGATGCAGATCCTTTACTCCTGGAACCATATTAATCAGAAAAAGCCTTAAGTTTGCATGAATGGAACCATCTTAGAAAAATCAATTAAGCAGTTTAAATGCAAATTTTCTTCACACTAAATGTCAGCACAAATAACATTTCCTATAGCTTTGCCCTTCACAGAGGAAAAAAAAAAGAACTATTTTTTATTCTACAATGAACTTTGCTAGAACTAGCCATTTTTATTGTATGTGCATTCTCCACTACTAGTCCTTTCTACCAACTAGACAGAGCCTACAGGAAAGTGTTCAGACTATTGAAAACCAGCCCATAGCCAAAACCGTAAAAGGAACCAAAAATTAAAGGAAGAACTGTTATGTAGTGTGTTCTCTTAAATGTGACATATAAAAGTTCATAATAATGAATATTGTGACACAAAAATATACATTGCATGTAGCTTCAGTGGTGATATTATGGCCTACTGTGAAAACATAACTAAACTCAGGAGCTCCTGGGTGGCACTTCTAGAATAACATGCACTTGACTGGGAGCTGGCATTATTTAACATACTTACATGCATTAATGAATAATACGACTGCTTGCCAGTATAAAAGAGGAAGTGAAATGGTCGGCCATCTTCTCCCCACTGGATTTCTAATGGAAGGCAAGATTAGACAAGAAATCAATACACAATCACTAAAAAAAAAAAAAATCCCTAATATCTAACTGCAGTTATAAACCTCTTTCATAATACTGACTGTATTTTTACATATCAGAGAACAAAGACATTTTACAGGTGTTCAGTCTGCCTGGAAATCTAATAGTTTAGACAATCTTTTTTAAAGCTAATCACCCTCTGCAATGATAATAAAATATTTAACATTATAATTGTAAATAATATTTTACATAAGGAAATCTCTTGTGTACAACTCTAAAAGTTTGCATAGGTAGTATTACAAATAGAAGTATACATTTTAGTGTAAAAAGTACAAAGTAAGAGACAACTGAAATCTACATAGAAAAGTGAAAGATTAGCAGCTCTGGAAAAAATAGTGCTGAAACAAAGAAGGTTTTTCTTTTATTAGGTTTTATTTATAATACATCTAAGCTAAACTAAGTATGTGTACATTTGTCTTTTGTGGGCAACAACCATATTCTGAACTTGGGTGATTTTAGAACTCATTTTTGTTATTACATTTGGGATATTTAAATACAAAGACCTACCCTACAGCTTACATAATTAGTTCAGCAAGAAAACAAATGTTTCATATTAATTCAGAATATCCAGTGTGTTCTATTCATGACAAAATATTATTTAAAGTCAAATTTAGACTTTGGAGAAAAAAAAAGGCAAATGTAGGTAACATAACAAAGATCTCTTTCAAATAAACAAAAATGACAAAAATAAAAACCTGAGAGTTTTTTACAAATTGAACTGTAGAGAAAGTCACAGCCATTTTATCCAGTGACTTTAATTAAAGCCACCTGTAAACTGAGGGCAAAGATAAGACTCCAGAAACCTGTCTGATAAGGACAATACATATTGGATTGGAACATCAAGATATATATACATTCAGAAGCTGAATGTAAAGATGCAAAACTTAGCAGATAAGAAAGAATACAGGGGACTTTTACCCACATATACTACTGGTGTGATTTTCCATGCATGCAGTTGTGAAACCATATTTTGTTGAAAAAACTGTTGTAGAAACTTTCTGAAGCATAAATTTGAGTTTTCATGCTTCAAAGTTATTGAAGACGCAATACATAGACAAGACAAAGCTGCCTTAAGAGATACTTATTGAATGTGTTATTTTTAGATATAAATACAAAACTAAACATTTATACAAATTTGTTCTTACAGTCCTCAGGATATTGCTAGCATTTCAAAGAATGCTTTAGTCCTGAAAGCATATAGAATAGTAGCTTAGTTCTTCCATAAAACAGCCCTTGGATTTTAAAACTACTAAATGATTAACTCTGTCCTACCCTTTCACTTTCTACTTTTTTACTACACAATACAGGGAAGTTGAAAAATAAGGCATGATACCATTTGAACGCTGAAAATCCAAAATTTCAGATAGTTTAGACTGCTGTCCAAAGACATGAAATCCCCCCAAAAACAAGTATCAATTATTCCAGCAACAGAAAGAAAGAAGGAAAATTTTAAGATTAATGATAATCAGAAATGTTTTTCTGGGACCTGATAGCTCAGTGAATGTAGAATTTCACACCCATGCTACTAGTTCATACCAAACACTAGTCAAAAACAGACAACAGGTTTTGACCTTATCTTTCAAATGTTCTATTTCAAATTAAATTGTTGAATTTAGTGAACTGACCAACATACTGGCATATGACTGACATCTGGGACTCTATACGGTCTCTCAGGAGCAAGACCAAAGACAGTATGGACAGACATGCAGAGTTAGGACTTTAAGGTCAAAGAACTGACTACGAGAGGTTCCACTCTGTCTGTTATTTGAAAAAATTCAAACCTGTAACTTCTAATCTTCTAGAGCAACAAAGTTACAAAGAAAACTTTTGGTTTAAAATAGTATTAATGAATATTTTATGGAGGTGATAGACAGCTCTGACAAAAAGCTACTGAATTAACAAAAGGTTTTCCCGTGACTTCAAGAGATTCTATGCATCATTCTATTTATTGCTTATTTTTAAACAATGGAAAACATTTATCTTAGTCAGTTAACGCAGTTTCTGAGAAGATCAGTGGTATTCTGGAATGGACTGATAATTTTTATACTAAACCACAGAATACCAGAATAGACTTTTACTGCTCATGTCTTAGTAGTCATTAGGAACATAGGGAAAAGAGCCAATCCATAAAAATAAGAAATTCTACATATGCAACAATCCTAATACTTAGAAATAATAAAATAAGTATCTAAGAACACTTACTTCTCTGCTCTGGAAAAACTTCAGTAGGATGCTGCAAATAAATGAAAAATATCAGTAAAAGGAAAAAAGTTACTCAAAGTAACATGCTACAGTTATTCAGAAATGTAACAAGAAATCCTACCTTCATCAGAGGTCGGGCTCGTTTGTTGAATAAGCCAGAAGGAAAGAGATAGGCAATAGCTCTCTGAAAACAAGAGGAAAGATCTTGTATGTGACTTTTTTCTCATAAAAGTATCATCAAAAACATTTCTTATGTACTTTCTTATGCAAAAAATATCATAACTTTTGTACAGGAGGCAACCAAATCAGTAAGAAAATATGACACATATGTGATATGCAAAAAAAAGCAGATGATTTCCTCTGGAATCCTCAGAAGTAAAACCTCATTCTGAAGGCTGTACTCTACTGCATCAGAATGAGTGAACTTTCTTCTGCCAAATTTGGTTTTTATAGAATGCATTTATCATAACTTACCAGAACTACTCAAGTGCAAAGACTACCTTTATACATAATGATTTTCCACTAAAATTTCAAATGCTGTGACTTTATTTATTTATCTATTTATCTTTCTGAAAATATCAGTGCTTGCTAACAGTGCCTACTGACAGACCAAGCATAGAAATTTTATTTAAAGCAACAGGAAAAAGCCAAATTTTAAACATTTGGGATCCCACTTTCTACCATTTCCAGACATAGTTTCCTCAAGTCTAAAAAGACATGTTTGTTGTGGCAGTAATAGCTATTTTACATAGCCTAAATAAGCATTTCACTGATCACTGCATTTGGAAACAACTGTGAATCACTAAAATCTTTGCTGAACTTGAACTAACTGTCCAGAGAAGAAAGACTCAAGTGACGCCTTCTTTTTTTTTTTTCCCCTTAAATACCTGCAGGTTTGATAAAACACTTTAGAAAAATATATGATATTCATCACACTCACTGTTTACTGTTTTCACTAAGTACAAGGTACATACTGTATTTTTACTTAATCAATATTTACGGGATATATAAAATGAGCATTATTTGCCTACAACAAATGAAGTTAGTATACCAATATTCCAAACCATTCTGGCCAAAATGTAAGGCAAAGCACCTTACAAAGTTAAGCCCTGACACACATTTCTGTTCACTATCATCTTACTCTCCCTCTTCAATGTAACTAAACCATAATTTAATAATGCAAAAACATGCATTGATCAGAGATGTTTATTTTAATTTGTTTGTAAAAACAAACCAGAAAAAGCTAGCCACCAAAAGCTCCCAGGTGTAGGAGTCTGGCAAGCGTAGTCAGCTTGAGACAGCGGGTAGCAGAGCTTCAGACAGAAATATTGTGCTTGTACAGTAAAATGGACCAACCAAATAAACCCTTCTGGCAGTGGTCTCATTTATATTTCCATTAGACAGTACAGAAAAGTAGAATTACAATAAAATCTGAGTTTAAAATCTTCTCTCAAGAAGAATGGCTCTTTGTTAGTTAGGCTACCTTAGGGCTATTACTTGCTGATAATTTTTTCCATAGACTTGGAGTGCTTTGTCAGTGCTTCAACAGATTTAATATGCATGGAGTGTAAAAAGACCTAACCTATTACTTTCATTAATCCCCTACTGGCATTCCGAACAGAAATTTTCAGAATTCTGAAGCAAACAAAAGGCTTAACTTGATTTTATAAAATGGTAATTTTGTTTCTCTTAGTGACTACTGTATTCCCATTTGTTAGTCAATGGGCATTTTATGCATACACACAGTAGGTGAACACCTATTTATGAACAAATGGGGATTAATTATGATGACAAGAGAGAAATCTACTGTGAGCCAAATGATGTTAAACCAACACCTTATATAATATATTAATAGAAATTATTACAGGGTCCTGAGACTGACTGTGTGTGTATTTAAGACATAATCTTTATACAAGCATTTCCAGAATCTCAGCCAAAACAGTTACTGTAACTATGACACCTTAATAAATGCCAAACATAACAACTTAACATTTACAATGAAAAAAGTAGCTGCCATCTGAGACCTTCTACTTCTTGGAAAGTTTATTTTATTGCTAAGTGTATACTCATGTCTTTCACACTACAGCATGAACACATCCTGCATTAAGAAATCCTAACATCTACTCTCAGATCTCCACACAACAACTAACCAAAGAAGAATGGCTCATTTTATAAGCTTATTTTTGTGTTGTTGCAAAATGGAAATAAATAGTCTTCCTGACTTCTCTCTTTTTATGGAAAAGTAATCACGGATGAACTATCCTGAAATGCAACAGATTCCAGCTCAGCTTCATTCAGAATTTTCTTCTTAATTTTACATAGCTAGGTTCTCAGGCTGTACTTTACCAACTACATAGAAAGTCTGACTGCCTCCTGTGAGCTTCATCTACAGAAGCTGATTTTGTCTATGCAAATGTTTCATTTTTGTAGAAAAATCTTTTAAAAGAGCCCTGCACTAGCAATATAAAAAGATGGTGGATCAATCTGAGGAATTACATCAGAATTAGTCTTTCCAAACTGCAGCTGAAGCACAAAACCATGAAATTATTTTCCTGAAATCTTTTTTCAATGTCTTCAGATACGGAACATAGGTTTCCTTTCACCAGTCTCCAGCTCTCAAACCAAAATTCCATACAGAATTAACTGCACATCAGTTGCATTTTCCTGAACAGAAGAAGCAGGTGACTGTCCCTTTTAAGACTTTATAATCAAATATATTATATTTACACCTTATAATCAAGGTGTAAATGCTAGCAGTAAAGTTCCCAAGAAACCTTTACATTTAACTGCAGTTTCCCATACCAGAAGTGCTTTTCACCTCAAGGGTCCTGGCCCATACCCTTTTTTTCATGCTTATTTGGACTTGAACTCCAGATTAAAGAAACTGTTGTGCTGAATATGAAGAACTACTTTCTCAGTGTCACCCTGTCAGCTATAGAAGACATATTCCCCACATTCTAGACTCCACGGGTTCTGGGGCTGCTATTTCACACTCTGTTTGATAAATCTTACTGTTGCCATTGTCTTTGGAAATAAGCCACAACTTTCTAAAAGTGAAACATCCATAATTATTTTCAGCAGAATCACAATTAAAAATTCTGGTACCTAATAACACAACAGTATTTCCAAAAATAACTACATAAATTACTTGAAAAAGGTGGAATGGGTACAGTCTGCTCTTGCTATGAGTTACTAAAAAAAATTTAGTCATGTCTTTTAAGGATTTGAAAATCTTTGCTTTTGAATTTCACTGTTGATCCACATAAAGAAGAGGAAAATACCCAGTAGTCACACCTTTAAAAACAGCAGATCATAATGAATACATTAGTAACAAGATAGTTTACATCTGACATTCTTAAACTGTACAGTTGGTAAACTTAACTTTCCTGTACCAAATTAAAAGAAATCCTCTTATATCATCATTTGTTGAGGGACCAGAAGTCAATATACTGCCCACAGGACGAAAATGTCTTTCACTTGCAGCTTTAAGTTTGAATTCAAGCCAGTTGGAATAACAAGTACAACCTTTCATCCCAATTAAGAAAAAAACCCCAAAACCAGAGAAACCAAAAAAATCTGGCATTCCTTCAAACACATAAACCAATTAATTAAATAATCTGTCCAGCTCTGCATGTGTATGTCGTGTAAATTCAGTGTACCTGCCACATCCTCACCTTTCCTCCTCCCTGTGGATGTTGCACATCCTGACTTCTGATCCTCCTTCCCTTCCTACCACCTCCCTACAAGCCAAGAAGTTGTTTGCGCATTTTCTCACACATCGGAGATTAACTCTGAATGAAGCAAATTCAGCTGGGTCAGTCAGTTACTTTTCCTTTTGCTTTTTATTTCCCAATGTCTTGAGAAACTAAGAATTCAATACTTTAATTCAAATAGAGTTGTCAGAGTCATATTGGGATAGGAGACTTCAACAGTTCAGTTCTTCAATTGATCTTGCCCATTTTTATTGAAGCTCAAACACAAAACATTCCACTAATTCCCATTGCTCAAAACATGTGCAAAGATAGTTATCTAAGTAACATCCAGTGAAAAAAGGTATTTTAGGGAAAAGGAAAGAAGAAAAAAAAATTGAAAAACCGAAAAAACACCACCTCTACCCTGGGGCTCCTTTGCAGCAGCACCCTTTTTGGCAGCAGGCTCAAGAATCCAGCTCATTCCTTTTTAAATATACACGAAATTTTAATCATCAAAACACTGAAGTGAGAAGTGACACTTTATGCCATAACATTTTAATGAAACACCTGAGCAAAAGCTGTTTCAGCTTCTACTCCTCAACTTGATCATAAGAGAGCCACTTCCCTTCTTAAACTGTGCCTCTTGAATCACATCATTTAGTCACTGTACTTCATCACCTCTTAGACCAAGATGTTTTCTGGAACAGCTGTTTTCCTTCTAACCACACTAGCAGTATTCTTTAACAGTTTTCAGCATCCAAAATCCAGAATATCCAGGGTAAACCCAGGAATGAATTAAACAAAAATGGGACATAATATGTTAACTCTGAAATATTTCTTTTTTATTAACAGGACAGAAAAGGTTAAGAACAAAACAAACCACAACGTACCCCCCATCCCCCTAAAAAAAGTGACACAACAAAGTTTATTTTGCAAAAAAAATATCTAACAACTAACTACTAAAATTTATTGAAACCACCCCATCACTGTTCATCTACAGCTAAATTCTAGTCTGTACAAAAAGAAGTTTCAAATCCAAAGTGACATAACATTTTAACTCTATCACTTGAAAAAAAAACCAAAACAAGCAAAACAATCCACAGTCATTATATGAAAAACCCCACCTTTTTTTAATATTACATTATTTTTTTACTATATAATCACTTTCAAAATGAAAATTAATATCTTTTCATGAGCTTGCAGAGAAAAAAAAAATCTGTTGAAACAGTCTTTATTTCTATCTTCATTTAATTTTTTCAAGATATGGAACAGTGTTAGAGTAAAAAAAAACCAAAAAACAGCAGTCATCAGCTCAGACTGATGCAGAAGTAAAAAAACACTGATGCAGAGTTTGCTTCCACTGGGGAAAAAAAATTAAAAACATTTGAGAAAAGCATTCTAGCTTCAACTATTTAAATAAATCCAAAAGCCATTATTTATTGTAAGGACAATGCTGGACAAGACACTCTTCTTGCAGACAACAGGCAGTTCAGAAACACATTTTGTTATGAATAACATTTCTGACATTTCACATTTGCCAATATTCAACCATTTCTAATACTCCGTGTTGCTAAAATTTGAAAATTATTTAGAAATGAGATGTGCCAAGTCACCTTTAAAAGCAACTGGATGCAAGCAATTTTTCATGAAAGAAGCCTTATTTTTTTAAAAGAAACCTGATGAGGAATTAAATCTTTCAACATTTAACATTTTCACAGTTAACTATCTTACTGGTATTTTTCCAACAATATAAACGCTAGTAGAGGAAAACATATATTTTATGTTAAAATTATTCCATCTTCTTAACAACAATCTATTAGGTCATAAGACAGACAATAAGCAAAAATGAAAGCAGATCTTTAGCTTTTGAGTTTTACTAACTCTTATAGGGAACGAGTATTCCTTAATGATGAGCTTGTATCTGAGAGAGCATTTAGTGACTGCATAAAAATGAATAATAAAAATACTGGCATAGAAATAGGTCATGAAGCTTAAGACACTCTTCTTGTATTAATCTTACTTAGATTCCTGGGCTTTAAAGTGGAATATCACAGAACTGACAGTGGAAAACGGCTGTGGGCTGTTTACTACAACTGAAGTTAGAAGTTAAATCACAAAATAAAAGGATTACAGACTCAAACGGGGAAAAGCACTAGGTCAGGACTGCAATCTCTATTAATTAGGTATCCCAGCTGGGCAGTGGGTATGCAGCTGTTAACTTGATCAATGACTTACCTAAATGTCATCTCTACTGATTCGCTTATAAATTACCAGCAAGTGAGACTAATGTACAGGTGCTAATTTATTTAAACTGTTCTCTGCAGTTCTACATAGCTTTATAAACTGCATCTGGCACCTAATGTTAGCTGTCAGTTGTACTTAGACATGCCTGTCCTAACGACTCTGTTCATTAGAAATGAGCACAAATTATGAAATATTGTGAAAAATGATACATCAAATGGAATGGGCAAAGCAAATCAATTAGAAAAACTTCATAGCACATATTCACACATAGGAGAATAAAACATCCTAGCTTCAGAGTGAGGTCTATAATACCAATTAAAAAGCAATTGGTAGACTTGTGCAGAGTTATATATCAATTTGCTGGATTTTTTTTTTCTCCTCCAGAAATACTGTCGTAATGCACAGCTTAACTTTTCATTCCTAAATAAAAGTATCAGTAAGAGGCAATTCTGCTACCACAACATCCGAGGATTAGCAAGTAAGACAACTTATTTTCCTTTTTAAAACTTCACAAGGTTTAGCTTTTATTAAACTCTACCTAAAACTCCAGTGAAGGACAGAATCCTAGGATGTCTACTTTTGAAATACACTGCAAAGACTGATTAACAGCAGAAGACATGGAGGTATATAAGTACTCATCAGAAAGAATTACTGCTGTTAAAAATGTAAAGCTTGGTAATTCTCCTGCCAGTGCTTAAGGAGCTTTTATATTTTTGTAACAGAAGTTTAATTATGCATAGCAGACACTATTACACACTCTAATTACTTCCCAACACCTGATGGAATATGAAGAAATCAAACCGCAGATACTTGGTATCACCAAACAAAACTACTCTTTTGGCTCCACTTCTCCATCGTTTCAGAAGCAGTCTGCAAAGCAGTCCCATACTTGTCACCTGCACTGCATTTCTAAAAGCTAATTTCCAGAATGAATCTGTTTTTATTAATGGTGGAGCTTAGTTAATGTTGTGCAAATGATCACAGAGCTGTGGCTTTATAAAGAAGAAACCACTACATAGATACAGGCATTTTGTATTTCTTGCTTTCTAGAAGCCTTCCCTCTAGACCCTGTCAAAGAAGGAAGGAAGCCAGACTACAGATTAATGCATTCTCCTACCATTAACCTTTCAGGCAAACTGAACTATCAGCACCATCATTGCACTGTATTAACATGGGAGGTATTCTGACATGGTAGATTGGTGCATGTTTAGTTTACAAGAAAGTAACTCAAAAAAATAAATGTCATTAAAGGTAAGAAAAAAAAACACCTGAAAAATACATGGAAAGGAAATTTCACAGTTTGCAGAGAAATAAAATAGCCAATGTAAAGAAACAGCTGGGTATTACTGCTGACCTCAATGAATACTTTTACTGTTGACCTTACACCTAGACTGGCAGGGTCTCTGCACTGGCACTTGTTTGTAGAAGGGCAGAGAGACTCCTGTGTCTCTACACAGACACAGTATCAGTGCATAGCTTTGCACTCACAAAGCTCGATTTCCTATGGATTTGTGACCTGAACTCAAGCTGCCTTTATGGATTTTTTATTGATACCTGACAAAACTCAAGTCTCATTTCAGCCTTTTTCTCAACAGGCCATTACTCTGGATCGCTTTACCTTGCCGCCTATTTTTAGAACTTAGTTTTGAAGCCTGTCAAGCATGTTTGAAATGAGCATGTATCACAACCTACATATTAATTCTTGGCATAAGCACACTGCCAAGACCTTTAAAATGGACACAGCCACGCAGACAGAATTTTGCCACTGAGAGAAGCAACAAACAAATCTCCTCTCCCTGAAAAAACTAAATCATGGACACCTCTTGCTTTGCACTTACACATCACTACCTCTCTCCTAAGGGCCCTGCTGGCCCACCGGGCTGCCTTGGCTAAGCACAGAGTTGCTGCTGTGCAAAGAAAACTTCAGCCATGAGACTTCATACAGCTTCACCTAAGAGTGAATGTCACCAAATGACATTTCTCCTTCCTACCTGTGATGTATGATAAAATAAGACAGATATGACAGAAGTGAAGGCCAGGTGAGACATAAAAAAGAAAAAAAAAAGAAAAAAAAAACATTCATGCAACAAAACATTTTTCTGAGTGAAGGGAGCTTATCTTTACATGAGCCTAAATGACAGAGAGAAAGAGGAGGTCACCCATCTGCCAGTCATGAGGGAGAATGACAATAAAACAGTATGTTTGTAGGTACTGATATGAGCTTAAATTCACATCTACATTAAAATCCTCAAGCTAAGCCAGTGCACCAGTTATAAAGTATCCTATAAAATTTAATATACATTACCAGCAACCACTGTATCACGCAAGAAAACCCTAAATATACACAGCAGGTCAAATTGTGAGTAAACGTTTTGAAATGCTACATAAACCTTTACAGTACCTCTTATAACCTGAGATCAAGGGGATTATCCATTAGCACTTTTCAAAAGAACCTACTGTGCTTTAACAAGATAGAGTATACAGCTCTATACAGGGATGTGTGACCTCACATGGTAGCAGAAGTAGAATGTCTATTCACAGTCACAGTTGCAATGTTTGCAATGTATAGCAGCATTCCTGCTTATTCTGACAGTTTGATTAAAATTCACAGAGAGCTGAGGGGCTCATGCTGAAGTAAAGTGCTTTCAATATCTGAAACTCTACAGTAAATTACTTCTCCAACAGAGCAACTGTACTTACATCAATATCCTCTTGGGTAAAAGTTTCTGGATCTTCTCCCATCATGTTGGCTAAATGTCTCTTTCCTAGGTTGAACTCTTCAATCTGTTTTTTAATAAATGCCTCCGTGTACTTTTCAGGTCCTGAGGCTCCTACATTTTTCCTCTGCACTGCTGTCGTGGTACAGATCAGCCTTAATGTCTAACAGATAAAGAAAAAAAGTGAGAGATTTATTTTACATTTCTGGCATAGTGAGCACTAAATAAAATGAATGCATGAATACTACAGCAAGTTATTCATATATATAACAAGATTCAACACATCACAGGAATAAGCTAGGAAAAGCACTATTACTCATTAAGCCATTTTCTTCCAATGGTTTAACATCCATGAACAGATAAACACATTCTAAAACCTTCACATTTTCACACGTTACAATTAATTTAGAAGATTTTTTTTGATGGAAAGAAACACAGTATATCCTAAGTCAGAAACATCCAGCAAAAGCAAGGAACAGGACTGATCAACAGATCCCATCACAAAAGAAAACAAAAACCATCAGCAAATAATCAGGTTTTGGCTTCACCTAAAGGCATCCCACAACAAAGTATGATAAGAACATGTGGGGCAGCTCCCTAGTGGCTTTTCAGAAGCCACTGACCAAATACTGCTAAAAGCTCTGGAAAGGCCAAGGCATGTTCCTTCCTTGTTTGTGGTGCCAGAATGGTTCTTAAGCTACTCCACTGTCTCAAGTAGACCAATTAGAAAACTAGTAGGGTAGTCCAGCAACCAATACTACTGAGCACTGCAGCAGCTCAAGTTATAACTCAGAGGGCAGTTACCTTCTCAGGCACACAGGTTTGGTCTCACTTCTACGAAGACAATCAGCTGTTAGGATGAGTAATTTCACTGATGCTCTCTGCCAGACAAACAGGAGCTTCACTGACAGAGCTGTAATGTCTCAATTCTGGCCTAGAGTCAATATTATGCACTATTTTGGCTCTTCAACATTAGTATTAAAGTTCTCTGCAGCTTAACTATTCTATGAACTGAATGAGAACTGATTATTTGTGTGGTCTTCTGTGGGTGGGAGGAGGGAGGGAATCACAAGAAAGAAAGCAATGTGAGACAGAAAAAGAATCACTTCTGATTCAGAAAAATGCCAAGTTTTGTTCATCACACAGTACCCTGAAAGACTTCACCCCCACCCCTTCAACATGCCATGGCTAGGCTTTGTGAGGAGACAGTGCAGCCTCACAAGGCAGAGCGCACCCATGGCACAGTTCACCCCTGCCAGCATTCTTTGCCCCACTCCCTTTGCTCTCCCTGTGCCAGCTCTGGCACAGGACTCCTCTGCAAGCCAACTCAGCTGCCTACATGGGGCAGAACACTAACTTCTGCTTCATCCTGACAAGCAGGCAATTCTCAGCTGAGCCAGTAAGTCTGAGCAGTTCAGAACTCACTTTTCAGAGAATTGCCAAAGCTGCAACAAAAAGGTGGCTGAAACACTGAACTGCAAGAAAGAAAGCAGAGGGGGAGTCCTTTCTTTACTTTCATTCCCTTGAGCAAATTATTAAATTGCCCCTGATGCTCTGGGAGCTGCAGCCTCAGTCTACCTTCACCAAAACCATACAAAAAAAAAAAAACAAAACTAAACACATGCAGCAATGTGAAGTAGTTAGGGCTCTGATTACAAGGAACAGAACAAAGGTAGTATTCAAAATTATTCAATGTTCTCTTAGTCATGAGAACTGTCTTCTTCAGAGCACAATTTAGACATGCTGAGAATTTTGATGGATTTCATCCTTCAGTTCAACTGAGTTCAGCTAATATAAATAAAATAAAACACTTGCTATCCTCCTGTAACTAACATAAATACAACAGTAATCTCAAAACCCCAATACAAACACATCTCATCTAAACAAGGTTACATAAATGTATTTGCAAGGGAAAGAGAAAATCAGATCAAATTTGTACCTTCTGTTAGCAACGTCAGTTAGCTTACAAGAACTTCTCCTGTGACAAGAAGCTTTTGGTGTTCACCATTACATGGTATGAAACACAGCTTTTCTTTCTACTTTCACAGAGCCCAGTTGGTATTTTGGACACCTGGCAGTCCAGGATGGACTGATCCAACTCATCTAATTTGCTGCACACATGAAAAGCTGTTCATGACCAATTTACCCAACCACGCTTGTGTCAGTGTTCCAGACACAAAACTAATATCTCACCTTGAAATTTCAATTTGAAATGAAGACTACAATACACAGCCTTAAACCTGTATATAGCCCATGCCTGGGCTGCAAGATAGGTCCCATGAATTCAATCAGGTTTGATACAGAAGGTAAAGTAATCTTTGAATAAGATCACACAAGTCAGAAAGGACTGACCCTCTATGCTTTCACCTTACAGACAAAGTTTTGCCCCTCAGGGTATGAAACTCAGGAAAGTAACATATACCTCTGCTAGAAAAGATTTTAAAACAGGTCGAAGGTAGAATTTGGTGCTTAAGAGCCTGTTGCTGCTTCATTTTCTCCACAGCTTATTATATACTGCATGTAGCACTAATCCTGGTTTGTCTCTTCCTTTTTCTTTTCTCTTTAATACTCATGTTTCCTGTGAGGAAGCACTGACATACACAGAATGAAATGAAAAATAATCAAAATTTTAAATGTACACATTTCCACAGGCAAGGCTCTGGTGACTTCTTTATAAAGCAGTGAGGAAAGCAAAGGTATCTCCACATATTCTGTATTCTTCTCTCCTAGTCACTCCTCAGGAAAGAATTCAATTCATCTTCTGCCTAACTTGTCCTAATAGTAACTAATTATTTGTAATTCTTGTTAATGAACATATGATTCCTTATTACTCGGTCCAAAATAGCTTTCTCTCTGGTACGCTTTAAACAGAATACTTTAAAAAAAGACTGCTTTCATCTTATTCCTGTCAATTTCTATTGTAATTTTCTCATTTTTGTCGTTCTTCCCTCAAGCTATTCATATTCTTCCCTAGTTTCAATTCATCACTAATCAAAAGTCCCTGGACACACAAACTGTTCATAATTAGAAAACAGCCTCTTATGTAAATTAATATCTATTGTATTGGGTACCTCTTCTGGGATAAGAGCACTATTTCATGGGTGGCACAGGCAGAAACTGCAAAGCACAGCTAAATGCTTCTGGCATTTTAGTCAAACAAGAAGGCATGCTCCTCTACTTTGTAAAGGAAACCACAGAGGTTTGCATTCACTTCTCACACATTTCATAAAGCATTACTGAAGATGGCAACCTCATAATTTAAAAAATATTAATGCTTATTAACAATGGTCATTAAATAGTATGCTCTTCCACCAGAACATGGGAGAAGGGAAAGCCTTTACTTCCGGACACAACTCATTGTGATTAACCATTCCTTCCCAACTCTTTTCTGAGCAACCTAGAATTAAAACTGTTTGGCAAATCCTGATTTTACTGGAGATCATAAACTTAGAGATAATCAGCTGATGTTAGATTTACCTTAAAAAAAAAAAAAAAGGCATTTTCAGACAAATGCAACTTCTCTGGCCTATTTTCTTTAAAGAAGAGAAGTAACTAGGACTGTCTGTTTACTCATCCTGTTCATTTTGCTTCACTGGAGTCACACGGATATTAACCAAACCTACAGAGAAGTTAAGTTTCCTGTACTTTTGGAATCGGAGGAAAGGTGAAGTCAGGAGATTTAAATTCAAGCCCAAAAGTTGTTTGTTTTACAACAAGACACAGAGACAGAAGATGACACCAAATGACATGGCACATATACTGTTGCAATATTTCTATTATTATTCCATGCTCTAAACTGCAGATTTCAACCACCTCCTTTTCGAAAACCACACAGTGCACAAACAAATTTGTACCAAGAAGTTACCTCTGGGGTAGGACTTCACTAAGAGATATGGAACTGGAGCTGTATAACCACATCAGTATCCATGACTAAAGCTGCCCAGTGTCCAACACTCCAGCTATGGGCAGAGCTGCTGCTACTGAACCCAGTACACATGCAAGACAGTCCTCTGTTTACTTGTTGCACTAGAAAAAACATCTTTTACATAGCAATTATACAGAATATAAATGCTAGAGCCATCCCCGTTTCTAAATAATTGATTTTTCCTCAATAAGTGAGTTTTAGATTTCTAGAGTGCTGTTTTACAAAACTGTGTTTTAATTCATTTATTTAAAACAACATTGATATAATCTTAGATTTTGCTTGGCCTACAAACTAATCATGTGAACCAGTATCAGATTGATATCTCAGAAGCATTTTGCAAAACACACTGGAAAGTATCACAAGATGTCAGCAAATATGCATAAGTGATTTGACGCTATTTTTCATACTTGATTTCACAAAGTACTTCATCAGAAGAAGCTTTTTTTCCAAAATGAAATCCCGTAGCAGGTAACCACAGAACTGCATTTCACCTGCTCAGAAATGCTGCTTTCTGTTTATGTTTAACCAAATCTATATAATGAGTTTTGCTGTACAGTGGGGAAGTAAAAAAACAGCTCTAAATGCATCAATGCATGGCAAAAGTCAGATGTGTATAACAGGGAACAGAATTCAGATCTGGTTGTTTTTAGGCTCAAGTTTTCAGGTACTAAGAAGCTTTTCAGTTGTATCTTAGTTAACAACTGCAAAAAAGGCTTCTCTTACATTTCAAGTATGTAGTTCTGAAAGTCTGTCACCAAAGTACCATAATCCCTGTCTGATACTGGTACATGTAACATCCACAATGATTTAGATAAAGTACTCAACCCAATCAAATTAAATAGGAACTCTGAACTCTTCTGCTGAGAATAGCTATTCAATCACATCAGAGTGAATGATAGGTAGTAACTAAGCTAGATCCTTTTTTCTTTATAAATAGCACTCCATCTCTGCTGCTTGCTCATTGGAAGAATAGAAAACCACACCTGTTGCTCAGTCAGTGCTAAGGGAACTGGCATTACAAAGTTGCTCTTCCATTTTGCCTCTCAATGCAAGAAACTTTAAAGTTAAGAAATTAAATATTTTCTCCCACTAAGACAGACAAGAAGTAATGAACTAAAAAACTGCAAGGTATTTTTAGGACAAGCATCATAAAATAATTTCCAAACAGTCAGGACAGGTAAATGTTTAACGTAAGAAATTCTTATAGTAGGTCAGAACATGGATACATCAACCTCTACCCTGTTCTCAAACACAGCCTGAATGAGAGGCACAAGGACAGGACAAAAAGTTAGTGATAATTTTCCCAGGACACTTGCCTGGTTTCCAGCAATCTGTAGTTCAGGCACACCACTATCTTCTTTTTTAATGGTACTCAGTGGAATGTTCTTCCAAGTTTCTCAACTTGCTTTTTGTATTCACATAAATGCTTGCCACCCTGAACATTCTCACCAAACAGCTCCACAAGTTAACTACACCTAACAGACAGAAGAGTCTCTAAGGTTTCTGGCCCTATCTCCCATTAGTTCTCTTCATATCCTTTGGTTCACAGACAGCTAGACCATTTGTGTATAGCCACAGGCTTAGGTACTGATCCCCTCTCTGGGGGCGAGAGGAATAGATAAATGATCCCTCAAGGCCCCTTCCAGTCCTGCCTTCCTCTGTGACTCCTCCTTTGAGAACATACTCCCATTTACAATACAAATCTTAAGCATGTGCCTCACCAGGAAAACCACGTTACTGTCATAATCATATTTTTGGCACAGGACAACCAAAGCAACACGATCTATTCCAACTGAGAATGAAATCAAGTATTAGAGTATTTTCACCTTTATTCTTTGTCATTCCTTGCACACCTTAAGAGCATGTATTCCTGACTGCTACATAAAGAACTTCCCACATGGGCACCAGGTCTTTATGCCTAATGAGTAAAGTTAATCTAGAAGTAACCAATATAAACAGCTCAAATTGCTCCTTCCGGTATTACATTTCATTTTCTTACTGCATCTTCTGTTACCCCATGCTTTGGTTTAGGTCAGTCACCAACAGTTCTTCAGCCCATATTATGCTAAATTGCTTTGTAACTTGAAAGCATTACCAGCAGGCCTTTTTATCCACTTGCTGCTCACTGATTAAATATATATAGAGGTGTATCAAATACCACTGCACAAACAATACTGACAGCAGCTAAGCTTTTTAATTAAATGGCAATCAGCTGAACACCCCTACCCCCCAAAACAAAACGATTCTGTTTAATCATAAGTTACCTTACTTGCAGAGCCCATTTCTCTCCCCACTGCAGGTATTCAGAGACTTGTCCTTGTGCAACCTGGTCTGGTGGGACATGCCCCTGTCCTTGGAAGGGGGGTTGGAACTAGGTGGTCTTTAAGATCCTTTCCAACCCTAATCTTTCTGTGATTTCTGTGCCTCATGATCTACTCACCTGCTGACCGAATACCACTGACAGAGTCACAGCATTGTCAGGGTTGGAAGGGACCTCTGGGATCATCCAGTCCACTCCCCCTGCCAAGGCAAGGTCACCTGGAGCAGGTAACACAGGAATGCTTCCAGGTGGCTTTGGAAGGTCCCCGGGGAGGGAGACTCCAGTCCCTGCCAACATCAATGTAAAGAAGTTCTTCTTCATATTGAGGTGGAACTTCTTGTGTTTTAGCTTATCATTCAAAATTACCAATCTAAAAACTGCCATCTTTTGCGCTGGCTTTGCTCTACATACCGCTCTGTTAATTCTAGGCTTAACCAAGCTTCTTCTGCTCCACATCAAGGGAAACAGACACAGCTCACGGAACAGACGAGCTGAACGCGGCTCCAGCCCTCGACACTCCCCACCCACGTAGGGCTGCCTCAGCCCCGCCGGCCCAGGAGCAGGGGCAGCAGCACACCGGGGCCTCCCAGGCAGTGTCGCCCCGTGGGGCCATTCCCGGCGGGGCCATTCCCGGCCCTCACCGCCCGCCCGGCTCTCACCTGCGCGCGCGGCCCCGCGCCCCAGCGACGGCACAGCCGCAGCACGCGCCCCACGGCCGCCGCCATGACCGCGGCGCTCCGCCCTCCCATTGGCGGGCGGGGCCGCGCCTGCGCGCTGCTGCACCGACTGAAGCTGTGGCCGCGGTTCCGAGCTGGCGCCGCTTTTGGCTGCGCGGCGCCTCGGCATTCCTGAAATCCAGCCCCGTCGGGAGAGTGGTAGCTTATACCTGGAGTGACATTTGCAGTGGCCACCAGCTCAGCAGGAGACCCCCGGCGCGGCCTCCTGTCCCGGAGGGACAGCGCTGAAAGTAGGACTCCTGTTTGAGTACGCAGCGCTGGGACTCGAAGCGTGTCTGGGGCAACCGCGCTGCTCTGGAGAACAAAAACCAGATTTCGCCTTAGCTATGAACTGGTTTGTTTGGGTTTTTCCCATGGGGAAAAAAATCAAGGAATCACAGGATCAACTAGGTTGGAAAAGACCTCTGAGGTCGTCGGGTCCAAGCCGTGGCCGTCACCGCCGTGTCAGCTGGACCATGGCACTCAGTCCAGTCTTGCCTTAAACACCTCCAGGGATGGCGACTCCGACACCACCGCAGGCAGCCCATTCCTATGTCTAATCACCTTTTCTGGGAAGAAATTCTTCCTAATGTCCAACCGAAACCTTCCCTGGTGGTTTAAGCTTAAGTTCGTGTCCTCTTGTCCTGTTGCGGGTTGCCTGGGCGAAGAGGGTGATCCCCACCTGGCTACAGCCCCCTTTCAGGCGATTGTAGAGAATGAGAGGGTCCCCCCGAGCAGCCTCTTCTGCAGGACAAACAGCCCCAGACCCCTCAGGTGCCTCTCATAGGATTTGTGTCCCAGACTTTTCAATAGCTCTGTTGCCATTCTCTGGATGATATATTTTAGAGACACAGCGGTCATCTCTAGCTGAGGAGAGGCTGGTGTCAATCCTGTCATCTCCCAGGGTGATGACAGTGTCTCCAGATGCTGAACCTTGGAGCCTGAGAATGTTCCTAGTTTCTCTGAGTTATATAGGATATATCCTTATATGTGCTTGATTTTGTCAGTAGTTTTTCTACCATGGGAGAAGTGGAAATGAATTAAAAACTGAATTTAAGAAGCTTTTCTTTAGGACTTTCAGGAAACTTCTTTTTAAGAGGAGTTACTGTTTGAGAGGAAATTCTGAAAATGAATCTGTGCTTTTCCAGGTTTATTTTTTTCTGTTAAGCTTTTCATGGGTTACCCTTGCTTTCCCTCATGCAGATGAAAGTATGATTTCTTCTCTGGGTTATAAAAGAGGTTGTAAGAAAACTGGCCATGGGCAAAGGAAGTCATCCAAGCAGGGAGGTCAAGGAGGAGCTGCCTGGAAAGGTGCATTCATTCTTGCAGTTGCCAGCTGTGAAAGTGAAAACATCAGCAGTTTTACTGACATGGATACACGCAAATGATACACGCCATGAACACTGCACTGAAGGAGAGCTGTGAAGTGTCTGTCTCTCCCGTGCACACCTGGCCAAGCACTGGGAACTGCAGTCATGCTCTCAGTCACAGGGTGTGTTGGGATGGCATTTAGCTGCTAGCTGTTTCTCAGAAGAGAAAAAGGGGGTTGGTTCAGGGTCACAGTCCCACTGACCCACCTTCTGGAGCAGCCAGCAGAGCTGAAGGAGTGGAGAATGCCAGCGATGAGTATGGCCTCTTTGCGGCCTATGGTGAATCCCATCTGCCATCTGTCGCCCCGCAGCTTGGCTTTGTTCAGCAGCAGAGGAGCTCTTCAGTCCTCACTGTGCTCAGCAATTGTTACTTCTCACCCCTGTCAGCTCTACAGAAACAAAGCACTGCTGGAGTGAATGGGTTTTATTCCCCACATATAATTAATCACCAATTAAGCTTGAGGAGAGGCCACCTATAAAATATCGCCCACTTATTCTTGTAACTAGTTGATGTGAATACAACTTCCTTGATTTCCTACATTTTTCTACTTCTATGCTCACAGTGAAAAAAATCCTAAATGCATTTGCAATCTGGAGCATGATTTCAAAGACACTGGGGTTTATTCAGCCCATGATTTCAGCTGCAGGTTACAGAATTGCTCTTGCATATTGCTGAGTAGAGACTGCGGTGTTTGTGAAGTCCAGCACTTAAGGGCTATGTTGCGTTTCTCTTGGATCGTTAGAGCTGTCAGCCCTTAGAAACTGATGGCTGTCCCTTCAAGGTAGAAGATTTTTGCACAAATTTCAAGTGTATTTCCCAACCATCCTTCATCTACCAAAGGGTTTGCCTGTGCTTGCTTGCCCCTGGGAGACACTTGTACACTGGTCACTGAGTGACCATTTTCTAGACTGATCAGGAGTGCACGTAGTTATTACTTTGAATCTTTTGAAGGAAATGTACTTCTGTGGTAGGCATGGCTAGCATGTTCCAGAAAGATTCCTTCCAGTGGAAAGATTCTGCTGCTGCTTGGGTGGCAGGGGTCTGGGTTTGCCAGTTCAAAATCAGTTTTTAGTACAAATGAAGGTAGGATAAAAATGAGCAGAGGTTATTTACATGCTCAACCACCTGCACCCGATCCCTCTGTCAGAATTTGTTAAGACAGGGGTGGAGGGAAATACAAGAAAACGATGTTTAATCTACTTATCCCAAGATTAGCTCCAAAGGGCTTCTCTTTCTGTATCTCTGTTTAGTTGACAGACTGTAGATGCTTACTTAATCCATGCAAACTACCCCAATGCTTCACTAAGCCTTCTGAGGAACTTTAGTCACTTGTGTGGCAGGGATGTCCTTCTTGAGCTCAGCTGGGCAGTGTTCTGCTCTGGGGACTTGTTTCAATTATGAGCCTGATTACCCATGTCCTTGTGTAACCTGCTATTCATGCCCTGTGCAAACACAGAACTGGGGACTGTTGCCCGCAGCACATTACCTGCTTTTGTTTTTAGACTTAGATAATGAGGGGTAAGCGTATCATTTGGGACTATTCAAAGCTTTGGAGTTCTGTCTTTGAGGATGGCCTGACATGTGCCTCTGTGTGGGGCTTAAGGTTTCTGGAGTAAAAAAAATCACTGAAAGCAGAATAAGGAAACCATGCTGAGCCTGTCACGTGCATGGGTCGGGCGCAGCCAGAGGGGCACATCTGTAGTATATGCAAATTTTTAAGCACAAACCTAGGGCTGAGCTCCAGTCCAAAGCTGCTGATTGCTTATGTTACTAGCCTACATATGGACAATCCTGAAGTGAGATTTGGGGTCTTCTTTTGTAATCAGAGATGGGATTTGTAGATAGCATGAGTTCAGGTTACTAGTATGGGTAGTGTGACAACCAGTTGCTTGAGGAACAGATATCCTGGTGGCAGTGCTGGAGATGTATGGCTCTCCAGCTCACTGCCTCATAGAAGTAGTCCAAAAATTAGCAAGAATCTGTGGCAGCCTAAAGCTCCATTGAGCCTGATGGCTTCACTCTACCAGTGATAGGTGCTTACCGAATCACAGAATATGTTGAGTTGGAAGGGACCCATCAGGATTATCAAGTCCAACTCCTGGTCCTTCACAGGACCTTCATCAAGAGTCACACCATGTGCCTGAGAGCATTGTCCAAATGCTTTTTGAACTCAGTCAGGCTTGGTGCTGTGACTGCTTCCCTGGAGAGCCTGTTCCTGTGTCCAGCCTCCCAAAGGGGGAAGAACATTTTCCTAATAACCAACCTAACCCTCCCCTGGCAGAGCTTCAAGCTGTTCCCTCCAATCTTGTCACTGGTCACCTGAGAGAAGAGATCAGTGCCTGCCCCTCCTCGTCCCCTCACAGAAGGAAGTTGTAGACTGTGATGAGGCATAAAGACAGGTCAGATATACAGAGAAAAAGTCTCCTCATTGGTAATGAGCTGAAGCGTGCATCTTAGACTTAGATATGAGAGAAACTCACACAGGAGAAAAGGTCAGAACTTGATGAAGCAAGATCTGCTGCCTTACAACAGAGCAAGCTAACCTGCAGCAGACACGGGGGACTCCTTCCATTAGAAAACAAAGGAAATGGTTGTAGGAGGGTTAAAACTTCTTAGGATGCCCTAATCCAAATCCATTTCTGCAGACATGCCTAAAATTTTATGTTTTCCCTAAACAGAAATAAAAGAGTAGATTTCTTTTGTAATTCAGAACTAAAGTTATTCTTCTTATAAAGTGTTTTCTGTTCTCTTTCCCCTGTACCTTTCTTCCTTAAGCTGTAAGTACGTTGGCTGAAGTCAACAGGGGCTGACTGGGAGACAGAATCTCAGGATGTTACAGTATCCATATACACAGAACATGTCTCAGAGCCTAACTAGGAGCACTTGCTGGGTTGCCTTTGTGCCCAGGTCCAGAGTTGAACAAAAAATTGGAGTTTTTGTCTAGGGAGAGCACTGGAAAAGAGTGTCTTGACAGAAAGCTTTGTGTTTCAGAAGCTGATCAGTATGTGTTTGAAAAAAAAAAACCTAAAATGAGTGTTAAAAATGCAGACAATTCATCAGTATTTTAACCCTGTTCCAGTTAAGTAATTTCCAGATATTTTATGACATGTGTGTGCTTTTTGACACAGAAATTGTTTTGCATTGATCTTCCTCATCACTATTGAAAGGCTTGAGACTGATACATCCAGAAATCATGCTTTCTTTAATATAAACACATAAATTCTATTTTAAAAGGCTAATAATAACAGCAGCTATTTCATTGCACCTACTTTTCTTCAGATGTGGAACGAGCACACTTCATTTCATAGACTGCATATGCCAGCTACCTAAGGGTTGTCAATTATGTTACGCTATAAAAGGCACAGCACTTAGGGGGCTGTCAGTCAACTCTGTAGTGAGAGAGATTTCAAGAATCTTTATTCCAACACTATCAAATATAAAAACAAAGCAAATTTACCTGACAACACCAAATAAAGAGGCATCCTATTTCATTTTATACTGAAAGTGGTTTGGACTGAGCATAGAATTAGGAAAAGTGAATCAAGAGTAGCCAGAGACCATTACTTGTAAAGCAGTTTTGGTTTGTTTTGTTTTGTTCCTTACCACAACTTTCTTTCTCCATGAAAGAAGGTGTTACCCAGATTTTCATTGCACGTTGGATCACAGCCCCGCATCTGTTTTGTCTTTTCTTCATGGTCTGAAGCAAAGGTTGCTGGTTGGGGTTGTTTTCCCCCACAGTTTATGGGTATCACTGAGCACTGCAAGGCTTTTGGGGGAACATTCTTTTCTGCAGTATGATGTTCCAGCTCTGCCATAATTTATGTGTATGGGTAGACCCCACTGAATTTACAAACAGTTCCAAGAAAGAAAGAGAACTTATATGGATGTAATTAAGAGGCATCTGAAGATAGTTTTATCCCACATGAATGCCAGAGTCAGCCCAAAGATATATAAATGCAGTGTCTATGCCTATTTTTAGCTGGCAAGTGCTTTTAGACTATGTAGCGTGTCTTTGTCATTTGTCTACCATACACTTTGCCTCCGTATGTTTATCACTGTTGCTATTGCTGATTCAGTATTTCAATAATAGAATCGTTGGGAACTGTTCTTTAGACTTTGGGGTTTGCATCAGACTTTTCTGTCTCAATATAATTAGATTAAAGTCATTGCTGATCCTAGCAGCATCTTTTGAGTCAGAGCTAACATTATATCCAGAAGCTGTGCCTGTGCTTCTAAATAAAAAAGGCCTAAGGTCTGGACTCGAGACAAAGTGACCTCGATCAAGTCACATAAGCATTGACTAGGGCTACCTTCCCTGTGTAGCACTGCTGCTTGGAAGACCCCAAAATGGAACCAGAAGTACAAATCATTTCCCTCATCTGGATACAAAGCAGTTTCCTTGATCCCACAGAAGGAAATATATTGCTCTTCCCATTACTGAACCTGTTCAGATTTATAAACTTTTCATTATTGAGTCTTTTAAGGGCTAGGTACAAACATATATTCAGAATGAATAGGTGAAAACGGTAGTTTTTCAGATTGTGTGTGCTTCTCAAGATTCATTTGTAGGCAGGGAGTAGACACTGTAAGTCCTGTCTGCCTCACCAGATAACCAGGAAATACATCTCAGAGCACGCCCTCCTGGGACAACATGAGGAATTGGCCATTCTACAATTTATGGATGCTGCTGGAGGTTGTGACCTCCATCAGTATCTTTGCCAGACTGCAAGCTCTCTGTTTTGAAGGTTGGCATGTGTCTTCCGGTGGCCTCACATCTTTCCTGGATTAAAATTCATGAAGGTGCATGATGGTCAATGACCAATCACTGTCCCAAAGTGTGCTTTGGGACAGTGCCTGTGGTTCCAGGCACTCAGCTGATCTTGCTGAGCAGACCAAGTTGTGGAAGCTGTAGTCACCTTGGCCACAAGCTAGTCTAACAGAAAACTGCATTCACCATCTGGGAACTGGATGACAGTTGAACAGTTAGAGAATAGAAGTGTCTTTGGAATTCAGGAAGTGGCAGATCCAGCACTGTGCACTTTTCCATGCTTCTTGGAGATGTTCTAAAGAGGACCAAGTGGTTATTCAGAACTAAATTTTTTCTCCCCTCAAGATGAAACTAATGACTAAAATACCATCCCATTCAGAGCTGAAAAGGAAGATTTAACTTTAATAGGCTTTGAACTAATCTCTGAAATAATGAAGTACAAGAAATTATGACTTAAATTATTTCAGGTTTTAAAACAGCTGTAGCAGCAGAAGCTTCTGAGTCATCAGGGCTTCCACAGAAAAATCTAAAGAAATAAATACAATGCATCTTTACCACAAATAACCAGGAAAGAGAATGACAAATTGGATCTGGATTAAGGAAAAAAAACCCACCAGAAACCACTGCAAATCACTGTTCTTACTTTCTGATCATTATAAAGAAAATAATTTGCAGTTTTCTGCTGTAAAACTTCTTACCGAAACAAGCAAATCATGTGCCTGTATTGAATCTATGTCAAAACCATAAAGAGTCCAGCAAAACCACCTATCTAACATATTGCAGATGTCTTTCCCAGATGTTCTGAGTAAGGAACAAATAATTTTTGGCTGCTCTCTTACTGCAGTAACAAGGCACTACCTACAGTCTACCCTGTGTGTGCCAATACTGAAAATCCAGTAAAAGTGACGCCTGGAAGTTGTTCTGCTGCACAAGTAAAGATCTTAATCCACAATAATCTTGTGTGGATATGTTTGGAGAGGGAAGTAAGCATGCAAAGCTTCTTTGGCATTTCACATCAGTTCAGAAGGTAACCCAAATGCAGAAATAGTACTCTGCTCTTGGAGAACTAAGCTGGCACCTGGAAACCAGTTTTACTTACAGGTGCTTTCTGCCTGCCTCTGGAGAACCTGTAAGACAGTGACCACTTTGATTATTTCCAACAAGTTCCAGCCGTGGGAAATAATCCTGAAAAGAGTAGGAAGCACTAATGAATACTTGCTCTTCTCAACCTGACCTACAGGTAGAAAAGAAGTTCCTCTTTTGACATCTCTTTCTCTGCCATCTTTAGCCATCAAAGGAATCACTTAAGAGGGTGAATGATACAGTCTGGAGCTCACTCATGAAATAGTATATGTAATTCAGATTATTATAAGTATCAGTAGAAACTGTCTGAATCATCACCTCCCTGCATGTGAGAATCTAATACTGCATGTCAGCCTAAATGAACATCTGCAACTAGCAACTGTATTTCTCCTATTCTGATAAGTCTGTTTCTAAATGGGAGGTGAGACAGAAGAGAAAGTTTGCAGATTTTGAGGGGGGAAAAGAGAAGGAAACTCCAGCTTCTGTGATCATAGTCACAAGCTGACTGATTTACTTACTTATTGATGACATAAGTCATGTGTCATTTATAATGTGCTGCCACATTCCAGCTGGATATGGTTGGCTGGCAGCAAATTATCCTGAACCTTGTGGAGGTAAGTAGGCTCCAGCATATTTTAAAGATGCCAGACATTTTGTCTCTTTGGCCAAGTCTTCTCAGTCATTTATAAAGTTACATGGAAAGGTCAATCTGTACTTATAGATACAATACGATTTAACCAGATTACATAATTTCCATTTACTTAAAAATAAATTAATTTTTAAAAGCACAGCAAAATGAATAAGCTTGTTAAATATCTCTTGGGAAAGGACTTCACTGTCCCCTGGGGCATGACTGCTAGTTTTCCACTCTTCTGAATACATTAAAAAAAGTTAATCAGACTGGAATTTTAGTAGAGTTTCTGTTGGAATATAGAGGTTCTGAGCAAATACAGTTTTTTAAATGCAAGAAGCCTTCAGAAGAAAGTTTATTTCTGAGTATATTCAAAATAGAAACTACAGTTTCAAACATTGAAAATAAAAGGGGAGATGAGTCAACTATATGCAATTCTTCTGTTGCATGAAATTAAATGAGTAATTATTTGGTAAAGTGCATTCGGGATAGTGCTCAGATCAAATTTTAAACACCTTATTGGAGCCTGAAAATAATTGGTGTTGCAATGAGGAACAGACTTGGGGAAACAGAATTTGTTTTGCCTTTTTCTGTTTTAAATTTTCTGCAAATGATATGTAGTTTAATTATTACTTTAAATTGCCTATTTATGTTTATTGAAAGACGTTTTTGCACTCTAATAGCATATGATTATTAAGCACCTTCTAATTATATTGAGAATGTTTGCAAACACACATTGGTCTTCAGATTTTTTCTCAGATTAGTGCAAATATTTGATGTACAAAATTTGGATAGTTTGAAATTCTTGAGAAAAATAAATTTTTTTCTTCTTATGTTCATGCTGAAAATTAGAGGATATTTTGCTTCTTTACTCCAGTAGCAGAACAAATCTAACAAAATAAATCAATGTATATGAATTAGTCTTCTGCTTTCAAATATTAGAGGACTTTCACAAATTCTCAAACCTTCTATTCAATATTAAGTTAATCTCCCAATTAAAGTTTAATTCTAGATTTAGCTGATAGAATATATAGAACAGGTTATCACTATCACTAAGTAGTGGCAGTGCTGTGACTGGTCAGGAGCACGGTATTCAGAAAAATGTGAAATTTAGGAATCCTCAGAAGTTAAGGTCAGTGAAGCAAAATAACGAAAATCTAGGCTGGAAGATTGTAAGAAAATTGAATGTAAATAGCACTGCATTTTTTTAAATGGGAGGATTCCATTCTCTTGAAATTCATTTTAGACCTGAGCGAAGGCCAGGATTCTGCTGCCATATGTCTTTTAAAGAACTTCTTACCTGGTGAACAAAGCTATTGCCCTTAATGGCACACTATTCAGTGCCATGAACCAGAAGAAGGAATTACAAAACCGGGTTCTAAGAATTTCCATAATCAACTAATGAAATTTTTTCAGGCCGGGAGCTTTCAGCTTGTGGTAGAAGATGGCAGCTCTGCCATGCTGAGGGGCCATCCTCAGGAGCCCTGGAGATTGGCCTTTTCACCTGTGTCTGATGCCTGCCTTGCCAGCAGAAAGTCATCAGGTGCTTTGTCAGGATGGCAAGCACATTAGTGATTAAGTGTTAAATCTACCTGCCTTTTGTGGGTGCTGGCCAATACATAGTTGGGTTAGAACATGAAGTTATGTACATGCAGCCTTTTTAAACTCAGCTGAAGGTGTCTGAACAAGCTGACCTGAAAGAGGAGCTGTAAAAGGGAGTGGGCAGGGAAATATAATCTTTCTACTTGAAAATTTTCTCCTTATACCAAAATATATAATGTTTGTTTATACTAAAACAAGATCATTTCCATAAATCAAAGAAAAGAATAAAAAGAGTAATTAATGTTCTCTCTTCTGTACCTATTCTGTTTGCTTTATAATTTGTAGCAGATGGAAGCCAAATGTTTTTAAAGAATCAAAACTAATTTTATAATGAGATGGTTCATATTTTCAAAATAACTTATCCTTAAAATGCCAGTTATCTTTTTGATTTTAATCTGTAAAAACATTACTGCTGGAATATGATAGTATTTTTAGTAGCTCCATGTGAACCCACATTCTTGAGTTTTCTTCCATAATCCATGTCCATATATTCTTCCTTTTCACACCACTATCTCATTGTTTTACTTGTTTTTGGAAAAATCTAGAAACTTTTGTGTCACAGCAATATTCTCACTGTCTGCTAACAAGCTGTTATGGTTCTATTTGTGGTAGATTTTCTTGATTTAGAACAAAATCTGTTTTTTAAAATTTGTTTTATTGCATGGGCAAATATAGTATAATTTGAGCAATTCTAACACAAACCAATAAAGAAGTCTGTCTTTTTTCTTAGTTAAGATTTAAAGAATTTCTAAGTCAATATTTAAAGAAATGTAAAGTGACGATATGGCAAGAAAATAAACAGAACTGAGTAAAGTAGAACAGAGAAGGACGTTGACAAAATATGCTTTCTCTTAAGTGACAATTCCAAATGTTCATTTAGGAGTAAAAATAAATGGATGATGATGGTGGGACAGAAGCATGTTGCAGAAAGGAAGCTATAGAATGTGTCCAAAGCACCTAAATAAACAAGACTGAGAATAAAAGCTCTTATTCTTAAATACATCCTTAGGTTGCTTATCCAAGGATTCAAAGCATATACTATAAAAAGTACCAAATGCAGATGAATTATTTTTAATTATAAATGCAACTCAACATTTCAAGTGGTGAAATTAACTTAAAATTTCCAACTATGATCTTTCTTGATCTTTCCTCTAGTAAATATCTTGAAAAACTTCTGAATAAACCCCAGAAGATTAAGTACATTAACACAGAGAATTTCTGGGATAACTTATCAGGTAAGTAGGCTACTACTGCAGAGAGAGCATTCTTTCCTGGAAAGCAGTTAATACATCACTATTGTTGGGAGTAGCCCTGGTATGTCAGTGCCACTGTAACAGAGACAGCTCCTACCTCTTAAAGATAAGTAAGGAGAAAGTCAGGCAAGTTGAACAAATGTCTCTGTAGACAGGAAACTTGTTTGAGAAATTTCTACACATGTAATCTCCAAAATGAAAGTTTACAAAGTGACCTGTTATTATGATTTTAGAAATTTTTCCAGGAATTTTTCTAAAAATTGAATATACAGGTTTTGAATGGTTGCTATCATGGAGGAGAGGTTTATAGCAAGTAGGTTGGATGCAAAAAAAATGTTTTTTACTTTAGCAACAGAGGAGAATGGCTAATGTTAATGTAATTCCCTGTCAAAATTACAAAAAGGGCACAGATCCAGGAAGTAGGTGATGCTACTCTTAATCTGTGAAGGAAGGCACATCATGTGTACTTTGCACTTCCCATTTTATGATGCCAGAAGTTAAATGCATAATATAAAATTTGCAGGAGCTGAACTATACGATAATTATGATAATTGGGGACATTTCTCTCCAGGGAGTGAACTCTAATAGTTAAGGAGTGACTTGATGTTAAAATAAAAACCTCACTATGCATTGATTAATTAAATAAAATGTATCCAGAAGGTTTATTGCATAGTAGCAAGGGACATGATTTGTACTTTCTATGGGACACAGTATGCATTTATTAGAAACCATATCTCTGTTTACTGGAAGTTAAGACTGCAACAGGACATACCCTTTCATCTGAAAACTACAAATATGGAAATGAGCACCTAGGTGGGAAGATGTATAACCCTTTTCATTTTTATATTGCCTATAACAGCAGCAAACCTGTGCTTCGTGGTGCTTCCACTTCCACTTCCATTTCTGATAGCCATGAAAAGGTATTGCTCTCCAGAGTTGTGTCAGAGAGTGCCCTGGAGTACTGAGGGTGGCTGAAGTGATCCACTTCATCATCTGCTCTCTCAGTGTCTCCAAACCTTCGGAGAATGCCTCACACCTGGTCCTGATTTTGTGAAGAGGGCAAGTATGTCTTAACCTGGCAAGTGCTTAAACTGTGGTTGGTGTTAGGCAAAGCATCCTGGAGCCCTGTTCTGGCACTAGGGCAAATTGTCACAGAGTGGCTTGCAACTGCACTAATAAAGTCTTACCCTTCAGCAAAGGGCATCCACATCCACACCACCTGTTGGGAGTGGTGCCAGGGCTTGAACTATGTCTGGGGAAGTCCTATATGGCAAGATCAAAGCTGTGCTTGCAACTATCACAACTATTCAAACTATTCTAAACTATTCTAACTGTAATTTTACAGTATAGCTGATGCACTTCCCCTACCCAAGAACTTTGCCTGACACTGTTTAACTTAGCAATATGTAACCCTAGATATTGGAGTACCAAGAATCACATAGACATAGGCCAGGGAGTCTGATTTCTATGCCCTGGCTTTAGGACATTTAGGAGAAAACCTCTACTGATTTTAAGACTCATGATGAAACTGAGGTCCTTGTGCACAGATATTGCCTCTGCTTGGAGGTATTGTCCCTGTGCTGCAGGCTAGGTGGGCTGGGCTTAGAAGGGGGATGCGAGTCTCTCTTGAAGGTCTGAGGTGGTTAACAGTAAATAAGGTGACAGTTGCCCTGAGCTGTGGGGAGCTGTGTGACAGCACACACTTCCAGAGCTCAAATGAGATGAGATCCAGGTGAGATCCAAGCTAATTTCTCAGTATGCAACTACTAGACACTTTTGATCTTGGGCTCAATCCTTTTATCTGTATATATAAGCAGAATACTATAGATTTAGAATTAGATCAATTAAACTGTTTCTCCTCAGGAACCTATGTTTTTTGATCAGTGCTGAATAACCTTAGGTAGCAAGTCAGAGTGTTTTCCTCATGAATTTTGGGCTGAGAATATTGCTCTAGCTTTTAGATTCTGGTTGTACTAGATGAGGTTTTGAGTTAAAAAGAGGCTTTTTTAGAGCCTTGTTGTCAGGTCTAGTAGAACAACTAGCTTCTGAAATCTTTAAGGACAGATTCAAACAAAAATAGCCTAGATAAACCAGTTGGTACAGGGAATGGTTTCCAAAATCAGGGTAACTCCTCTGAAATTTACCCTCTTAAAGTCTTCTCCTTTTCAAAGAAGAGACTTCTAGCACAAGTCCCTCTGCCTGCCCTGGTGGATGCAGTGTGAGACGAGGCAAGCAGTTTAAGTGCCAAGGCAGTTGATCCGATGTGCACAGATTGACATAGAAAAAGAAAACACAAGTAGTTTTATTCTGAAATCATGTTCCTAGCTCATCAAAGTTATTTTGTTTTTTTAGGTTAGAGGAATATGGTGATGACACAGTGATGAAGCCTTTTTCTCCTGAACAGCATACCTATCATATTTGTTTGTTGTCTTTGTAAGTATAACCTATTAATAGCATATATTCTTGCTATGTAGATGATGCAATGTTAGAAGCTGCTTTCCACACAGTTTAATCTGAGATTGTGTGCCATAACATTGCTTACATTGATATGAATACTACTTGAGCTTACAGTGTCAGAGATAGATATCTCAACAGGATAGTAAAACAGCTGATTACTTCCTGAAGCACCTCTTTAAATCAGGAATCCTCACAATAAAATGCTTTTTAAGAATCCTTTTAATATTACAGCATTCAATAGTTAATCACCTTCAAAAACTGTAAGGTACCATGGTAAAAGGAGGAAAATGTCCTTCCTCTTTCCACAGGTACTTCATCCTTGTTTGAGATTTAAATGCAGCTTTGTTTTATTATTTTTAAATGCCTTCATTTAATAATTTATTCAAAAAGATTTTTTTTTTGCAAAGTTGAGTAGAAAATAAGAATGATGAAAGCCTCCTCTCAGTCTAGACTGCTATTTTTTGTACACAGAGGCAAAATGTTTGATGTCATTCCTGAATAATGTTCAGCAATGTTTTATCCATCTGAGTTATCCAAATACAAGCAAAGGGCAACTCCATATTTCAGTGACCTGACTAGTCCCTTTGTTAAATGGCCAGCTCCACTTAGTTGCAGACAGTCATATGAAATAAAAGTATAAGACATCAGAAAAAGAGGTGCTGTAAGCTTTGGAATCTATTTTTGCAGTCTGTGCTAATATTTTCTATTACACGGGATCTCGTCCTCAGTAGAAAAGTTCCAAAAGTTTACATTAATTAATTTTATTTGATCTATGTAAACTAGAAAAAAATCTGCAAGGCTGACACTTTGAATCCAGTTCAAACTTGTTTAGATTAACTTCTCTTAATTAGCAACCTAACTGAAAACAGAGCAAGGCTAAAATCACTTCCTATGCACCACTGATGGATGTGTCTTCAGTGAAGAGTTAACATGAATTATCCGTGCTTGAATTACTCTGTTTGTATAAGCTCTGTTTGCATGAAAGCAACCACACTGTGAAATAACACTAGAGTTTGTTTTGTCCACGCTATGCTTGTATGTAATACTAACAGTTGTGGATGGGCATCCTATGGATTTCTTTACTGGAGCAGGCTGCAAAACAAAACAAAACAAAACATCCCCAGTTAATTGTTTATAAGAAAAGGCTGACCTCTTTAGATGAGCAGAAGGCACTGAAGGACTGTATACCCTTGAAGTTTTCCCATGGAGCAAACATATGTCCCTACTATAGGGAGATCAATTGTTAGACTGCATCCATTAGTGGGCCAGCCAGTTAGAGCCACAGGCTTCACCACACTGAAGTTGGGATCCTGGTTAAACTTGGGCAACATTTAGGCTAAAATTAGCTTTGCAGAGATGTTCTTGCCTTTGGAATTTGCCCCCCTGCACATTAAGATGCACATCTAGTATAGCAAGTTTTCCTTATATTGCTCAGATCTACTTAGTGACAATAATATGTCAGATTCAGGATGAGCTTGCCTGGGTGCACTGTGACTGCAGCAGGTGCCTGCTTAGAGTAATAGTCTGCATGTTTTCCTGAGCCTTTTCCTGTGATATACCCTATTTTATCTATTCTCTGACATATGTATAAAACTTAGTCATTGCACTAAAGATCATCTTCTCTACTCCAAAGTTTGAAAATAAGAAAGAAGGTAACAGTTTGCAGGACAGCTTACTGAGAATGACAGTTCACTGTTGGAGGAAATTTAAAACAATAGCCAGCTATTCCAAATAAAAAAATCTATTTGGGGATCTAAATACATATTTGCTCACTTAAATGAACGGCCTGACTTTTGGAGGTGCTAAGTTGATCCAAACTCAGACTGTTTTCCATCCTCAAAAATCTGGCCAATTGCTTTCATGTCTCTCTGTGGAATGTAGTCACCCAAGTTTGACAGTTTTGGCTCTAAGGTTTAACTTGACTGAAAACAAACTGGCTTCAAAACTGTAGGGGAGGTTAGCAGCAGCTGCTCAAACCTATGTATCCAAGAAAGAAAATCTTAAAATGTCAAATGGATTTCTTCTCATGAAGTCAACCAGCAATAAACAGGAACAGAACCATACCTGGAAGGGTAAAACTAGACCTCAGTCTGCCATTTCTTGCTCATATGATATTTCTGGGTAACTCTGCCCAGGGTCAGGGGCTCAGGTGGACTGTTGAACAGGAACTTGAGGCTTGTCATTTTCATAACAGCATCTATAATTTAGGTACTGCTCTCTTCAGTTCTCAGTGGAGGAGCTGAGAGCTGGCACAATTATAACCTCCATACCATTCCTCTTCAAAATAAATGAATAATCTTGCAGGAAACAAGAGCTGCCCAGGCTGTGGCAGACTGGTAGAGAATGCTGTAAGAATATGTTTGCAATGCTTCGTGCATCTGTGGATAAAATGAAGTTCAAGGAAGACAGAAAAAGGTAGTTAGGAAACTTTCCAATTGAATTTGAAACTCAAACTGAGACTCAAAAGCTGAGACCAGAATTAGTGAACCATTTGGTTTTAAGTATTTGAAATTCTAGCATAAAATTATCTTTCAGTAATGGAAAAAATAGAAATTAATATTGAAATGATTCTGCATTCAAGAAGTGTAAATCTGTCTTCAAGTTCATTTAGCAAAGTGACATTTAAATTACTATGAAGAATTGTGTGTGCTATATATTATTTGTAGTTTCATAAAATGTTGGAATGAGATTGTCCTGGGATCAGCATATGATTAAACTGATTATATACCTTATATACATGGTATGCTTCTTTTTCAGTCACAATCAAAATACAACCGTCTTTTATTAATATAATAATTTAGATGTCATAACTGAGATCTCAGTTAAATATTTTTTAATTTCTATTCACAGCCTTTTATTCTCTATTAACACTCTCATTCCTCTCACCTAAAATAAGATTCTACTTTTCCCATCACCACGATGGCTGACATCTGCTAGGATGACCCCCTGCCCCTCTCAGCAAAGCACTGCTGTGTAGAAATGGACGACAGACAGATGCTCTTCTCCTCATTCTAAAGAACTTCAGAAATACGGATGGGTGCAGAAGAGGGCACCAAATACTAACTGTCAAAGCAGACACTGTTTTTCTCTCCTTAACACCCATGCTGAGTATTTTTTTTTCCTCACTCCCAACCCCCATATATGCATATGTGTCTTAATACTCAAAATAAGTCTTACTATTTTATTTTGAGTCTAGGAACACTTCCATCCAATTTCCTTCAGGCCTGTTGATCTTCCTTTTCTGCTGTGAAAACAAGGGTGTGAGTAGCAGAAAAGGAAAGAATATGCTACTGTAACCCACGCTGGCACTCTGTGTCGCTCCTGTCTGCCATCTTTAAGCTCAGGCAGCAGAGGTTAAAGTCGCTAAGCTCAGAAACCCACTTTCAGCTCCTGCTACGCTTGCTGTGCCACCCTGGGTGTTATACAAGGAGGACTCTTAATGTAAAGTGAAGACTGCATAGTTAAAATTACCTCAGGAAATTCCAAAATTAAGATTTCAAGTGGGATATGTTAATGGGACTGTACTACACAGATAGCACCTTCTGCATTTTTATTGCTTTTATAGTTAAGGCTTATTATCTGTCATACCTGCATTCTGATCCAGTTCTTCAAAATCCATTAAAGTCAAAACAGTCAAGGTTTCATCACTGCAATACACAGGTAATTGAAGAATTACATAAGGCATGGGGACAGGGCAGAAATTATGACTTTACCTAGTTCTAGTATTCCTGTTGTCCCAGGACTATGGAATCAAACCACCATTGTCCTCTTCTCCTGTAGATGTAGTTTGCACATTTCTCTTTGTTGTGGCTGAATATCTGTAGCCTGGTCCATACATAACTCCCATGGAAAACAGAAATTCCAAATTAAAATCTGTTTGGAGCTGGGCAAGAGCAGTTTTCTTCAGGATTAGTAGAGCACTGAACTATGTGGGAACTAGATGCCCAGCTAGTGATGTATGAGAGCAAAGCTCTTGAGCACATACTGAAGAATGCTTTGTTTTGGTGTCTAGGAAACTTTGTGGCTGAAAGCAAAAGCCGTGGTAGATACTGGACATATGAAAGGCAGTTATGTGGTGCTTGTTCAGAGACTCGAGAAACAAGCAGAAGTTGGTGTGAAAGAACTGAAAAAATTATGAATCAACAAATGAAAAAAGATATAGAAATATGTTTTACTTTACTGACAGTAGAATATTCTGGACACACAACTATTTAACTATTTGTCTTTCAGGGTATCTGCTAATAATACATGAGCCCAAAGAGACATGGAAAGATTTATCCACACATTTCCATACATGGGATAGGAATTTGTACAATACCCTTTCATGAGAGCTGTGCATCACCATGCACACTCATAACTCAAGCTTCAAAAAAGCTTGGAAAAGAACGTGGGTGATAGTAGCTCAAAGTCAGGATCTCTAAAAACCTAGAAAAGTTATAAAATGGAGACTCCTCTGTAGACTGACGGTGATGCTCAGACCATCAGTGATGAAAACCTCAAAAAGAAGTAGCTATCTATGTGTCTTAATTCCAGGTACTCCTCTATCAGGTCCCTGAGGGCTTTCTTAGGATCAATTCCAGGTATGAGAAGGGAAAGGAGCCTTGGAAAACAGCTATAAGGATCACAGCTAAATCATGGAAAGCTGAATGCCGCAAAAACATATTTTGACTTCTACTGAAAAAATTAGTTCTTCTAGACTGCATATTTACTTAATATTTTTGCTTCTCTATTCTGGTTTCCATCTTGGTTCTTGATATAAACTGCTTGTTTCCATTTTCTTGGATCTTCACTGCCTAGTATTGTTTTGAATCTTGTATCCTTGTACCATGAAATGACAGTTATTACTCACTTACTGCACTTCCAAATAAGTCCTTTTACCCTTTCACTCATCTTTCTCTCGGGAAGAATTCCCAGCAGATGTCTGCAAGCTTACCTCATTCCCTGCTTTAAAAGCATCTCAAGGCCTGCAACCCCTACAGTCAGGCTGTTGGCCATGATGCTGAACAATGTCAGCTCTCTCTTTCTTTGTGTTTCCCTCTAAATGTCTGTGTTCCCAATGCTGTCTCTAGTTTAATTCTTAGGCTTTCTCCTCTTTCAGGCAAGAGGACCTTTTGTGAGTTGCTGGTGCCGCACCTTTTCTTGCAGTAAACTGTGGGCTCCAGGTGAGAGTATAAATCAACACACTGTGGCTGATTGTCTTAGGCAATCACTGTATTCTCCTGGGCGGATTGTCTGTCAATTCCTCTACTGGATCTCCAAGATGCTGGTGGAGGAGGAAAGGGATAGTCCAGGTGGTCCTTCTGACCCAAACTGCTGTATGAAGGATTCTCTGGAGCAGATGGAAGTGAAGGCTGAGTCAGGTCAGGTCCCACATTCTCACTGTAATAATGGCCCTTTGGTCTGCAGGGAAAGTTAAAGCTGTCTTCCAAGGCTTTTATTTGGAAGCCACTGCCTGGCAATCTGCCCCATCTGCTTCATCCAGGCAGTGAATCAAGCCTGTTGTGCTTAAACCATTGACCCCTACTCTGAGAAATACCAGAGAAGAATAGACTTTAACTAAATCTTTCAGTAGCACCCTCTCCCCTTATTTTTCTCCCTCCCTCCCATTGTTTTGCAGCCATGTCACATTTTGTTTGATGGAGGAAGATTAAACAAAGGAAGCCACTAGTGGCGCTGGGGATTTTTGTTGCTCGTGTTGTCTGCATCACTCGGGCAGCCTTCCAGCAGGTATGCCCGTACAGCTGCAGAGACATTCACTGCTGAGCCATAAAACTACTGGCACGTCTCACCATCTGTGAGGAAGACTGTGTGAGAACTTCCTGCTATTACTGGGTGGCTTTCAAGACAAATGTCAGTGCCGACCCCATTAGGATACCCAACGTTTTAGAAATGGCGTAAGGTATTGCAAGGCTGTTCTCTTTCTCTTTCCTGGTAGGGTGAGTCATCAAGTTTTGTAGATGCTCTTGTGAAGTTTTGTACATGTTCTCACATGAAAAAATACCCAAATGGTTATGACAGTTTAACACCATGAAACATTGAACAATTGGGAAACTCTTCCCATTTACTGTCTGACAATATAGCAATGATTAGGGTGGGAAATTGTGGAATTTTAAGGTATGCTGCTACCAGTGCAGGAAAGAAAATGAAAGAAAATGAAAGAGAAAAGCAAAACCAAACCAACCCAAGAGCTAGCACTCAGAACTTTGGTAGCCTGGCACAGTCAATGGAAAAAAAGAACTGTGGCTCTGTATCTAGTCCATTATCTGCACATTTCAGCCTTGCTGTTCACAAAATAAAAATGCTTTTTTCATTAAAGCCAGTGCAAATTCTCCTGTCCAAAAGTGTATTTATTTCATTCCTAGCTGATTATGAAAGACATTGAAATAAAAGTAATTTGGAATGGTACCTGACTGTTGCAATGCAAGTACCTCTAGCTGAACCCAGGGTCTCACTACAAGTTATGGTTTCAGGTATCTCATAATCATATAGAGCAAAAAGATAGATTTATTTTCTAGCTGATCTGTATTCGGATTACAACCATTGTTGCCTGAACATCTTACTTTTATGGGAAAAAGTACATTTGAGTTTGAAAAACCAAGTCATTTCATACAGAGAAACAAGTTGGAAAAGAACCTTAACTAGTATAAGTTTTATCTGCAGCCGTGATCAATGTGGACAAGCAGAAATAACCACTGCCTCCTACTTCAAGGCCACAAAAACCAGTGAGACATCTTCCCTTGCCTTCAGTGGATCTTGGATCATATCCCAAAAGTTGGCCTCTGACTTGACCAAGATAGTTCCTAGCCTTTTGTTCAGTTTAATTATGCTGAATGAACATGAGTAAGGCATGTTTGAGCAGTCCTAGGATGGTGTGAGCAGTAGCATAATTTAAAGAGGCAAAAGTTATCTGGCATTTTTTAAAGATTAGCTCACACCCTTCAAACTTTTTAATCCAGATGCAGCTAGCTGTTACGGTTGTGTTAGCCATCTGGTACTATAGTCTTTGGCTGAAAACAGAAGCAATATGTATCACCACTGCTTTTTGTTTCCAGGAAAAAGGAACGCTGTTTTTATGATCATCCATTCATTTAGTATCAAGCACATTTCACACATGAGTTAACTGGAGACCTGCAGTTGATATATTCTGTGCTAAGAAGAAGGGCTTTTTATGGCTGATGGTAGAAACAGAGATGCAGAGGGAAAGGTTGCAGTTTCAGAGTAACTGAATAGAATATCATTGGGTTTTTTAGCTTTCCCTTCATAAAATGATTTTTTATTTAGTGACATGTCTCAAATAACAAAAGGGTTTGTGCTTTCTGATTTTGCAGTTCAAAGCAAATAACATCTTCAGCAATATTTTCCTAAGCATTAAAACATTTGTAGTTGCCTTCCACTAACCTTTCCAGCAAACTACAAGTAACTTGATTTTATATACTTGCTCACTTGAAAACATTTTATTTTGTTCAAATAACAGATGCATGCAAAAAAATTACTAGCAATAGAGAGGAAAAAGGAAACTGTGAAAACAAAGGACATGGTGGCTGCTTAAAAATCTTATTCTAGGTACACAGCAGTACCAAATTACATCACCCAAAGGAACCTCCTGACTTCTCATTGCAGGGGATTGAACTGGATGACCGTTTAAGGTCCTTTGCAATCAAACCCTTCTAGGATTCTGTGATTCTGTCCAAGGAGAGGCAGAGTCTTTTTGAGAATAAAGGGAATGCTGCTGTCACACCATGCAGTAAAGGACACCGAGGATTCCTGTATTGTCTATATTCTGGAGGCAGGAGTAGAGTTGGAGCAGGTCTGTTAGCTCAGGTTTCTCTTTGTCTCCTGGAAAAAAAATTACCACTCAAAAGGATGGAAGAAAATAACACATCCCGGGCTCATAGTTAGTGACTTTGTTTGACCAGTGCACAAAGTCAGGAAGTGATAAGGCCCAGCAAGCCCACTCAGCTATTGCCTGTCTGGCAGCTGTTGCAACTGCTTTTTGAAGAATACAGTATAGCTTCCTGACAGGCTGACATTAAAAATGCCCCCAGTATTTCAATGAAACCAGCCCTTATTTCTGTCTGGTTGATGTGTGGGTCCCTTCTTTCCTCTCAGTTACACCTGAGCTGACCTGCACTGCTCTCAATAGAGGTTCACTACAATGACTTAGCTCCCAATAAGCTGGCTAGCAAGAAAATTTTCTCTGTGCTGTGCCTTCTGTATCTGCACAAGAAATTTTGCATACCCGAGCATGTAACAAGATACCTGTCAGCATATACTGCCTGACAATTTTACTCTAGGGCTACTGGTGACTAGGGGATACCTAGAAAGGCCATGTGGCCTTTTCCTGAGCTGTCCCTCAGCTAAAGATGATCCTGCATCCTACACTGTTCAAGCACTCATCTTTACCTTATGCATGTCATCCAGTTATTGCGTATTTTAGGTACCTGTCATCTCATATTTTAGGTAAATCCAAAAAGAACAACTTAAGCAACTGAGGAGAAGCTGGTACTGGGGGCAGATTTCACTGGAAGCTACTCATCTAACTCACTGAGATGTCTGAAACACTTCCACCAAGATACATATATATATATATATATATATGTATGTATGTATAAGTACTTGAATAGCTTAAATGATCCAGGCTCAAGTGCTGATGTTGCTGTTCAAAATGACTGCTACATCATATACGCTTTATTGAAAAAAATTAAGTGTTAAATGCAGAGAAGCTTCAGAAATGCTGCAAATATATATATGTAGAGAGAGAGAGACAGAGATGCACAGTCTTGTCTGAGCAACAGAAAGTTAACCAACAGCCACTCACATGTCTGCAAGAATAAACAGGTCAGGAGGCCCAGATTTCTTGGCCCAATAACCCAGATTCCTAAAAACTCACTGGAAAAATATTAGAAGTGATAGAAGCTAACATTAAAACAATGTGAATTTGCTCTTGGGATTAGAAGGGTCCACCACATTGCAGGCAGATTATCAGGCAACTGGATTCAGCCTGTCTGTTAAGATCTAGTAAGACATTCTGTTTCTTAGTAGGTCTAGCTTTATAAATCTGATCTTCAGAATGGTCTTGGGAAGTGTTCTGCATGGGCAAGTTCTCCTAAGGCTGAAACACAAGGCTATGCCTTTGCTTGTCAGAAACAGCAAGCTGCAGCACAGAGGGTAAGTGCTGCTCTTTGCCATTTGCCTACTGCCCACTCCCAATCCAGCTGACTGCCATGCAGACAGGCTCTCTGGCATATCTGAACATCCCCAGGAATATGGCTTTCCATATGATCTGAAACACCATGCGGCAGCCGTGCCTGCAATCCTGCAGTTGGCGCAGCAGGCAGGGCTGATCTTGAGGGCAGACTTTGGCAGGCAGGAGAGACATCCCCTGGAGGAAACCTCCATGTGTTTCATTGAGAAGGGAGCTGGCAAGCATGGCTTTTACACAGTGTTGCTACTGCCATTTACAGTTGGTGAGCAGTGAGGGTCAGGCTGCCTGCTTGTGGTGTACCTGCAGTCATAAAACATCATATTTGCTTTGCTATTTTTCTGTCTGTGTCTATGCTTGTGTTGTGGGAGACCACTGTTTCTGCCTGAATAACAGTGCTTGTGGTATCAAGATTGAAAGGAATCCCCAGCCTGTCCTCTGGCAGGCAGAGCTGGAAACCTCCTCTAACAAACTGCCTGTGTTTTGCACTTAAGCAAAGCCACAGCTAAATCTTGTGCCTCATCCTCTAAGTGCCCATCAGTTTTTCTGTCTCTGGAAACAATAACACTGACAATTTAGAAAGGAGGAAAGGGGGGAAGAAAAGAATGTGTGAAGAAATGAGCAATGTCCAAAACAAATAAGAAAAGTAACGGCATAAGGGGAGGCAGCGGGTGAGCTCCTCTGCCCTGCTCTGCTCAGGGCCTCATCCATCCTTCCACCACCATAGACTGGCATAGGAATGTGATGGGGAAACAGAGACATTTTGAGGCTAATATACATCCTCCATCCTCCCCATCACAGCTGCATCTGGCCCTGCGGTGGGTTATCCTCTCCCTCCAAATGTTCAAGTCATTATCAGTTTGACAAATCCAATATATATAGAAAAATCTCCAGGCAAAATCTGTATTTCCAGAAAACGAGATTCCTATACCATCTGCAGCTAATTGTTTCATACCATATTTGTCTCAGGCCTGCTGAGCCCACTCTAGGCCTGCTGAGCCCATCACTTACCCTGGTTTTACACAGGAGGAGCTGCACTGTCTTCAGTGGATTAATGGGATTAACACTTTTGTGTATGAGAGCAGAATTCAGGGATGAAGGCGCATCCACCACTGCCTCAGATCAACCTCGTCATCACCTTAACACTAACAGGCATGTGCTTTGGTGGTGGGCAATGAGTCTGGTTTCCAGGGGAAAGGGAGAGGAGGCAGCCAGCCAAAACTGGCTGTGGTGAGGAAGGGAAAGAGGAGTTGCTGCCTCTGAAATCAGATCCAAACCACTGGGCAGGGAGATGCCGGCTACAAAGAGTTGCAGCCGTGGCCCTGCTCTCGCTTCTTGCCTAGGGTGATTGGCAGCATTTCCCCTCATTCAAAATTAGAGAAAACAACAGAGCTCAGCAGTAATCTTGATTCTAGAGCCTTGTTGAAACTCTAGACACACATATCTGACAGATACAACAGAGATTAATGAGCTGTGACCAGAAGTTTGATTTTTCTGTCAAGTGCTCCCATCCGTTTTTAATAAACAGGGGAACAACATAAACTCCAGCGCCGGCTCTCCGCTGTTTAAACTGGGCAGGTTGCATTTGGTACCATGCGTGTCTGTGCTGAGTTACGACTGTAACCACTGAAAAAGGCTGGGGTTTTGTTGGGTATTTTTTTCCCCTGTTGGTCCTTTTGTGGCTTTTTTTTTTTATGAGTTTTTCTCCTTCCATATTGTTTCTTTTCTCCTCAGCATGGACTGTCTGGTATTTTACCACTGGAAGCTGTCAAATGTAATATCATGTTTACAGCTAAATGAGTTCAATTTAGTGTCATTGGTGTATTATCTGGAGCACATAAGTGCCTAAAAAGCCCACTGCTTTGTTTTTAACAGCACTCCACTTTATTTTTTTATGGGGTTTTGGAACATGGTTTCCTCATCCCTTCCAAGTACAACAGGCTGAGCCAGCTAAAGTGGAGCCCGAGGAGCATGTCATAGTCTCTTCATGCTTCTGGTTTCTTACATTATAATCGGGCATTGCTCTCATAAAATAGTAATCAGTACATAGACATCTGAATTTGTCAGGAATTCATGGTAAAGCAGTCCCTAAGGATTATATGCCACAGAAATGTGTTTGAGAATTCCTCTATATTTATTTCTCACAAACTGTGATAGAAGCCACAAACGAAACAAAAGAGGGCAGTTTATACCCCGAGGTATTTATAGGATGGGAAAAAAAGTGAGGAAATACTGCCATAAATCTAACTGGCCACAGAATGTCACTCTTGCTCCATGCAAATAAAACTGAAAGGAAATTTACCTGGTAATATAAAACCTGAGTCTTAAGGAAGGCAACTCAGGGAAGCTGTTGCCTGTAGACAGATGAAGCATGGCTATGCAGACATGGATGAGTGGGTACACAAACCCTCTCCTACAGGGAACCCAATGACATGCCTGAATGAAATGCCTTTGCAAACCTCTGATCTGGGTCTTCATCTGAAGTCAAATCCTGTGGGTAACTCTGCTCCCAAAGAGTCTTGCCAACAGGTGGGTTGGGGACCTTAGAAGGAGAAAACCCCTGGATCTTAAAAACTCTCCCCAGCCCACACTAAGACAGACATGCACCACAGGCCCCAGCCTTTGCTTCGGGCATGTCAGTCTCCCTGCTGAAAATACCTGATTATCCGTAGGATTCTGGTTGTGAGGAAGGTCCTTTCTGAGATGCAGGATCAGGACCACAGAGAAACAGCTAGGCTATATTATTTCAAACAAAAGCTGCTCTTGAATAAAAAGCACTTGCAGATTCAAAACAAACTGCCCTGAAACTGAAATTGTCCTTGGCTTGGCGCCACATACAACTGAAATTGCCACTAAATTTAACAGACCGATGCTTAGCATTTAATTGCCCCTGAAAAGATGTCACTGTCAGGAAGGCACAGTATCAGAACTCAAATATTTTCGTTTTCATTCAGGGCTTCATTTCAGGTAGGAGGTACCTGCTTCTCCAAGCGGTGACCTTGACCAGACTAGAAGACAGAGGTCTCCTGCCTGTGCAAGAAAGGATCCCACCGTGGTGCCACCTCTGTGTAGAGGTGGAATGCACCAGCTGCAATACACCTCTGCATTTCTCCTTGGGGAAAAAAAAGCTTTTGCTGGGGTCCAGAGTGTGACTGGGAAAACCGAATAGAGATTATTTCCTGACCCCCCAGGGCTGAAAGACTGAGATTCCCCTCTGCCACCTTCTTGGTGGGTGAAGCTTCTCTGGAAAAGGTACTGAAGCTTGATCTGTCTTGATCACATTTGTGTGATCTGTCTGTGATCCGTCTACCAAAAACACAATTTTTATAGATCTGCAGAGGTGAAAAAAATAGGTTTTTGCATTTATCAATTTTTGCATGTTCAGAAGTTGAATTTAAAGAGCAAAATCCAAAAATTTAGATCAGATAGAAAATTCTGCAATGTTGGTTTTTGGTAAGCCTTGAAGTGTTTTGACTTAAGTATTTTTTCCTGATGTTTTTGGTCTAATCTTACTTAGATTTCAAAACAGAGACTTACTTTCACTTTGAAAATTGCATATTTTCTTTTGAAAGTTTTAGAAAGAGGATATTCTGATAATTTTTTAGAACATTTTCCAATTGTATTTGAATATGGCATTTTAATTTTAAAAATCCCATCTCCTCCCTAAGGCTTTGCTTTTGACAAATCCACATCTTCGAGTGAAAAACACTTTGCGGAACACTTCCCAATTTTGCCTAATATTTACATCTATTCTTCTCTGAGAATGTGTCACAGCTGTAGATCAACAGGAATCGCATAGAACACGGTTGATTTATGGTCAAAATAATATTTTTAAATCAACTTGTATTTAAGAGTAGTGAATAGCACATGTCCATATACCAGCAATGTATCATAAGGATTTTGTACCGCTTTTACATTTTTTACATTTCTTTTGCATAATTATACACGATTCATGTGTGATTGTAATTTTTACAATTATTTTACATAATTACATGTTATTAGAGCTGAAATTTGGGCACAGTTAAAGACTGCAAGCCAGATCCTCAATGTTTCAGGCACCCACCCTGATGGCATCATCTGTCTCCTGAGACAGGCAAATTGGACCAAAAGGGACTACTGTCCACTGAAATTAGAACAACCCCAGAGAGATCCATGACTGTGAAGTGGCAAGGAAAAGGAAATTGTTTGTCGTTGCTGCTTTTATCCTTAGCTGCAGCTTTAGCCTTGTACGGTGTGATCCCAGTTAGACACACTGCTCTTGGGGAATTGAACAAAATTCACGGGAAGCTGCAAACTGCTTTCCTGCATCTGTCCCCACTGCCTTCATCTCTGGCCCCCAAACCACAGGTACTTGGATACAAGGCAAACCTACAGAGGTGCTTCCGTTTAGTCACAGAATATTGATCCCTCTGCCAGAAAAATAACATTTTCAATGTGCTTGGTAAATAAGGGGAGGAAGTGCCCTGCACGCAGCAAAATCTGGGGCATTTTCTTCACCTTTGCCAGGCGTGCAGGCATTTTCTTCATTAGAGCAGTTGCTTGGTGGGACACACTACCCTCTGTGAAGGTGAATATTAATCACAAGTTTAGCTCCTGGCCTTTGCTAGCACCCTATTTTTGGCTGGCTTTCTGTTCCTCAGAGCTCAGGAAGGTCTCTGTCAGCTGAGATCCATGGGGTGGGTGAATGCCTTGTTTCCTTGACTGGATTATCCCTCATCCCCTCTGCATTTTTAAGAGATTTGGTGGGCCCGTTAACAGCTTCTACCTGTTTTAAGACCTGTGACAGGAGGTTGAATGGTTCACTTCATGCAGCACCATTCGCCTGCCGTTTCTGCTCACGGTGTTGACATGATTTATGTAAATCATAAAATGTGGTGGGGTGACCTCACGAGTGTCCAGCTCTCCTCATGCACGTCTCTGGGCAGAAGGACTAGTATTTATAAACAGTGGTATATTCACATCTCAGTAACCTGCTTTATTTACACTGCTTGAGCAGGGCTGCTACTGCACAAATGAAATATTATTCCCCACCATGTGCGTTTCGTTTTTCTGTCGGTTCTGTGTTTTCTTTCATGCACTGCCCTCCCTGTCGGTGAGTTTGTCGGCAGCTCTCCCCAGCAAGGGGCTGGGGAGATGGGAAGGGGGTGAGTGAAGTTTGCTGCCATTTCCAGAGCAGATGGTGACAAGCAAGTGTGGGACCCCAGACTAGCAGACTTGCAAATCCACACTGGGGCTACAAGCTGAGCTCCAGTTTCTGCAGGCTGGAGGGGAGCAAGCTGGGCTCTGTGTTAGCAACCAGCTGGGCTGCAGCATCACAGCCTTTCCCCACATCCAAAGCCATTGCCTTTGCTTACGGTGCTCCAGCCCATCACATGCTTCACTTGCTGTGCTGCTGCTGGTGGGGTGCTTGTTCCTAGGAAATCCTGGTCTTGGCTGTTCTTTGATGAGAGTAGGTGAGAGTTAGTCAAGCTGTAATCAAGCTTCTCAGGCATCTGGATATGGTTGAACCAGCCGGAATTTTCTCACAAAGTCATCTTTTTGCAGTCATTTTTAAGGAGATCTTTTTACTACAGCCTCCAAAGAGCTCATGTCTGGCTCATAAATTAAGAGAAAAATATCTTTTCTCTCAAAATAACCACAGTAATGAACTCAACCATAAAAACTGCTTATCACCCTTCTGGTTTAGGGGCACTTGTTTTTCATTTTTAATTTTTACCACTAATTTAAAAAGGGAGAAAAAGGTTTAATGTTTCTTAAAGTATCTTGTTTAAAGTTGTGTCTGATTCATTATCTCACCAGCTTCTGCTGTTTTGAAATTGTGTTTTTTCTTTTCATTTTCTCAACAAGATATTTTGGTAAATATTAACTTATGAACAAGTCAAGAAAATCAATATCTGGAACTCCGTCAACCTCAAAAAACTGTGGGCTTTTCAAAATGAACTCCAAGGCCTGAGACTCCAGAGGAGAAAGAGCTCTCTATTGCCTTTACTGATGGAAAGGGAAAAGTGTCTCATAAAAAAGCTCAATTTCTGTAAACTGCGTATACATTACTCTTCTAGCAGCACTTGAACAGCACCTAAATCATGGGGCCGCAAGTGCTCACCAGCTTTTGGATTCAGATGCAGATTCTGGCAATATCTGGCTGTGTGCAAGGATGGGACCTGTGTTGGTGGATCCTCCTTCCTGTCCTGTGCTGTGGTTTCCACAGGAAGAAAATGCCTGTGTCTGGGCAGAAAGGGAACAGCCAGTGCTGTGAAACATGATTGAGGCAAGCAGGAAACACCTCTCCCATGTTTGTTTGAAACAAGAGCAGAGACAGAGCTAAGGAAGGATCAGGATTTGGGCAGTCACTTATTTGTTTGGTACCCCAGGAAAGTTTAGCTGCCAAGCCGGGGTCGTGGGCTGTGTGATGGGGGAGCAGCTCCTCTGGGGCCGGCAGGCACATCTGGAAGCAGACATTTGGCTTGCGGCTGCAGCCCATGTGTCAGGTTTGGTGCGTGTCTGGAAAAGTGTGCGGCAAGGACCATCACCCCCAGGACTGGGGAGGGGAGAGAGGGAAGAGCCAGATGGCTGAAAAAACTTGCTAAGGGAAAGTACTTTTCTCTTTATATTCCTGCAAATCCTTTTTTCCTGGCCCCCAAGTTCACAGCTGCATTTGCTTTCCTCTCATAAAGATATCTTCTTTGTTGTTGTGATTCCCAGAATGTAATGGAGGAATGCCTGTTTGTTATAGGCATTCAGCAAGGCTGTGGTAAGCCTTCCTGGTTTAGTGGTTGAGATCACAAGGTAGTTTAGTTATTTGTCAAAATGCATTAAGTGAAACCTGGACCCTCTTGCTTTTCCCCATGTTTCAGAAGGCTTTTAAAAAGGGTTGGATTCTGCCCTCCATCCTTCCCTCATAGCAAACAGCACCTTTTTTTCCTGTCAGAAGTGGAATTGCTTTTGCACAGCCTGCGTAAATAGAGGTAGTAGAATCTGGTTTAGGGAAATATTCTTCAAGTACATAATAAATTATTTCAGAAATCTAAATGACACTGAAATGAAAAATTGTCCTGTTGAACCAAAGGGATATTTTGCTGGGGAACACTCATGCTTAGTATTTGGTATTTTGAAAAATATCAATATTCTCTTTAGCTTCTAGTTGAGGAACTGAGACCAAGTTGTAATTCTTACAAGATGGATTTCCTGCTCTCACTCAAGGGGTTTTCCCTATAAAGTATGGTAGGAAGTGTGTTGAGCCTCATTAACTCTCATCTTGTTGCTGAAACAGCACTGGAAACTGTTGGAGATGTATATTAGGCAAAGCTGCCTTGGCTTGCGTGGACAGCAGTGAGAAGCTGCTGTGAGGTGAGGTGAACCAAGGTATGGTGAAAAGCAAAAGGAAATCAAATATGAATCCAGAAAGAAGTTTGTCTGCGGCAATATGTACTATTCCCCCTCTCTCTTATGTGTCAGTACATCACAGATTTCCTTCCCAAAACCAGGGAAGAGTGAGTTGGAAACTGAGGAAGCCATTTCAGACCACTATCCTTTGAGATAGCTCCACCATTTCAGACCACTATCCTTTGAGATAGCTCCACTTTAACATTTTACATATTGCATCCTATTGTATTTGTCTGTCCACTAAATCTCTGCGATGTCTCCATAGATCTCAGAAAAAATATTTTGCCCTCTCCATAATCTGTTTTACCCTTGCACTGTTCTGTAGTCTTGTGTAGATCTGCTTCACATTTACAGAGGAGTGAAGGAGAGGAGAGCTAGAGATTTCACACTTGATATTTACACACTGGACATAGGCTTCATTTATCTCTTCCTCAGTTTAACTCTCAGTGAAACAATTAAAAAGTCACCTTGAGGATTTATCTCTGAAAACACTTCAGCACCTCCTAAAGAGAAGACAACTAGGGAACTAGCAGTGCTCAGAATTCAGCATTGTGAAGGAGTAGACTGCAATCCTGCACGCATTCTGTCTATTTTATTCCCTGGCTTAGGGCTGGGATAGCCCATGTACATGACTCCAGATGCTAGCAATATCGAGTACATTGAAAGCAGAGATGGGCCAAAATGTTCTCTTTGGACTTCTTCAGGAGTATGTGAAAGTACAGATTGTGATTCAGGGTGTAGGCTTTCCCCACTGAAAGTTTGATTTCCAGGTGAAGTGAGAGAAATTTGGGGTAAACCTGTTCCCCTTCAGTGTATTTACTGCGTAACGTGAGCAGCCGCACTCTCTAACCCAGCAGCAGACATTCTGCCTTGGATGTTGTATACATTATGTTGCTGAAAGAATAATAACACAGTAATAATGTCCAGCTATTACAAGCCTTAACCTTTTAGCCCCGAGGGACTGCTCAGAGTTTTGTCTGAAGAGTGCCTGTAGGGGCAGGGTACAAATTTGCAGGTGCAAAGTAGTATTTGCAACTGCAGATCCCAAAGGTGCAAATGCCACGTTCTGGTCTTTTGCTCTGCCATCCGCCAGCCTGCAGGCAGACAACTGGGCACTGTGCAGAGCTCTGGTAAAACCTGTGATCCTGATTATTTAATAACATTCCAGTCAAAGGATATTCCACCTTCTGCTTCTGTGATATAAATCTTCATTTTTTGAATGGGCTAGGACACTGCCTCTTTCTGCCAGTTTCTGGAGTCATGACCTTTACAGTCTGTGTGTGGCTTCTTGCTCCTTCTGCATCCAGCTTAGAGATTTTACAAATCTTCCACCAAGGGGGATGGATTACACTTACTCCTGCATTCTTTTGTGTTCTCCAAGAGCTGTAATATTTACCAACAAAAATCTCTTCTCAATCTAATCCAGTTCACATGAATATCACATGAGGCCACCTCCTGCAAGAGGCAGCCTTAAGATGTAGTGCGTGATTTTGTGCTTGCTGTCTTCCTTCCCTTGTCCTTATTTTTTCTTCAAAGGAGCTATCTGTGCAAGAAGAGTGAAAAGACACAGGCCTTGGAGTGCAGACCTTATAAATTAACTTAATGGCAAGCGCAGATGAGTACTTGCTATCCGGAGAGCATGAAGTACAGAGATTGCATTTATTAAACATATATGGGAAATTTCCAAACTCCAGCACTGCCACAGCGCTGTGAGGGAAGGCTTGTATTGCTACACGAGTCCAGCTTGTCTGCCAACATGTCTACCCATTCTGCAGGTGTATGTGTTACAGCCCAAGGCAAAAATATCCATGCCTTTCCCAACGATCTCATGGTGCTTCTGCAGGCCAGATGGTTCCAATTTGAGGCCTACGCTCGGTGATGTAGCTGTATTGAGTTTCTTCCCTGAAACCAACAAAACCTGCTTTAGCATTTTGCTTGGATTAAAATATTTGTCCCTTTTTTTCACAGGGCAGAAGAGGGACTCCTGAAGCCACTGAAGGAAGGAAATCATTACAGGGTTCTACAGAAGTAGGTCATGTGCTACAGCTGCTCATAGTTTAAGAGGAAGAAACATGGGACCTCAAACATGGAACACGACTCCTTCAAAATGCTTGAGAGCAACCCAAGAAAAACATCCTCAGAGGCTTATTTAATAAACATTATCTATAATAGTCTCAATGTGTGCTCATGTTTCCTTAGGAGTTTGCACCTACTTCCCAGAGCTAACAAGATTCCAAAATAGAGCGCAGAATAATTTAATGAAAAGGATTTAATAGTTTGTGTTAAAGCTAATATGGTCCATTAGGAGCTGTCATTTTATAAACAATGAAGTTATGTTACCCCTTCTATTGCCATAAAGAAGCCATTCCACACAAGGTTTGTAAACAATCAGTAATGTTCTACAGAACATTCACAAAAGACAATTAGAGCCAAATGAAAAATGTGCTTTCCCTCACATTTGATTTCTTTTTAGGTAAACTTAAGAGGATTCTATATCTATGTAGTCGATGGATAAATGTATAGCATAAATACATATATAGCCTGTATCTATATATCATGTATATATATGTTTATATATGTGTGCATATGTGTATTTCATTAAAAATCATACAGTGTTCATTATCTTAAAAGCACTGCTATTTCCACAGTTTAAAAAAATGCCTAAAGTCAACCATTAAATCAACTGAAAAGTTTTTAATTATAATCAAAGTGTCACTTCACTGTGGCTTTTTCTTTTTTCATCAAATTAAAAATTTTTTGAAGACTCAGCCTGTTTTCTTTAACACCTGTGAACACAAAAAATTATGGACAGAAACAGGGCCAGTTTTAATGTGTGGGGTTCTTTACTTCACGATGAGACTTAAAGTAAAACATGTGTAATTTTAAAAAGGCACTCTCCAAGTCTTGGGGCTCCTTATGCTTGGTGCCATATTCCATCTGTGTGAGCCTAGAGGATGGCAGCACTGTTGTAAGCCATAAGTTGAAGAGGCCTGAGGAGAGGGACAGAAAAGCTCCCCAGCCCCTTCCCATGCCCCATGTTTTTTGGAAGCCAGGCAGGAATGAAGCATGAGAGAAATCAGACCTAATGACTACAAGGGAGGTGCTTCTGGTGTACAGTGAAGTAAGTGTTTGAAAAATTAGGTCCATAAAGTGTCTTTATTCCTTATTGCGACATGATCTAGGAGGAGATGAAATAGTCAAAAGAATGACTAACTTGGTAAAAGAAAATGGATACAACCTTATTATTTATAAAGTGAACTCCTCATTTGAACAAGGCAGCTTTTTCAAACTTCGATCCTTACTCAAGAAAACAGTCAAGAAGGAAATTTTAGTCTGAGGTCATTCTGTTACATATTTACCTTATAAAGATTTATCGGAGCCACTTCTGCAAAGTTTGTCTTAGAACTGCCAGGTTCTTTAAAACCATGTGTCTGGAAATCCTACTAGAAAGCTGAGCAGAGACATGTAAAATGAAATAGTAATTAATTGCAACAAGTGTCAAACAATCTTTTTGGAAGATTTGATTAGTCGATATATTTTGCTGCTTCCTTCTACAAATGGTCATTATTCAAACATCAGGTTGGGATAAGAGGGAACATTAAACAAGAGATCCTACTTGAAACACCATATAAATCATAAGGAGAATGAGGAGACTGTCTTTTCACATGACAGCAACACCAAAAAATTACAGGATAAACCCTCCCTAAATGTTGTTGTTTGGGTACTCCCTTCTTTCTTATAGCATGTAAAATTTCTCAGATGAATAAGAAAGGAAACAGTTTTACATCTATATTCCCAACTATTGTCAATGGATTTAATTGAAATGAATATTATTGATTTGCAGAGCTGCCTTGGCTGTCTTTATGACAGCACACTTAAGAGATCCAACACGATTTCCTTGTTGGTCAATGGACATATTTTAGATATTTTTAATATGAACCCCACTGAGTCAGATCTAGCATTAAATCCATGTCTAATATTATTCAAATCTGCTGCTCTGTGCTAGGGAAAGCTGAAAGGAATTCACAAAGCAACCTAGACAGGACAGACATTCATGTAATGAAAGTACTTTGTTAGCTTACAGTGTCATTTTCACAGGGATAAAAGCATAAATCAGTTGTTTTCAAATAGAAGACATCCAAATAAAACTAATGCCCATGGACAGAGGTAGAGCCTGATAAAAGCAGCTGAGCAGACCTGTGAAGTCTCAGGATTCATCTGAGCTACCAGAATCCTGGAATTTATCTAACTAAACATAGTTGTTTCTATCCAGATGTTTACATCACTTAAGGCTCCTTTTGAAGTAAATACATAGAAACAGGCATTTTTAGGAGGTACCTACTCAGCATCTCCTAGGGATGACATCTGCATCTGACTTGATGAATCAACTTTCAAAATACTGATTTCCCTCTACTGATATTGAAGGGATCCAAGGAATCACCCTGAGGTGTCAAAGTATACAGGACAAATGTCTGAAACTAAGGATTGAAGGAATCTGTCACACAGTCTATTATAACAGCTACTAGGAAGGAAGTTAACTCTATCCAAGTTTAAACCAGGATAAGAGCCACTCTTGCAATACAAAGAAAGGATATAGAAACATAATGTGCCATATCATATTCTTTGGGGTGAAGAATATCTAGATTTTACAGTTCTGAGTTTCTATTGTACTATTGTTACTGGTCTTGACCCAGAAAAATAATGGGTATGATGAACTTGTTTTAAGCTTGATGGTATCTCAGTATATTTGAAGTATAGTGCAGTATTTATGTCTTTGATTTGGTGAGCCAATCTCATAGTTTCAAACATAATTAAAAGATTTCCTGCTCCCTGATTGTTTTCAAATTAAAATTATTAAGAAAGAGATAATTTTAGTTTTTCACTCAAATTGATATGGTTTTAGTGTTTACTTACTTTCTAAAATCTCCATACGATTGAAGAGGACTGAAACAGGGGATGCAGGAATGGGAAACAGATTCCCATGCTCACATTAGCTTTGTTTTCAAGGCAAATTTCACTGCTTTAGACTTCTTTCTTCCCAGGTAGATAAAGAGAAAACAAAATATTGGTGCCAGAGACAGGTGCCTCTAATGTATTCTTGTCAGACATGCTGGGAACAGGAGAGCTCTATTTTTGAGATACTACTGTTAGCTACATTACGTGGAGGTCTTGTTAGCGGTAAGCAGCAAATTGGTGTTTAGCGATGCAGCTGACAGCACTTATTAATTTGGGGGAAAGGGAAAGAAATCTCCAAATTCTCAGGGAGACAGGCATAGTCTTGTGTGTCAATATGAGGAATTTATGCAAACATCCTCTCATTCTAATGAGGTAGAAAAAGCAGTACTGCAGAGACAGTAGTAAAATAACAGCTTATGCCCCGATTCAGGAAGCATGTACTTAAACCATCTTTATGCAGGACAGCACTTAATCCTCTGCTTAACTTTGATTTACATGGGTGCTTATGTGGTATCTCAGATAGGGATGACTAAAGGCTGGGATGAGCCCTTCCTCAATTAATAACAGGTACAGTTCTGCATTCATCTAGTAATGTTAGTAGCAATAACGGTAACAACAATAATTTGTGACTAAGTAGCTACTTCCATTTAAATTGATCAAATAGTAAGCTGCACAAACAATAATGATTTAAGGCTCCCTGCATTCCTGAACTGGGCCATTCACCCAGGGTAATAGAGCACCTAAAGATGAACAGTGTGGGAATCACACAACTGTGGTTCCTAAGATAAAGAAAGCAATGGGCTGGTTGGACTGCTTGGTCTGTCCAGTAGCTGATTCCCTGTATGTTCACTGGCCAGTTTGAACAAAATTAATAAAGGGGAATCTCCTGTCTACAAAGACAGTCTGTGGCAAAATGTAGAAATATTGAGGTCTCCTGAATGCCCTCCAGGCCATTGCGCAGTCACAAGAATATCCTTTCTATTGTCATCATCTAATAACATACAAAGTGGAATTTAATTTAAGTTACTGTCTTTATTTGAAAAAAAAGCATTGCAATTTGCACAACCAGTGCAAACTGCTTCTAAAACAAACTGATTTGGAAGGAGCATAAGCATGAGATATGTCTGGTTTCTTGTCTGGGTTACACTCCAAAATTTGATGATCACACCCAGATGACTAAAATAATGAAGGTGATAGATTAGTGTATTGATGCATAATCACTGTCTAGCCTGCAAAACTTATGAGCTGCATGATTTTGAGAACAATTACTTGTAATTAAAGCAATGCTGCTCCCCCCCTCAAAGAAATATTTTGTGCATAACACCAATGAATTACATTTTTTCAATGAGAATAGCTCTTAAATGGCTGTGTTGCTATTTATTTCTGACCACATTCAGAATTCTGAAGAGATATGAATTATGTATTGTTTACAGTATTATTTTGGGGCCAGGATTGTAAAAAATACCTCCTTCTTTTTCGTTAGCATTTCTTGAATGAATTAAAAGCTAACCACTTCCACAGGGTGAAGATATGAACTCACTCTTTTAATGATGAAAGGGAGTTTTTAGGCAGAAAAACATTGTCTGATGAAGTCAGTCTATCCACCCAGCTTAACTATCTGCTTATTTGTCTCTTTTTGTTTTTCCACACCCTTCAGATACAACTGGTGAAACTAAAAGGCAGCCTTATGCCCTGGAAAGAAGAAATCTACCATTGTGCTAATTAAATATTACCACACTTGCTTTAAAAAGCAAGAATGTGTCCTTTTTTTCAGAATAAAGCACAGTGTAGGTTTTCCTTTCAATGGGGTTGCAGTATAGGGTTATAGCTGATCTCATTATTAAAATATTGCTGTCAGAAAAGGTTTTCAGTAGTCCAGCTCTACATATATGAACTATTAATTCAAATGTGCATTAAAAACTGGGCTTAGAATCTGAATCCCAGTTCAGTATTTGAAACATCACATAGACTTCAAATAGCTGTATGAAACAAAAGAAGATAGGAACCATCCATAGTTTGCTTTTCCTAAAGCTGCAGCTTTACCTCACCAGTTCTGCACAAATAAACTCTGTAGTACATCTTTAAGTGAAATAAAGTACAAGGTCTGAGCCTTATTTTCAGAGATGCTGTACACATGCTACTCCCATCAAATCTTTTCAAATCTTCCCCTTCCCTAGATACCACTGAAGTCTCTAAAAGAATTGGGTTTGGTAACCACATCTAACACCTTTCCTTCTGGCAGCTGTGGTTTCCTGACGAGATAGATATGTCTCATTCTCTTTTCTGCTTCAAAACAGTGAGTTTTCACTTCTGAAAAATGGACAGGCTTCTCCTGGTAAATCTCTTACCAGGTTTGTACCACTGGCAGTGACATGAACTGATGTTTTCTCCCCAAAACCCGTGTTCTGTGTGAGGTGACATCCTCATCTTGATAAGTGCCCTGCAGAATGCTGTAACAGTGTCTGCCAAGAGAGGAGCGAGGACTCCTCCTGCCTTCCCAGCTCACTCCTGCCACCCTGAAATTCTGCCTCCATCAACATATGGAAGAGAAGCATCTTCTGATAATGCCCATGTACTCAACCAGACATATGAGCAGCTGTACCCAAAGAAATGCATTTTTAGTACATCATAAATATCACACATGCCCTGGGAACAAAAAGCAAGACAAAATTTCCTTTAAAATCAGTCAACACTGAGCAGAGAAACTTGTCCGTCTAACCACAGGCTCGCTTGTGAGTGGCAGAGACTGAAATCACGGCCTTGATTCATTTGTGTTTTTCTGATCTGTCACACTGGGGTCTCTGCAGTAGCTCAGCCACCCAAGGAACGGCATGCTCAGTGTTTTCCGTGACCCACAGAAACATTCTCCATGTCTGTTTTGGCAGCTGGGTGTAACTCAATCTGCTATGGTATCCACGCTTAAACAATTCTACGAGTAAGCAAAACAGCTACTGTTTTCATCTTACCATGTTTTTCATAGCATCTAGATGTTGAAATAACACTGCCAAAAAATTGACATTTTATGCTTTGACAATGATTGCTCCTGATCGTACTCATGATCTCAGGCACAGCAAGGGGCCCGAGCCTTGGCTTCCCAGTGTGTCAATCAATCCTCGGCACCTATCAGGCACACACACGCTGCCACCAGCCAGCAAGTTCAAGCACCTCCGCTTGAAAATAGCTGCAGTGGCGCTGGAAAGGAGGCATGTTTTCCACAACGTCGCAAACTTGTGAAAACAATTCTGCAACCAAAACTGAGAATAGCCTTTGCAATCGCTACCCCTCTCAGGCAGCCAGCTCACTCTTGGGTGCTGTAAACACACAGTAATAAACCGTACCAAGGAACCATGATACAGTAATGTTACAGTAAATCCTGGTGGAATTGCTTTTGAGGTGCACCAGCCTGTGAAAGAGGAAGAGAAATGGGAGACACTCACATGTTCGAGGGAATGAGGAGGAAATACCTTTGCAACCTCACTTCCCTACCTCTGAACACAGGTCTCCTGTACTTTGTCTGTAGCCTATGGTGCCCTGGCAGCCCATTCATGCATAGAAAGACTTGGCAGAACACATGGTTACCCTTACACTGAATTCTTTCGCCATGTGTGTTTAATATATCTCTGTGATCTGATTCAAGTGGAGCAGATTTGAATACCTCATTATACGGAGACCAATATGTCTTCATACACACAGTAATTATATTGTTCATTCTGATGTTAGAACGCTGTATCTCTTGCTGAAAGTCAGAGTACTCGCATACATTTTTTAGTCACTTAGACATAAGTGACTATGCTGACATTCAAATTCTAAACAAATTGCTAATGAGCTTCCCCGCTTCTTTTTTTTTTTTTATCTTCTCCCCAAAAGCAGATTTCTCAGCCTCTGAAAGAAACAGAATGGAAGAGCTTAAATGAGAAGACACACGCACATGACTGCAGTCTAAGGAATAGAAGCCCATTTCTCAGCCAGTGTGCACTGCCAGAGCTGTGTTGGCTCCTTGGGGAGAGGGAAAAAGACAGGAGAAGCAAGAGGGTGGAAATACTTTAACCACACTTCAGATGTCTACCTTTGTGCTTGGATTTTGTAATGAAGATTTATCTAAATCTCAGCAAGTGAGTATTTTCCCCTAATGGAAATGCTGTCTGCAGCAGTCATTTATTTCCTTTCTCCACCCACTACCCTTTTATCTCACTGTAGCCTTTTTGGTTTTGTAATTAAAAATTGTACTTGTGATGCTGCTTAAGGTGTACTTTTTGGTGTTCCCAAGCAATGTCTGAAGGTGCTCCAGGACTGCAGAATACACTCTGGATGTAAACACACATGGTAAAGCAGATAACACCTTATGTAAGCACAAGTGGGTTTTGCAGCTTAAAGGACAGGTTTGTGACCATCATAGTGACTAGCATAGGAGTGGCCTTGGAGAAATGTCCCTTTAATGTGACCTGTGGTGCCCCCACAGGTGGTGCCTTGGGCAGGTTGCAGGCATTCAGAGTTCTTAGTGCTCAGACTCCAGTCCCTCCTTCACCACCTATGGGTATAATTCCCTGTTATAGCATTACCCTATACAGATCTGTAGCACTTGGGTTTTAATTACTTGGCAGTCATCTTTTCTTTCCTTCAATACTTTGATACTTGAGGTCAGGTGTTGAAATGCCACTTGGGTTTCTGGGACCTGAGTGTTAGCAGCTGGCTTTCACTCTAGTTCCCAAATCATTTGCTGTGGGGGGTCTGTATTCAGAGTTCCCTGTGACATTCATACCCTTATTATTATCCTGTGTTAATTAAATTTCATATTGTTCTTAATTGTGTGTGTGGCCCCTGAGACAATGGGAAGGATTCATTATCAAAAAGGCTGAATTTTATTTAGTGCAGAATTCAGTGCTAAGAGAGACCTCACTTTACCTACCCAGGGAAAAGCAGCAATAGAAGGGAAAGAGCTGCTGGCATATTGGTCAGGAGCAAAAACAGCGGGCAAAGCTGAAAGCGGCAAGACCAGTAAAGTGAGAAGAAAATTTAAGCCCATGTGCTTAAATTCAATCTTAGACTAAAGGACTAATAATAACATGTATCATCCCACTTGTCTTTCACCAATGCTGTATTTTAAGAGAAAGTTTCTAGTGTAAAATTTACTCCTTTTTCTCAAAAAATATTCAGCTGCAGGAAGGAAAGGCATTCAACAGGATGGCTCAGAGCACATCTAATGAGCCAGGCAGGAATAACTGGCTCCCTCTCCCTTTTCCCTCTCAAGGGCTGCAGAGGACATTTGTAGTCATAGCTCTGGGCCCCTTGCTTGCTGATCTGCTCCTCCACTGTGCTGAATTTCTTTCCATTTTCTGTGGGGGAAAAAAATGCTACCACTGTGCAGCAAAGCACATACCTTCTTCAAGGGGTGATGAACATTTGGTAACAAAATTCCTTGTCAATCTATGTGGATTGCTCCGTGTACTCAGACTTACTGTTAGCTTCTCTTCCTAGTGAAAACTGGAAGTACATGTGCTTTCTCTGCAGTAATATATTATGCCCCAGTGATATTGTCCTAGATAAGCATGGCTTTCACAGGCTGCATCCTCTTGTCTATCTCCCTGCTTGTGGGAAAATAAATGAACACACAGTGCATGTGCTTGTTCTCAGAAAATTCCAGTTGTGTTTGGTGGTTTTTATCTTTTTTTGTCAAACGGCTGTGGATGCGCTTTCATTGTTTCCCATACGAAAAAGTCCTGATCAAATACAGTGCATACCAGCTGGCAAAGGGATGGGTTCCCAGCAGGCTTTTGGCATTTGATATACTCATGTATGTGAACAGGTTGATATGATTAAGGTTAGTGAATGAGAGACAATTCCAGACTTTTCTAATTTTTGAATAGCATTAAATATTTGCTGGTGCTTTTTATTTTGAAGCAGGCAGAATGCTATTTAATGTTCATAACGGCAACCTGATGGTTAAAATAGAAGGGGCATTCTACTCTTCTCCTACCATTGCTATGACTATAAACCAGACCTGCAAATGGAAAAGAATACAGCACAAAATAAGGTTGCATATCTATATGATGAAGTTTTAAAAGCTTCGATGAGAAAAAAACTACATGGGTTTCATTTTTTTGCATTCAGTGAAAAGTTATTAGGAAGTGATCTGGGGACCTCTGCACCTGTAAAACCAAGGGCACTGAGGGAACAGAACTCAGTGTAGCCACCACGCTGCAATTTGCTGGTTGGCTTGGGTCTCCTTCCAGCCGTGCAATATTCCCAGTTCTCTTTGTGCTGTACTCAGGAAGGGCACAAAGCTGTTTTCTTTCCAGACAATTTTACCGATGGGCCTGACTGCTTAATTGGTTTGGCATAGGATGCCAGAGCTCCACCATTTGTCTATGCTTCCTGTTTGCTTCTCGTCTGTAATTCAGGCTGTGGAACGGCTCTTGAAAGTTTAGTGTGGTATGGTGTGGCAGATTGTGTAGCAGATTGTGTGGCTTCTTATTTGGTGACAAATTTGGTGTTATTTAGATGGCCTTAGGTAGCTCTTGACCCTCCAGCCCCTCGACTACTCATTTCCAGCTCCACGTCATTGCAATGCTTTGCTTAGCCAGGTGTTTATGTGGCCATGAAGTACAGCAGTTCATTCATCTAGTGGGAAAAGCAGATCTTGCATCCCCCACCTTGTTCACTGTTTGGCTGTGGAGGCAGTTTTGCCAGCACTGCCCAAAACTCCAGTCCTGGCACTGAAGGACCACTTGAGGAACCGTGATCTGCACCAGTCACTGCTCCTTGGAAGCACAAGTCTGTGCACAGCCCTCACAGCATCAGCCCAGAGCCTGAACTGCTTTTTCAGCTTTTGCCTGCAGGGATCAGAGGAGTGTTAGTATTAGTGTGATCTATTTATCTCAGCTGCATTCAATTTCTCTTTTTCAATACAACATTCTTGGGGATGAACACACTTTAAAAATGGAAAAGTGGGACGTGCCCAGTAAAACTTTTCTAACAAAAGCCTGTCAAGAATATAGGGTATATGACTGCATGTGCAATCCTATGTACGTTAGCCTGAATGACACCAGAAAAATTATGTCAGGAGATTAATCCTTTAGCATTGCCTGGTTCCTCTTCGAAGTCAGGAGTAGATGGTGAATGTTTTGTAAAAGACATATTTTGTCAAGGTTGCAGAGTTTGATTTAAATAAAGTGGTTTCTCAACTACTTTTCTTACTTCTTAAAACTGTTAAAACAGAGAAACTGAGAGATCTGGTACAAAAGAAACACCAGGTTAGGACTGAGGAACAGCAAAGGCTGAAGACAGACGTTTCATGGATGACAATCTAGACAGGAGCTGGCAAGGTGTGCTTGCATCTCAGAAAACCAGTGATGTCCTGGGCTGCATCAAAAGTAGCGTGGCCAGCAGATCAAGGGAGGTGATTCTCCCTCTCTACTCCACTGCAATCAGACCCTGCCCACAAAGTGATTAGAGGGCTGGAAACCTCTCCTGTGAGGAAAGACTGAGAGGACTGAGGTAGAACAGCCTGGTGAAGAGAAGGCTCCCGGGAGATCTTATTGCAGCCTTTCTGTATTTAAAGGGGATGTATAACAAAAAGGAGAACATACTTTTTAGCAGGGCCTGTTGCTATAGGGCAAGGGGTAATGGTTTTAACATCAAGGTGGATAGATTCAGAGTAGATATAAGGAAGACGTTTTGTAAGATGAAGGTGGTGAAACACTGGAACAGATTTATAGATGCCCCATCCCTGAAAACATCCAAGGTCAGGTTGAACAGGGCTCTGGGTGACCTGAGCTAATTGAAGATGCCTTCTAATTGCAGGGAGATTGTACCAGATGGCCTTCAAGGATCCCTTCCAACACAAACCATTCTAGGACTCCATGATTCTACATTAACATAAAAACTGTGTTTTGTTTGTTGATTAGGAAAAAAATTACAAAGCAATTGAGGGTCAGATTGTTATCTCACCTAGTGCAGCTCCATTGAAATCAGTTGAGCTCTGCTGATTTACAACAGTTGAGATCTAGTCATGATTTCTATAACTTAAGTTACTGCAAAACATTTATTTTTGGCTTGAAGGAAGAATTAAGATCAGGTTTGATTGGCTTTTTTTTTCTAAATTATTAGAGCATCTTTGATTTTATTTTAAATTTGCTTTTACTATTGATGGTACTTTTTGTCTCTTGTCATCATAATTTATCTGTTAAAAGTCTTTCTCAGTGTCAAATGCTTTGACTATCTTTCAGATTCTCAGGTGACTAAGATAGGATTCTTTTTTTAATTAAAAAGAAGAAGATTGAGTTTCAGGGCAATCATGTTTTGATATTCCCATATGTATCTAAAGTCACTCAGATTAGGAGAACAGGACTTCAGTTTTTGAAATTAGACTTTGTTAAATTGGACTCTGAAAGTGCATTTCCCTATCTGACTAAAATACCCACGGTTTTAAATATTCCAAGGTAAGCCCTTATCAACTCTGATAGATGCTAAATGGCCTGCTTTACTGTTTTGATTCTGACCCCATTTCTTGCACTGTCAATATGATGTAAATCCTTCAAACTCAATAGAATTACTCTAGGTTTAGACTGCCATAAAAGGTTAAAGCCTACCTCTATGCCTTTGCTCCCCAAAAGAAAAATGTTTGTCAAGGTAGCCACTGTAACCATAAGCAGTAGATCAGATAATAGAAATTATAGTGTGGTACTGAAGTAGTAGAGTTAGATTAATTTATAACACATAAAATCTGACCTTTTGTTTTCCTAAACTAAAGTACCATTTTTGGAGTAATGAACTTTACTAATCATTATAACTAATTAGAATTCAGAGTCCGCCTCTGAGGCACCATATCAATAACATCACTGAATAGTGCAGGGCTAGGCTTCCTTGGTTATAAAAGAGAGTTGGTTCACAGTATATGGTCAACATTGCTTCCAAAGCTCCCCATGCACGCAGGCTCAAGAGCCCATGCTGTTTGTGGGCCACTTCTGCTCCTCCCTCCTCACTTATTTCTGTGCCCCTGTCAGCGATCTCCTTCTCCCCCCCTTTCAGTTTCTGGAGTCTGCAGGTTATTACACTGTAGGTCATTAGCCAGACATTGCTAGCTTACCAAGAAAATGTGTGCAAAGCAAACCAGATGCAGGAAGAAGGGAAGATAGAGCTAGTGTGGGTCAGCAGCACAGCCAAACAGTCTCCATCTTCCACAGCTGCACTCTGAGGTCCCCTCTCCTGTGGTCCAACAGCAAATGCCCTGTTTACATCCTTCCAGTGAAGGAAGGATTTCAGAGCTCACCACAAGAGTTCTGGTTGAGATTCAAGTCCTTACAGTGACACTGGCTTTTAATAATACACATATACCCATTTCTGTCATTTCAAACACCCACAGTCATACTTACAAATGATTCTGCCTACCCTAATCAACCTCTTTAAAGGAAGTGGGGGGAAGTGGTATTGATAAGAATCTCACCCTTCTATTTGTACTCCTCAGTTTTTTCTGGTGAAAAACTTTGCCGCTCTAGATGGTGGCTGAAATTGGCAGCAAAAGTCACTAACTTGGACAGTGGTTAACATGGTGGTCCTTTTGACCTTGATAGGTTTCCCTGCCAGGACAACTGAGGCACTTGCAGAGCCTTGGACGAACAAGGGGTGTGGGAAAACCCATCATGGGATGTCCCGTTAGCTGAGTGGCACAGGCAGTGAAAGAGTGCAGTGAATGATGGTTAAAAGCTCAGTGGAAAAAAATGCCTCTCAACTAATTTGTAACTGAAAGGTCAAGAATACAGAAAATTCTGCTGTAGGTCTTCTAACAGTCCTGACAGAGCCTAAGCTTTGTGCACCTGATACCTACAGGTAGCAAAGTACCAGAGTCTTCCAAATGGCACAGGCTGCCTTGTGGACTATCTCTTCTCCATTATTCCTATTTCAAACTCTCTAACAAAAGTAATTTGGGTTGTACATTTCTAAATAACCTTTTCAACCCCTTCCTGAGCATTTCCTGAGAATAACAATAGTCATCTTCCTCGCCACCTGTGGTTCAAATTTCCATGAATGGTTTTTCATTTTTGCTCTTTTCATAGCTGACCATCTTCCATTTACAACATGCTACTCTGTTGCCATTATGGATCCTTAGCCGCTCAGATCAAGTTCCTACCTGTCCTATCACCTGGTAAAATGGCATTCTGCAACTCCTTATGGCAAGAAACATGCAGTTGTGGACGCTGTTTGGAGCCTGGGTCGCCAAGCAGTAGGTGTACAGTGGGAATCTTCATGCCTCCACAGCAACGCTTGTAGGATGGCTGCCATGACCAAGAACATCCTTTTCACTGCTGCTTGCAAAAGGCGTGGAAGAATTGGTGAGATTTGTTGGTGTCCTACTGCTGAAATAATGTCCTAGATGCAGTCTAAGCTTCTTTGTTTTGGAAACAGGAAAACAGATCCTCCCCAAAGAAGTCTCTGGAAGGATTCTCAGAACTAATTCAGCAGAGCTGTATTCCTACCCTCTGGATGAACCAAGGCCAGTCAAAGTACAGAGTGAGATAGCAGGTAGGGGCTACAGCATACAAATATCACAGATGAAATTCAAATTACATGTGCCACGTATGAAGGGAGCAAAATGCATTCTGAACAATAATGCATAAACCCAGCACTGAAGACTACAGAACAGGTCTTACAGACAGACTAAAATACTCCCACAGAAATGCCACTGGTTGCTCAGCGACATGGTGGATGCCGTACTCACCCCTCACACCAAAGAGCTTTGGCCACACCTCTGTTCTTGATCAGGAAAAAGATGCGATTAGCTCGGTTGGTTAGAGCATGGTGCCAATTGTGCCATCGTTGTGTGTTTGATCCCTATATGGGCCACTCACTTAAGAGCTGGACTTGATGGTCTTTGTGGGTACCTTCCAACTCAGGATATTCTGTGACTCAGAATATTCTGCAATTGATTTCTTGCATGAATATCCAAAATGGCCCAGTAGTTGATCCTGCCCACGCTGCTGGCTTTGCCTGGAGACTCATTCAGAGTGAGCAGAGCCTGTGCACGTGCTGCGGAGGAGCTGTTCACACCCAGCTAGAGCTGCTAAAAGCAGTGGGCACCTGAGACAAGCTGCCAGCAGTGGAAACCATCAGCAAGGAAGTCTTCTGTATTGCTCAGTTTGTGATTTACACTGGATCTGCATTTAAAAATACTGAAGGCTGCTCAGGTGAGGGTGTCATTTAGGCAACTTCATACCCCATTCCTGCTCAGCACTGGGCAATACTTTTGCTTCCATCCTATGACTGATCTCCTGTGGCTGAAATAGGCAAAGATAGTAGTTGTTATTATTATGTCATGTTTACATGCATTTATGTGTGGTAGAAACGGGAGAAAAAAGTGATTGTGGTCAAGTGAACTACTGTAGGATAAAGAGAGATAAATAATTCACGTTCTCGTTACAACCAAAGAGTGCAGCTTTCACAGAGAGGACAGGGACTGTCTTTGTGTGAATTGGTATTCAGTGGCTGTTTAGTAGCCATAGCATGTAATCTAGCATTAGTATTAACATAAATCAGTGGCAGGAATTAATAATATTTCTAAAGTCTTATATGATAACTGGATCCACACTATATTGTTTAGTTCTCTTGGGCATTTTAATGATCATGTAATAGAAATGTTGGAGTAGCTGAGATATTCTTTATAAAGCTCTATGAAAGGTCTTTAACACAATGTCTTTAGCAGACAGTTTTGATAGAATGTGTTGTACAAGAAGAAATATACCTATTTTGGTAATATGAGTATGTTTCATTAGCTCAGTTCACAGCAATATGACATTACATTTAAAAAGGAACACAATTAATAACAATGAGAGGGTTTTTTTAGCTCCCAGAGTATAGCTGGAGGAACTGAGCAAGGTGTCAGGGCAATTAAATAGAGGGACTGTATTACCTTTGTCTGAACACTCATAACATCATCCTGTCTCAATATGTTGAATAGGGGATTTCTTTGCGGTAGGATTCTTAATTTATTTTGATGTTTCCTATAACTTGGATAATAATAAGATGGACTTTTTTATTAATCTTTAAAAATGTACAAATCTTGGGGATTAGCATGTCTGTAGATCCATGTATTTTCCATTTTCCATAGAGTATGGAATGATTGTGTTAGAGATACACACAATAGCTTCTCAGCCTGAACTTAATGGAACCATCATATCTGTGCTGTGGAAAAGTACAAAATACTGCTGGTGCATGTACAGCACATGGATTAGATAACTGCAGTCCAGGGAAAAAGTTATACTTTGAGACTATTAAAATAATCAACATGAGTATTATTTTATTCAGCATTAACCTTTATGTTCTACGTTAAATGACAATGAAACCAGTGGAACACAATCCTTCCCCAGAGTAACGATACCAGGCATTTCTGTCATCTCTAAAGAGGTTTCTTAATATCCTGCAATCCTAAAAATGCTATTCTTCCCCCACTTCAGGTCAGATTTAATAACAGTAACAGGAGATAAATTGATTGGGCTCAGCCGAGCTTTTGGCAGGCCTGTGGATGGTGGGCAGGGATCTGTCCCCTCCCAGGAGAAGCAGCATTAGAAGGCAGCAGGGGCATTGTTGTAATGCCCTCAGGGAACCAAGTTCTACTCCCTAGGGATGTAGTCCTTTCTGTGGCACTCACTTCTCTTCTAGAGGGTCTTCTGCTTGGCCCAGTCTTTTCTGCATGTCTGGGTGGGAAGGCCAGGAGTCCTCCTTGGGAGGACTTGGGAATGAGGGTGGTGAGGAAGCGAGGAAGCCACATGATGTCTTTGGCGCAGCCAACACTGAAAAACATAGGGTTCCTTTGAGAAGGAGAGGCCCAAAGTACTCCACAGAGGGAGCTCTCTTCTTCAGGGGCAGCTCACTTGTACTGCTCATACTTCCACAGCAGCAATAGTTATGTGGGGAAAAGTGTTAGGCAGGTGCCAAGGCAGAAGCGACCTTCCCCTTTTGCCCACACCTCCATGTGCCCCATTTCATGGGTGCCTGGCAGCAGTGCACCAGAGGCTCATAAAAAACACCCTCCCTGGGCCGACAGGGAATTAATGAACAACTCCACAACCGTTCATGAGTAACATTATAACCCAGCAGGGAACAGTTTCCTAAGCCAGGGAGCTCCAGGTGACTCCTTCCACAGCAGCGCGGGGTTAATGGCGCACGGCGCCAGCCGCCCCATCCCGTCCCTGGGCAGCGACTGACCTGGCCCTGCTTTTAAGCTGCCACATATGCAGTGACACACGGCGCCTCAAGCGATTAGATTGTGAGGGCTGCCCTTCCCTGCTCGGCGTCATTGACAGACCCATCAGGGGCAGTGATGCATCGGCACCTGCTCAGCCCCAGAGGGCCAGCACAGGACAGGGCGCTGCCAAGCCACCATGTTTGGCGGAGAGGCCTTGCGCCCTCCCATCGACCTGCCGGGCCTCGGCGTTATCGACCGCTCCAATTTGCAGGAATTTATGGTATTGATGTGGGGCTGATTAACATTTTGTGCCACAGCAGTTCAATACAGGCTAGTAACAGCTTTTAATGATTAATTGACTTTTATGATTCCGCCTGGGCGCTGTCAAGCTGGCTGTGAATGGCGGGCACGCGCCTCCACAGCCGCTCTCTCCGGTGGCACCGGGCAGTGATTGAGTGCCTGGGAAATTAGTGTCCTTGCTGTCTCGTTTTATGAAAGATAAATGCTATGACATTTAATGTAGACCTTAATTTAGAACAGAACTAAACAGATCATTTTGCAATTTAATCATAAACAGGTAAATATCAAAATTGTTTAGCATTTCACGAGTCAGGCAGACAGGCAGCAGAGGTAAAGTGAAGCGGGCAGCAGTGGAATTGCAAAGGTAAGGTGAGGTAAGGTAATGAGACTTGGAGCCAGAGATGTTTTAATAGTGGTAGCAGCATAAATTAGACGGTATATCACATCCACCATTCAGGTATGGTCTGCCCATATGGTGATTTTGCTCTCTCTTTCTCTTTCATCCTTTAATCTCCAGCTGTAAGGTGAGGGCTTCTGACACATGACATGATACATGGAAAAAAAAAATGTCACCTACAGTTAATTTGTTACCTAAAACAAACATAATCATTACGGAAAATTTGCAAAGGAAAACAGAATTTTATTATACCCCATAACAACTGAAAAAAAAGATTGTCTGGAAGGCTATGTGCTGTCAGCTCCTACCTTCCTGTGTTCATATTTATAGCCTATTCCTTTGCATTTGTGTTAATTAAAAAGATTGTAAGTTTCTTTTTAAATAACTGTCTAAACAAAATGTCATATTATGCATGTTTATACATACAAAAGCTAAAATGGCATATTTTGATCCTCTTTGAAATTTTATTCTCTATCTTCTCATCACCCCATCATCCCCTCAGTTTGGTACAGTTTTCAGAGGAAATGAGGCTGCAGTGGGCCAGATTCTTAAATCATTTTGACCCACTTTGAAAGAGCTGGGGAGCTGTTGAATCTCCCCATTCAAGGATTCCCTTGGCACTCGGGAGTTCCTAGCTCATACAAAGCTGACAGAGCCAATTCCTCTGCCATCTGTTCCTACGGAAACCACTTAGAAGAGCCTAGTGGAGGCAGACCAGGGGTGCAATTGAGGTATTTCTGTATTTTCCTCTCCCTTTTCAAGACCCTCATGGAGGCAGTAGCTAACCTGTTACAATACAACATGAATCCCAGGAACAAAAAGCTAAAATGAGCTCTCTAGCTGTTCCTCTAAGCTTTACTCAGTACAATTTGCTAGGGATAATCCAAGAAGCCACGTGAAACAGACCAGCTCCAAAGGATCTTCTCTTTAAACCTGAATCCCTTTCTGGGAGTCATGAAGCAATCAAACAGAGTTAAATTGCAAAACTGATTGGGCGGTAATATCTGAGGAAAAGGGGAAAAGGGGAAGGGGGACAAATCTCTGGACAAAGCTGTGTGCATCCACCTCTTTACCCTGACCAGCAGAAAATCTCACCTAATAGCAGTCCTCAGCCAGCTGTGTGATACCTGGAAGGGGGTACTTAGCTCTTGAATCAAAATTCACAGTGCTGAGCAAGACCCTTAAAGCTCTGTGTACACTGGGTGTTTGCCTATGGATTTGTCCTGATGAGCTTTGTGACTCTCCTGACGCTGTGATCCAAATGGCACGTACTCTGGCAGGTTTGTCTGCTTGGAGGCACCAACAATTATCTGAGAGGTAGTAAGGGATGGCTTTTTAAACCACTTCTCAACTGGTGCCACTTGTTACTCTGTCAGGAGGGGCATGTCCTTCTTCACCATCAAGCAGGCTGGTGAAGAAGCAGGGTCCTGCCTTCCCTGGAGTGAAACAGGAACAGAGTAAACTTATCTCAGCAATGAGGTGGTAACCATGTGCTGAGGGGGAGTCTTGATGTGCTGTTTCTTTGTGGTTTTTTTTAAATAAAACCATTCAGATATTTGCTTCTGTCTCCCAGCCCAAGCTTGTGAGTGACTGGCACATTTGGAGTGTGACAGCATACCACACCATGTGTGGGACAAATCAAAGGGCCTTGCAGTGTCCCAGAAACCAGCATTGTTGCCTCAAGGAAGAGAAAGAAGACCAGGTCTCCAGGGCTTTTCAAGCTATAAGAGGGGAGGGAAAGAAGTAAAACATGTCGAAGAGCCATTGTTGGATGCTGCTGTCTCTGGGCAGCTGTGGGTGTCACTGATGATCCCTGGAGGAGCAGCAGGTTCCTTGATGCTTACTGACCTCTCACTTTGTGTCATCACTGAGTCTGTCTTTCAAGGACATAAGACACATGTTAAATGGCCATTATAATAGCCCATTATAACCTGGGCCAAGGTCAGTCTAAGCCACTGGTTACATTTTGCTTGTACTAACAGCTGGCCCTCAACAGAATTCAAGTGTGTCCACACAAGCTGCCCATGCAGGATCTCCACTGACCCAACAGTTTGAAGATTCAGCCCAGGGAGTGGCATTCTGACTTTAGATTCAGCAGTAAGTAAACTCCTGGGTTAGGTCACAGGCATGGGCTAAGGTATAGGCAACATGCAAGTAGAAAAAGTTTCAATTCCCTTGACAGTGACTGGCGAAATCTAGCACTTAAAAAGGAACCATGTGAAGAAGGGTACAGTGAGACCTCTGTCTGCTCCTGTGGGTACCAATACAGCTACAGTTCTGGACCTAAGGTCACAAGAATAATCTTCAGGATGATAATGCCATATATTCATTTGGCCAGGATCACAGATGGAGCAGACACGTCTGTCTATATTCACCAATGTAAATATACCCTAAGCATGGGCACAGCAATCTAAGTATGTCACTGAAGCCAATAAGAAATCCCAGTAAGGGGAGTTTGCCCCACATCCGAGCTGCAGTTAAATGAGTTACTGAATGTCAGCTTCTGAGCCAAGCTGTTCTGTCTTTAGCTATCTTACTTGCACATTTGAAGGCAGGTGGCTTGTTTCTTTTCTCCTTTGGGATGAGGTTCATAGTGATAGCACTCTTAGCTAATAACCAGTTGAATTTGAGCTCCAGAAGTGGGACGCAAGCCCCATCTCAGTAGACTGTACAATAATGCAGAGATAGTAGTTTCATCAGAAGGATATAGGTGAGAATGGGAATAGTGAAGAGAGAGTGCTTCTGTTTTCTCTGCTGTCTGGGTAACTATGCAGCAGAAAGCACAGACCACAGAGCCAGAGGTAGCAGAAAGGAGTGCCATGAGTGGTGCAGGTAATAAGTATTCCCACTGAGAATGAGAGGCTCTAAACCTTGAAGTTTGACCCTCCCTATCTACATGCAATGTTAAAACAGTGCCTCACCTTTGCTCTGTTTAGCTCTGCAACTATAGACTCCTTGACTGCACTGCTGCTCGCTTCAGAGCAAAGATGTGGTCCTCTTCCCTGCTACCTCCTCTTTCTCAGTGACAGTCTCCTTAAGGGACCTTCAAAATCAAGAGAACTGAAAACTGTTGTTTCCCAAAGCATTCAAGCTGCCAGGCAATTGCACAAAGAGCAGACAGCGGTTGTCATGTTTGAAAGGAAGTGGCTGAGAACACTGAGACCCAGAGTATTTGAGACTATGCTGACATGGTCTTTTGCAGATGGAGGTGAGCCTGTTTTGTCCTTTTTCCGAGCCAGATGGGAAACTGCTTTACTGTAAGCTGATCCTGAGTAATGAAACTACACTTCTTCATGTTCAAAAGCTTCTAGTTAGCACCATGTGCCCCAAAAAACATGCAGGAGGCCTCTCAGTTGCTGCCAAAACCCAGAATAGTCCTACATTATGGTCCTGTGGACCTTTGGGGCAAACCCCATAGGTTCTGACCCAGCAGAGTATGAGGAAGGGAGGCCCAGCTTGTGGAAGGAAATAGGAATGGTTTAACTATGTAACCCTGTAGGAGGGCCAGTTCAAAATGTAAAACAAGTAAGCTGTTGCTTTTTCTGCCACATGTTGCAAAAAAAACCCCAAACCAAATCCAACCCAAAGCAAACAAAAACACAACAGCACTACTTTGCTTCAGGCAGAGACCAGGAAAATGAAGCAGAAACCTGTGTCTTGGGACAGCAACTAGCTTCTCTCATTCTTTATTTCTCTGGCAAGACCGAGAGTCTTGTTCTCCTGAATCCTTAGGACCTGCTCCAGGCTTTGTCCTTCCTTTCACTGTACCTTAGCACTTTCTGCTACATAGGAAAGCAGGCCCCCAACTCCTCTGCCTGTAGGAGGGCTACACACTCCTTTTTACTTGAGCTGGCTGTGGGTAGCAGTGGCTGGACACAAACAGAAGAAACCTAAGGAAGTAACACCCAGCAGCATACATGCCTTGGAGTCACCTGATTCAGATTGGCAGGATTTTCTGTGTGACCTTCAGTATGCCCCTAGATTTTGCCTAAGTTGTATTTGAGGCATGTAAGAGACTACTTGGGGGTGTGCTCAGGTTCATCTTATGGTGCTTTGAAGTTCTACCCACTTACCCACAAAAAGGACATTTTATGCCTCCTCCTCCCTTGGTGAGGGATGCAAGGAAGGGGGAAGTATTCTGTATTGTTTGAACAGCACAGCAGAACAAGAATCAGAGAAAGAGACAAACTGTGTGGGAAAAATCTCAGCCCCACTGAAGTCTCTGACAAAAATTCCACAGACTTCCACACCTCTCTATTCTATGGCTGCATGTGCTTGTGTCTCACTGCAGACCACTTTCAATGACACAGTTTTAATAAGCTGTATGACTACTGCAAAGGGTGAAATGTGTCCTTCACCTTTTTTATTAGGGTGCTACTCTGACTAGCATGCAGCATCTCTTTACATCAGACCTGTATCAGGTAATACAGGAAGAGTATTGGATTATCAAGAAAGTTTTTCTCTCACAATATAGAATGACTGTCATTTAATCTCTTCCCTTGCTATTCTGTCATGTTCCTCTGTTTTATTGCATATTGGTCCATACATACACTGGGTTCAGTGAAGATTCCCATATTCAGCCTCACTTACTTTTGTTTAGGTGCATGCCTAAGGATACTGGAGAAGAAGTGTGGTGGACTGTATTTATAATTGCAGTTCAGATATTTATCCATTCAAAAATAACACAATACAATTTTGAGCAAAAATAATATTCAGATTTTTCCAAGAGAGTCTATTGTTTTTCTGCAGTCACATGCCAGCCATTACTCAACAAAATTCCACACATTATCTTTCTCATGAGTTCAGAGGGCAGTTACCAAGTGAAATTTCCACCTGTAGGCACTGATTTAGTCTTCTTTTTATTATTCCTCTTCCAGATTTATAAGAGAATTTAATTAGGCTTCTTATAGATTTCTTTGGCAATTTTTGAATATATATATCTATCTCCTTCTTGATTACCATCCCCTTTAACTCACTGGATGTCCCAAATTATAAGCTTTGCATGGAATCAGTTGCCTTTGGCTATGTTTGGTATTATGTTACCTTCTGTTCAGTTAACGGTGTGGAGATAGACCATAAGCACTGGAAAAACCTCAAAGCTCTTTTCTGCTGTTTTGAAATTGAGAAAGCAGAAACATAATTGCTTTTGTTGGATCACAATCCTGAATAGCAAAAGACTTTTTAAACATCTGCCCTTCCTTTGATTGGCTTTACGTCTTCTCTCTTTTTTGTCTACTGTTCATTATTCTGCATTTTATTCACTAATGAAAAATTCTATCCATGACAATATTTTCATATGCTGTAAGATGACTGCGATTCAATGCATTTATTCTGATCTAGCCCTACAGAAACCCTTAATAGAATGTGACAATATATGTTAATTCTGTGAGGTTTGTATTTCCTTCTTGCTTGTGTAATATCTGATCTGTCCTGCCTATAATCTCAGGGCAATCTCCTGCAACTCTGACTTTTAGCAGAGCCAAACTCCCAGCACATATTTGCAATACCTATTGAAGTCAAACAGCACCATGTAGCTATATGGAAAGTAAATTTTGCTTTCTTTGTCATTGAAACTCTGATCCCATGCAGATCTGTGACAAATCAGCTCTGACTTTCATTCTGCCAAGATCAGGTGTCAGAATTGTTACATTTTACATGGGGTTCTCTCTGATGGGAGAACTTGCATGTGTTTCCAGGTGCTGATCTCCTGCTTGCTCTTTATCACTAATCGAAAGATTTGATATGTCTCTCTCCTTTCTTCCTTTTTTAATACCACTGTCAAATACCTATCATGACATTACTATGCATTCCTAGGGAAATGCAGCAGCCAGAAATAATGCTGATCCCTGAGTGGTTTGGAATAATCCATTCATTCTGCAGGGAATAGCTACTCTATTCAATAATAATATTGAAATTAAGAAATCACATTCGGTCTTTTAACATGGGAAGACAATACAAATAATTGGGGAATTTCCTAATGAGTCTGTTATTAAAACAGAATCTAGAGGAAACCTGAGCAGTCAGACAACTGAAATGTGTCCTTTTCTTTTTTCCTGGTTTGAGCATAATTCCTGACATCAATACCACAAGTATTTTCAGTGCTTCCTGGGAATAAGAGGAAATGAAGGCAGGAGACCTTTGAAAAATCACTTCTGATTTTTGCTCATTTAAGAGCTACATATTTCAAAAGAAATGAGGGCCAAACTTCCAAGTGCCAATAGTCCCCTGTTGGATCCAGATTTTCCGAAAGATTCCATTCTCATTTACACTTCTCAATAGAGCATTTTTCCACAAGCACTCAGCAGCCAGCAATTCTTTCTGGCCAGGAAGCCATTGAGAAAGCTGGCCCTTTTTTTTTTTTTTTTTTTTTTACCCTTCTGTGCCTAAAAGGGAATGGGGAGCTCTTTTGTGAACAAGGTTCTTCAGACAATTTATGCTTGATGAGCCTGGCTCTAAGGGAAGAAGTGAAGTACAACTTTCCTCTCTGAAGCCTCCAGAGGCTGTGGGCACTAGAAAGACCCAGTCTACTGTTGGGCAGAGATAGTTCTGAGAGAGCTAGTTTGGGGCCTGGAAGCAATAGAGAAACACCCATAATTCCTCCTGGAGCTTTGCAGTATGTGAGGGAACAAGTATTTCCATGAATACCAGAATTATTCCGGAAGCCTAGTTTCCAATGGAGTTAGTGTTTCATGGCTGACTGACATTTTAAATGAATTATGCTATTGCTGCACTGTGAATTCTGCCCTTATCAGACACTGGAGAATCCATGGGGGAGAGAAGCCTTGGCTGTGGAGTGGATTCCCTTATATCTAATAAGGTATAAGCTCTGACTGAAGCTTTCCTTCACATACATCCATTCTCTTTCCCAGGTGGATTCTCTCTGTGTCAAACGAGAACCGAGCGTGGGCTGCAGCCTTTCCAACAGTAGAAAAACTCTTCAGCTTTCTGTATTCGCAAAAACTTACCAACTTGATTATCTCTGGAACCTCTGCCTTTCTGCCAGGTTCAGCTACAATTACCCAATGGGTACAAAAGTACAAAAGTTTTTAGACAACTGTGTGTGCACATGCACACACAGAGCAATTATATGAGCTGTGCTTCCTCATGGAGCCAAGCTAAAAACACCCACTGATAAACTCTAAATGGCTGAAGTCTGCTGTGTCTCTGAGTGAGTTGGGCAGGCTGCAATAAAGGGCTGAGTGGAAAGAGAAATAAATTATTCTGTGTCTCCTGTCCCGTATGGCAATCAGGCACGTCTCCCTCCTCTGCTAGCCATAGGGTCTCCCCCTCAGTCGGGACCGCTGCTCAGCCCCTTTGGCACAGAGTGCTCTGCGGGGGCAGTCAGGGGGGCTGGAAGTGTTCCTGGCTGGTCTGCCAGTGTGAAGGATTGGCAGTGTTTCTTGCAGTTTCCTTTCCCATGAGCAACTAGCAGCAATCAAATACAATCTAGCCGTTATTATTTGCCCTTGGTTTCTTTGATTGTGATTTGGAAATACGTTGCTAAGGAAAGCAAAAACCATGGTTAACTGATTGATAGAAAATAAGAGTCATAGAAAACATCTGGAGAGCCAGATGAGTACAAGTCATTGTTTAGTTTAATACCCTTATAATATTTGCTGCAAACAGCCAAGCTGAAGGGTGGATTCTTCATCATTTTTATTATGTGCTTATTCCAAAATATTAGTGAATGGGCTTTGGCAGCAATGTTTGATTCGTGCCCTTTTGCCCAGATATTACCATGTCTTGGCTTCCTGAGGCTGCATAAGGCCAAATTATCAGAACATAATATCAAAATATAAGAATGGTCATACTGGATAATACCAACATCCTTCTTGACTCTTGCTTCTGATGGTGACACATAGCAGAGGTTTAGGAAAAATTACAAAGCCAAAAAATGCAGCCTTTGTTCTCCAACACACTCTTGTGTCTTCCAGTGATTAGCAGCTAGAGAGCAGGCTGAGCCAGAAGTGGTATCTTTGTAGGTAAGATGGATACATGCATGGATGGATGGATGGATGGATTTTTTTTTTTCCTGCTTGGTTGTTCCTCCTAGGCATTTAAAAGTAAAAATAGGTAGGTTACGTTCTGCCTCGGAAAAAATGCTGAGGGAAATCCTGCAGCTGGAAACTTTTGGGGCCACCCATAGGAATTAAACTTCAGCAAGCTGCAGTAGCACGACTAAGCTAAAGAAAGAAAGAGTCAGCGTCTCTGAACTTCTGATCTTTGCCCTTCAGCTTAACCATACATTTGTTGATCAGAGGAAAGCAGGGTGGGGGGAATGGGGTGGGGGCTGGGGTTGAATCTGACTGCAGGTGTCCAGAGTCTCCCTTCAGGTGGGCTGGAAGAGACAAGACCAGCCCATCACCTGGCTGACCATACAGCCCTTCAGCTGCAGCCCTGGGAGCCAACATCCTGGTTGAAACATGCTCTTCAAACCCCTTCAAGCAGAGTGGTCTCTGAGTAGACAGAGACAGTTGACTGAAATGTGGTTAATGGCCAACTTACTTCAAGTCTTCATAGGTCCATTCCCATGCTGATCACAGTTATTCAACAGCTGTGATTTACATGTGTTGTGGATTTTGCTAAGAACCCTCTGTGGGCCCAGGAAGACAGAAAAATATTAGCACATTTCTGATTTTATGGATACTGAGAGTTAAAATCACTTTTCTAAAGTTCAGAGTGCATTGGTAACTAGGCCAGATATAGAAACTGCTCACTTCTAAGACTCTGTTTTCAATGGCTAGCCAGCACTTCCTTTCACTTAATTTACTGTTAAACCTAGAGGCATAACTCAGAGATCCATATACCAAGGGGACTGTTTCCTCACAGAACTCTATTCAATATTCATAGTATGTGCTTATTATGGTGATCATATACAAAATTACATTGTTTTGACTTTTTATATGGTATTTTAACTAACAGGAATTGTTGCATTACTGGAAAAAAAACCAAACCAAAAACAGGAGTGGAAATGGGGAAAGTGAGGAAGGGGAAATGACTCCACAGATACCCTAGTATCATTATATATGCGAACGGCTCACTGGCAATTTTCCGGGTCAACGTGGACCATCGCTGATGCACTTATAGTACAGGCTCTGGTAGCTTAGCATGACGCCTTATTCTTACGGCGGCGCTCGGGCACTCATCCTCTACATCTCTGCATTTACGCCTCTTTCTTCACTCTGCCTTACTTGGCGCGGTACGCGTCTTATCGCCGCCGGGGTTGTGCCTTCCCGCTCTCTTGCTCGCTCCCCTCTCTCTTTTTCTATTTCTTCGTCTGAGAGTATATGGCTGTTCTGAGAGTCCGTGCTCGGTATCTCTCTTCCGCTTCTCTCTCTTCGCTTTCTCTCTTCGAGTTCTCTGCTCGTCTCTTCTCTTCTCGTCGCTTCTCTTCCTCTTCTCTTCTCTTCTCTTGCGCGCTCGTCTCTTTCTGTCCTATTCTTTCTTCGTCCTTCCGGTCTCTCTGGCTGCTCTTCTCGTCCCCCTCCCCGGCTCCTTCTCCATTCTCTGTCCCCGTCCAGTTCACCCGTCCCTGCCCTGAAGTCCTGCCCGTCCCGGCCCGTCCCATCTCCCGGTCCCGTCCTTCCCTGCCCGGCCCTGCCCGTCCGTCCCTTCCCGGCCCTGCCCGGGGCCGGCCCGGCCGGGCCGGCCGCGGCTTCCCGGTCCAGGGCCCGGCCCTGGCCCGTCCCGGCCCCGGCCCGGCCCGGCCCGGCACGGCCGTGACCCGGCCCGGCCCTACCCGGCCCGGCCCGGCCCCGGCCCGGCCCTGCCCGGCAACTGCGCATGCCCGGCCCGGCCCGGCCGGCCCGGCCCGGACCGGCCCGGTCCCTTGGCCCGGCCCGGCCCGCCACGGACAGGCCCGCCCGTACAGTCCCGGCCCGGACCGGTCCACTGCGCCGTCCACGGTCCCTGCCCTGCACGGCAGGCCCGGCCCGGACCGGTCCGTCCCCCGTTGCCCGTCCCGGCAAGGCACGGCACCGGCCCGCCCGTCCCGGCCTGCCCGGCCAGGCTCTGCCGGCCGGCCCGGCCCTGTCCCTGCCCTGCGCCGTCCCTGCCCGGCCCGGCACGGCCCCGCCCGGCCCGGCCCGGCCCGGCTCCGGCTCCGTGCCCCTGCCCGCCCTACGCGGCCGGGCCCGGACCAGGGCCCCTCCCGACGGCACCGGAAAGGTGCCCGGCCCGACCGGCCAGGCCCCGGCCCGGCACGGCCCGGCACGGCCCTGCCGTCACGTCCCCGGCCCGTGCCCGGCCCGGCCCGCCCTGCCGGCCCGGCCCTTCCCGGCCCATGCCCTGCCCGGCCCGGCCGTCCTTGCCCCGGCCCGGCCGCCCGGCCCGGCCCGCCCGGCCCGGCCGGCCCGCCCGTCCGCGTCCCTGCCAGGCCCCGGCCGGCCCTTCGTGCCAGGCCCGGCACGGCCCGACCGGCCCGGCCCGGGCCCGGCCGTCCTGCCCGGCCGGCCCGGCGCCCGTCCCTGCGCGCCCGGCCCTGCCATGCCTGGACACGGCCCGGCCCGGCCCGCGCCCGGCCCGGCAGTCCACGTCACTGGCCGGCCCGGCCGGCCCGGCACACGGCCCGCCGCACTGCCCCCCGTGCCCTTGTTTCGTGACGTCCCCTCTGTCCTCCCCCCTTCCGGGGGCCTTCCCTTCCTTTATCCGGTTCCCTTCCCCTCCGCCTGTGTTGGTGTCCTGGACCGGGTGCCCGGTGAGGAAACCACGCATAGGCCAAGTAGTTTTTTTAATAGTCTAGCATGAGCAAAATATTAGCTTGTCAGAAGTGGTTGCTGAGCTTGTTGAGCCTGTGTCTCAGGAATGTTGATATCTGAGGAAGTTCTGTGAGGAGAGAACATCCATGAGGGCATCCACCACAGCCTTTTTTAGTTCTCACATTCACTTCTAACCAAAACTGATGTGGATTCTAATGCCTGTGGTTCTAAAGCCACTCCTGCAGAAACACCTTCCAAGGACATGGAGTAGTCCCTGCCCTCTGCTATTCCATCAGACCTTGTCTGTTACCTGTGAAAGGGTTTTCCAGCAAACCTTCACTAATATAACACCAACAGAACCACCTCAGTGGAACTTTTTTGATGAACAAAATCATAAACCACCAAAAGGACTTTTTTTCCCTGATATTTTTCTGTCCACCTCAGGCAATTGTATTCTGACAGACAGAGCAAGGATAGCAAAACTTTCTGTGTAGACAAGAAATCCTGAGGAGTGTGGAGCAGAATATTCACTGCTGGTTGTGGTTGCTGCCCAGTTGTCTCTCTGGGCTGCCTTATTGCATGAGGGAGTCTACTTTCAGAACTGGAGATTAATGGAGACTTTGGGTTGATGCCATTATATTTTTTAATTTTCCCTTCCTAATGTGGCTTATTTAAAGAGAGCACTAGGGTTTAGCACTGACTGGTACTATAGGAAATAAAAACAAGGCAAAAAATAAGAGTGCGTTAAGAAAGATCAACAGATAGCCAAAAGACTGGCAATGTTTGACCATTGGGATATATTTATTGAAAGAAGACCCTTTTTGAAGGACTGACTCTGCCTAAGCAACTGTGGAAACAGCCTTCTGGAAGCAAGTCTGGCAAAACTGATAAGCAGAGCTTTGAACTGAGAAAGGAAGGGTACAGAGTCAAAGACTTGAATAATCTCCACGTGCCCTTAGGGCACCAGAGGAGAAAGTGTAGGCACACGAGGGTATGCCAAAGGATAAAGAAATTTAAGTGATCAGAATGGCAGGAAATAAGAATAAAGAAAGTGCAAACTGTGGAGAGAACTGCTTCCAAGGTGGCAATACAGTGAGTGCCAGGTTCAGCTCTTGACAAAACTGTGTTTATGAGGTAGAGAAATTTTTAAGAACAATATATGTACCAAAAAAGGGAAGAGCATAAACTAAGCTGTTAGGGCTTAGATGGGACAGGTATACACTCATAACAGAACAGAATAGCAATCACAGCTGGAACACTGGTCTCCAAGCACATGCATTATTCAGAAAAGCAGAGGTAAAGGTGAAGATGCTGGCAGAGAACTGTGCATTAATGATATGAAACACTGCAAAGATCTATGTGCAGAAATGGTAGCATGCAAAAAGCAGAATTTATTCCAGTTACAATCATTTTGGGGAGAGCTGGTAAAGGAGAGTTCTTGGACAGTGCAAGTCCCCTGATTTTGCTCCGGTTATGTGTAAAGGCATAAAGGCATCAGCGATGCCATTAGAGAGACAAATTCTATTGAATTTGTATCATGCAGGGAACTTTTTACCTCCCCAAACGTGGATCAAGAAGAACTACCACTAAAAATGACAGACTCCAGATATTTATGGATGTAATAGTCAACAAATATCTTTAAATTCTCACAGAACTATTAAAAAGTAATGCTGGTTGAGACTTGGTTTTGGTAACTGATAAGTGCAGCAAAAAAAAGAAAAAGGACCTTGGTTCAAGTGATCAGGGACTGACACTTCCTAATTAAATGGAACAAGTAAATGACTCTGCTAATAAGATTTTGCATTTCAAAAGGGCAGAGTTTGGTAAACTTTTGGAATTGATTATTAAAGTCAGATGGATTGCAGAGTGTGGGCAATAAAATGAGAGGGGCCTGGAGTTTCTACAGGTCTAAGCAACTAAAAGTTTTGGGAATCTGTGTACCAGACAAAAGAGAAAGCCTGGTTGTGCAACCACTTCAAGAGATGTGCTAATACATTGGGTTACGTCTTTTAAAGAAAGACCAGGTCTTAGGCAAGGAATGGACTTAAATGTGATGGGAAAGATCACAGCAAAGTCTTCCTAAGCTTTCTTGGATGATATCCTATACAGGGGGAATGGTGTAATACTTGTTTTTCACTACAGTGTTTGGCACAGCAGTGAAGAAGAGGTTATTTGTTAGCTGGAGCTCTGCAGAAAAACCGTGTGTGTAATAAGGATCTGGTTCATGGCATACAGACACCACTGAAAAAAAAATCATCACAAGACTGGACAGAAGCAATTAGGAAGGCACATCAAACTAACTAATTTGTAGAGACAAATCTTGTTTCATATTTTCATAAACTATCATGACACTAGTACTGACTTCTAAATTTTTAAAGACGCAGCATTTAGAGGTATTATTAATTGAATAAAAAGCACATCATGACTCTGAAAACCAGTAAAGATTAAACAAAACGTGTAAATGCAAAGTTACTACCAGCAGTACACTTTCCCCTAGGTGCTCCAGTCTTATAAATAAACACAAATACCTGGCCATGCCTTGCAAAGTAATTCTTATGCTACAGTATGACCCAGACATCAAAACAGGCAATTAAAATCCAGTGAGACAGATATCAGAAAGTGTTAATTCTTTAGCATTGACATTTACAATAGCATTTAGCATTTCTGCTTTAGCAGAAAACCTCATGAGACCTTGTGTGCAGCTCTGAGCACCCATGCTCAGGAAAGCTCAATTTCAGCTGTGCAGAACTATGACTACACTAAGGTTGCAGGCTTGATCCCTGTACAGACAGATTCCTGTACATAAGAATTGGATTCAATGATCCTTGTAGGTCTCTTCCAACTCAGGATATTCTGTGAAAGACATAACTTAGAATCATAGGATGATCCCAGAATATTCTGAGTTGGAAGGGTCCCACAAGGATCACCAAAGTCCAACTCCTGACCCTGCACAGAAAAATCCCAAGAATCACACCTTGTGCCTCAGAGTGTTGCCCAAATGTTTCCTGAACTCTGTCAGGTTTGGTGATGTGACTACTACTCCCCTGAGGAGCCTGTTCCAGTGCCCAGCCAGCTTCTGGGTGAAAAACTTTTCCTTAATATCCACTTTGACCAGTAGGAAACAAGAAGAGGCCTAAATAACTTGGCTTGTTAAATTGGAAAAAAGAAAAAAATAATAAAAAGAAAATAGAGAAAAAAGATACAAGCCAACCATAAGAAAACAACAGAAGCAGAAATTTATTTTCTAGCTGGTAAAGTCATCAGTTGAAAGCAAATCTATGTGTTTGTGGCAAGAAGAGATCTTGCTAGTCCAAGTTAGCCTTGTGGGCTCAGCCATGGCTCAGTATCTGAGGGAGAGATTAAAGGGAGAGATTTCTATAATGAAAGAAGACTGCAGATCTCTTTCAGTGTTTAATAAATCTTTTCTCAGCTTTTTAGTTCCAAACTATTTCTAGTTTGCCAAACATGAACTGAAAGACACAAACCTTGAAAAAATTTTTTAGTTCAATTTGGAGTCTTATTCTGAAGCTTGAGTCAAATAAGAGGAAGAATGTGGGTTTTCATGGAAAATTTAAAACATCTTTCTCAGACTTGTCTGACTACTCAGCTGAACTTTCCTATCTGAAATATTCAGACTGGCTATTTCCCACATAGAGAAAAAGCCCCATTCACTACCTACCTGCTGCTCAAACATCATCAAAAATTAAAATAAAGTTATTTAGGATATTTGCCTATTTCCATTTAATGTGTATGCAGTGCTGCTCTTTGCCAGTTTGAAGCTAAACCTACTTGCAGAGCTAAAGACTTGCTCTTCCTCTTGCAAGAGGCCATAGGAAATTACCCATTGGCTTCGCTAAGATCATGTATATGGAGTCCTTGCAGATGAGCCAGCAGGTATTTTCTTCTCTTACCACAGGGTCCACCTGCTTCTGCTGTTTCTCCAGAGAGCTCCTTGGAGTGACATTTTTGATAATAGTAACAGTTCCCCTCCTCTTTCCCCCAGATATGTTATTCTGAAGGTGTTTGGTTATGCTCCTGCCACGGTTAGCCAGCCATTCTCTATGTCATGCCCTACTCTTGAGGTTCACCTGCCTGGTCTCCACCATGACTCTGACAATTTTCTCGGTTCCAGCCCAGTGCTGCAGACTGACTCAGCCTGATGCCTCCCAAGCTAAATGTGACTGGTCCCACCACCACCACCTGACTCCAGCTGATCCATGAACTCTTGGAGTGTAACACACACAAAATGCTTTGGTGGATGTATGTTTCTTCTACCACTTCCCAGTCCAGCATCTCCCTTGTCTTCATACCTTCTGCTTGATGGGGTCTCACTAACTGGAAAGTGAGACAAAAAATTAGCTTTGTCATGGTGTAGATTTAACTCTATACAAGTTCTGTGTGCCAGGTATGGGTAAAGGGTTATATTTCAACCCACTGAATCCACATGAAGAGGTGTTCCGACAATCATTTCTGCCTGGTTTTGGTTTGGGTTTTGGAAGTCTGTTTTGTTTATTGCCTGGCTCCTAGATTAATATTCTTATGCAGAAAATGTTTGAACAAAAGGGAGGGTTCAATTTACCCTGTCATGAAAAAACTGTAAGACTTGCTTCTAAGAATTGCTCCAGCCTGGATTGCAAATAAAAGGAAAAAAAATAGAAATGCATTTCAGTTGGCATCACTGTAAATTGAGCAAATGCCCTACAGGCTGGGGTCATTTTTCCTTAACCTGTCTGAGAGATATTATTTGTTATGGGCAAAACACATTGACACTCAGGAATAACAGCACATCTTGACTAGTCCTGAACCCTGAGCCAGTGCTGAATGCAGCACGTCCTTATTGGTGCTGCCTACAGACAGGTAGAACAGGACCCATCTACCCTAACTTCAGCCATCTGGTCAGGTATGCTTTAACTAAGCTGACTGCCTGTCTGCCTACTGTAATTGACTGAGCTGTGCAGGCAACTTCAAAAGGTGACTCATCCCTCCCTTTAGTAGGTGCCTAAGCTAGCTGGCACGAATTGCCCTCTGCCTTTCTCTGTTGAATGCAGAAGGAGCCAAGACTTGGACTGAACACTTAACTAGTATATGGCTAAAGTTAGTGAAGATAAATCCCATCTGCAGTTAGTGCTGGATCTGATAACTCAACTGCTAAAGCTCCATTTGAACTGCAGGCATTGCTTTTAGAAATAGGTATCATGAACTTATTGGTATCAGATGTTGTCCATAAATAGGCAGTTCTAAAGGGAGGCTGGGGTGGGGGGAGGGATAGTAACCCCTTGATTGTGAAATTACATGATTACTAAATGAATATGATTCTTCAGCAGGCTGTTTTCAATGTCGGGGTTGTGTTTCTAATGAAGGAAAACATGTTGTATCACTGATCCATATCACAGTCCTCATGCTGTCTGCTATCGAGAGAAAGCAAACTCTAAACTCAAGATCTATCAGATTTTTATTCATACCTGCAGAAATAAAACCATAAGGTTGTTCTTTTTTAAAATCAAAATAGTCTCTGTGCAGTGTATCTGATTCAAACCATATTGCTAGCAAGGTGGAACCTTGAAAACATTAAGATTTTTCTATGGTAAAAGTTAAAGATTAGAGGGCCCTGAGGAAACAGAACACATGGGCCAAAAGTTTTAAACCCAAATATTAAAGATAGTCAGCCAAGTCAAAACATTGGCATCTACATGAAGGGATTGTGAATTACAGTGGGACTGAGCACCCGCTGAGTCTACTTATTCCCTAGCACTTCTGAAAACTACTCCAATTTTAATTAAATAACTTCATGTGGATGAAGTTCCTTCAATTTTGTACAAAGGGATATTTATCCTCCTTGCTTTACTAGAAGAACCCCAAAAGGGCTTGGCCCCTTGTCTTTCTGCACCAGAATGGGAAGAACAATGAGAGAAGCCTTTGGTTCTGACAGAGGGAGTTTTTTCAGTCGAATCAGAACTAATCCCTCAAAAAACAAAACAAAACCAAGCAAATAAACAAATGAAAACACCAAAAAACAGAGGCCCATCACATAAGTCACCAATGACTGATCAAAAGGACTTTGGAGAAACAGAAACCTGCCACCATAGCTTCAGAAAATTTGAACCCAAAAGCTTATGATGGTTTCAGCCCCATCAGTTGCACAGTGAAAGATACCTCTGATTGCCACAGCTTCTGCCTCTTCACAATCCTGCCTGTGGCCCCCCTGGGGCTGACCTGAGAAATTCATTGTGTTAAATTAGCTCAAGGAACAGTTCTCATTTTTGAAGTATGAGAAAATTCACAACACTGAAGTAATTTTGAAACCAAAGCTTGACTCCTTTGAGTAATAGGGAAGGCCTAAAGATTACATAGTAAGATAAAATAGGTGTCATATTTTAGGTTGAATTACAGTCTTTATATTCCATCCCAATAGACACAAATAGACAAAAAATCTGCTACTGTAGAGCTCAAAGCAGGTCTCCACCACCAATATCAGGAGAACCTTTCCTAAGCTAGAAGTTGTGACAGCAAAATGTGCCATGTGCCATTCTTCTGGATCTGCAGTCCTTGTGAGGTAAAGCATGAGGAATCCTCCATCTGAAAGGCATTGGGTAGCTGTTCTTCCATTACTGTTCATGGAGAAGTGGAGGAAAAACTTTTACTTTCTTAGTTTAAAAAACTTTCTCAGCTGAAACCAGTAATTGTTATTTCTCAATATGACCACAATCCTGGGCTTCTCTGCTATTCCTGTCATTTGCTGGACAGTATGGCTCTGGATAAGGCACAAAAGACTTGTCTGTACACACCTGCTCAGTTCACAGTATAGTGAGCCTGTGGTGCCAAACACAACATCAAGGGTGCCAGTCTTAGGGAAAGGCACTTGAAATTCAAACACTGAGACAACTAACTTTTAAGACATGTAAACCCTTCAGTGGAACTAGCTATAAACCTTGCTAGCCTAACTCTTCCTAGGTGGCTAATGAACTGGAGTGTGTCTCATTTTTCATGCCTACTCTGTGACATCCTAGCCTGACCATTAGAGGCTGTGTATTGCCCATAAAGCAAAAAATGCATTTTCCTTTCAGCATAGATAGAAATTGCCCTTCTTCACAATCATTGAAGAAGAGGAGCATTCCCAGAGTCAGGAATGAAAATCTATTCCTGTCTGTTGCTATACACATTATCTTTTCTTGTCGATAAAACCAGTTCAATGATGGTATGCTATTTCATTTTTTTGCATGGGAAGTTTAGTTTTTATTTACAAGCCTTATTTTGATATTGGAATAAACTTGTGCTATTTTTAATTGCTGGTGCTCATAGGGTGTCAGGAAATGACATGACACAGGAGCTACGAATCACACTTTCACCTCTGAAAATGCAAACCCTGATAAAATGTGATCAAGCAGCAGAGTATTGATCAAGCAGTCGTTGCTGTTGCTTGATTGTCTGGTATATGTAGTGGCCTGTGGCACAGCACACTTAGAAAGAATAAAGTCCTGGTCACCTTTCACTTAAAATTCCTTTTGCTGTGGAGAAAGTTTTTACTCCATACAAAAAACCAGGAAAGAGCACAGAAAATGTTGGTTTCTGGCTATCTGGGGACTTCAGAGTTGAATTTTAAGGTCTAGCTTTTCAAAACAATTAGTTGTTCTTCTGTTAAGAAGGCACATGCAATGTAGGTGGATGAATATGATTTCCAAACTGTGCAGGTGACATCAAAGGTGTTTCAGATGTTACACCAAAGTAAAGAGTGAGTTAGAATCTGAATATTTCAGTATGGGCTTTAAGACTGAGGGCTTGAATATACAACAAAAAATTTAGACTGGTAACACTAGTTTTAGCCTTGATTTCCCAACTGGTGTCTGGAGGAAGTCAAAATCCTGCACAAGACTTGGTAGCCTAAACCATCTCTTTTTGGGCTGGGCCTTAGTAGTGACAATTCAGAGTCAATCAAAGTCAGTGATGCTCAGGTACCTAATCTGCCAAAATCACTTGGGCAAATTTAGCCTGGACATTTAAGTCACGTACAATTTGCCACACACAAAAACGGCATCCAAAGGCATTGGACAACCTGGGCTGAAAAAATAAATACAATTTGAATGGGTCATGCAAATACAGTTGTTGCTAGCCAAAGGCTACAGTACCATTTCATGACCTGAGGTATGGACAGAAAGATTTCTGTGCTTCTTTGGTACTCCCTGCCAACATGCATGTACAGAAGGCCTAAGTAAACACAATAAAATTGGTACATGGATTTGAAGACTTAGCTCACATTCTGTACCTGTAAAAGAAATGCAGAAGCAGAAATAAGGAAAACTCCAAACCTAGAGAAAAACTTACATCCTGTTCAGCATAAATACCTGCATTCTCTAATTCTAACTTGAAGCCTTAGAGGTAGCAAGACCTGAAGTGAGGCAGGCACCTGCAGAGATTGGATGTGACCTTAAATGAGCTCAAACATTGTGGAGACTCTCTTTTTCTTTTTGCTGCTCATGCCATAGGCCTGGGGTACACAGTCTCCTAATTTGGGCAACTAATGCAGTGACTTAACAGAACTGGGGTGACCAAGTCAGATGCCTCCCATCTGAATGTGGACAGAGGCATGGCTGAAGTGTCCTGTCAAAAGGTCAGCATCATAATTTAATCGTAAAAATTAGCATATGCTCAAAACTTTTGGAAACAAAAAGCTTCCTGGAATACTAAAGGTACTAAAGCAGCAGAACTGGGGCCCTGTTCACTTGTAAGACGTAGCAGCTGGCTGGGGCCCTCCCTGACCTCCCTGCAAAGAGAAAGAAGTCAGACGTGCTAGGCTAAGAGGTCTTCTCCTTCCAACCTCAACTCTGTCAGACTCTGCTGGAATTTATTCATTCCCCCTCCCTAAAAATACAGCGGTAGCTCTTCCAGCTCTTCACAGCTACAAGGACACAATAAAACTTCAGAAGCCGGGGGAAGCTCCTGGAGGACAACCCCCGGCCGGGTTTCAGAGCACCTTTCGGGCCGGTTTCATGCGCAGGATGCGCGCCCTTCCTCATGCGGGGGCACCTCCTCGCTCCCAGGAGCGCTGCCCAGCCCAGCCCCGCTCCCCCGGCGCCGGGCGGCGCGGAGCGGCCCGGCCCCGTCCTCCCGTTAGATGGCGCTACAGACTTTACAACCACGTGTGCAGGGGCGGGGGGGGGGGGGGGGGGGAAGAATCATAGCACTAATAAAAGAAATAACCCTCGTATTGTCCGAAACGCGGGGAGTCGGCCCCGCGGTGGGCCTGCGGGAAGCGACGCCCAGCGTCGGGATGCCCTGTTCCGGTGGGAAACGCCGGTGCTGCCGGCAGCCCCTCTGCGGCTGCCGGGGCTTGGCTCTCGGGAGCCACCAGGGCAAAGTTGGGGGCTCGGGAACCAGCAGGGCAAAGCTGGGGGCAAGTGGGTGAACGAAGCGGTCCTTCCTACTGGGAGAACATCCTGTGAGGAACGGGGAGGTAGCGCCTGCCGGTTCCCAGCCGGGGAGCTGAGTGAAACCCGCGGGTCGTCTCTCATCCCTCCCCTGCATTACTTCTCTCCAGAAAGCTGTTCGTGCAATGTCCACAGCTTGCTTGGGTTCTGATGGCTGGGTGTTTGATCAGCCCCACTCTTCACCCCCAACACTTTTTTTTCTTGTTTTTTCGCGTTTCCCCTCTGTGTAGAACACCGCAAGTTTTCGGGCAGCCTGTCAATGGCTGCCACGGGGATCCGCCGGAGCAAGGTTGCCCTAGGTGTGTGGCCCTGTCCCTCGCCCATCCCGGACGAGCGCAGGAGGGACAGGACTGTGTATGAAATTGCTTGTCCCGAACTCACTAAGTCCATGACTTAAGAGTCAACGCTTCTCCGCCAGGTCCCCAGCCGAAAGGCGGGTGGCTGTCCCCAGCCCTGCCGCTGAGCGTGTAGGCGATCACCTTACGAAGAGGTTAGGGCTGTCCCGGCGCAAAGGCCACCGCCGCGCCCTCCTCCCGTGCCTGCCATCGGGCTGCGAACTTTCCGGTGGGGTAAGTTCTCCTTTAAGAAAGCGAACTGTTCCTTATGCATATTTAAGGCTGTTTGTCTGCAGTGCCCAGCTGACACGGGTCTGGAGGCTCACACGCGGGACCCGAGCTCTGGAGGAGTAAATCATCCCGACTTTAAAACTACCCTCTACCAGGGCTCCAGTTGGGAAATCCTTGCATTGCTCTAAACACATGTAAGTCGTGGGTGGGGGGGAGGGGGTATGGGGGGTGCTGGGGAGACGGAAGGGGGAGACTGAGGAGATGACTGGGGTATTTTGGTTATTTCCATCACCAACATCCCCCCTCCACCTCGAGCCCCCCAGCCACCCCCAAAAAATAGCAAAAAAACCTTATCCTTGGATTAAAAAAAACAATTCAAAATATTTGTTTTTCGCCCAGCCTAGGGGCTCCTGCCCCCCTCAACATGCCTGGATCCCTAAGATCAGTGAGGTTTCCAGACTTCCTCTTTCTTTTTGTCCTGCACGAGAGCGCTTTGCTGGGCGCGCAAATGTGCGTGTGAGGAGCGGAGAGCAGCGCCGGGAGGGTGAGTGGACCCCTTGCTCTAGCCGGGGGGGCTGGAGGAGACCTCTCACGTCACCCGCGGATCAGAGGACTCCTCCGTCGCGCCGGGGGTGGGATCCCGGGCAGTCTCTTCAGACTACAAAGAGAGGGGGGAGCCTTCCGGGGATGCGAGTGCCTCGGAAAAGCCCCCTCCACAGCTAAGCACCCTGCCACCTCCGCCCGTGTGTACTTCTGTACGTGTGTGCGAAACGCCAGAGCGTATGTGAAGGTCAGGCTTGTGAGCTTCCACTGCAGCTCAAATGGGAAGGAGCAACTTTCAGTGCTCTGCTCTTAGTGGTTTCCTGCCTTTTAAAGTGAACTTGTTCGAGTGTGTTATTCAAAATGTGGTTCAGTAGTTATGCCTTCAAATTAAGTTGCTTCTCGGTCCTCATCGGGAAAAGCAGACATGTGTCCTCAATTGTATAGTATATATATATAAAAAATCTACTAGGTACTTTATGATTCCATCTGGAGAAATTAAAAGCCCAGAGCTGTAATGTTTATTCCTACATAGTTTACAAAAAAAGGGGGAAATGTGTGAGACACATGTCTCCAAATATAACCAAAGTGCTTTCCCTTCTGGTTAAAAAGTTTCATGCAAATGTTTTCATTTTAACACTCCCTGCCACCTGTACTTCTCAGGGAAACTTTTCTTGGCGTTAGTGACGAAGCACCAATAGTACTTATTAATGAATTAATTATTATTATGGCTGCTGAATTGACTTAAAGTGCTTTGGAGGCGAAACGGATCCATGTTAATCAGTTACAATTAATTGTGTTTCAGCTGCTGTGTCAAACAGTTTCAAAGACGAAGGCGAGAAAGCTGTGCATGGGGTGTAGGGAACGGGGTGATCTGGAGATTCTTCCCGGCCCCTTGCTCAGACATATCCTCTTGGATTGCAGAAACCGGCGTAATGATGTCCCGGTGCCAGCGTCAGGTCACACAAGGGTGCGAAGGGCAACTTAGGTGACAAACTCCTCTTTCTCCTACCAAAAGCTGCAAAGATTGAGAGTCTAGGATTTAGGAGCGCAGCCCCGCAGGGAGAGTTCCCTCAGGAGTTCGCATTACGGGGAGGGCAGCAGGCTTGGGGTTTGCTGTGCCGTCTCTGCTTGGCCGCTTTGGTCAGGGCTTTTGTGTTGGCGGCGGAGACAAGGAGGCAGCGGTGGGCAGCGAGGCCGAAGGGATCCACAGAGTCCTCTCGCGGGGGGGCGACTGCATCCCGCCTCCAGGAGCATCTGGGGAGAGGGAAGCGGGGGAAGAGGAGAAAATAGCTCCCCGAGGGGACAAGCGACAGCTGGGCCGGGCTCTGTGAATGCCAGGGAGGCCAGAGGGATGGCCGCAGGGCCGAGGGCAGGAAAAGCCGGGTCGCGCACTCAGGCAGCCGAGACGCCCAGGGGAGGGCTATTCTCTGCCGTGCCGCTTCCCGGCACCCGACCCGGGTGCTAGGGGTGCCGGGCTGGCTCAGCGGGGAAAGCTGGGTACGAGCAAGGCCAGGAAGAGGCGTTGAGACAACCGGGCAAAGCCTGGTGAAGCCCCCAGGGTCGATGTGCCGAGGGGAGGCCCGAGGGCCGCCGTTTGGCCGGCTGATCACAGGGGCGGCCCGTGTGTGCCCAGCACGGCGGCTGCGGGGCAGCGTCGCCTCCACGAGGCGTGGAAGGCGAAAGCCGAGCGGGCACTGCCTCAGGTGCACCGGGAGATTGTTGGGGTCGACCTGGCTGGGCCAGGGGCCGCTCACCGGCTGCCCGCACACTCCGCGGGAACTGGTGGCGGGGAGGGGCTGGAGACAAACTTGCTGTCCTTTGCCAGGGAAACGGGATTTTACACCAGGAAAACGACCCCTCTTCACAAAAGTTAGGGGCGGGAGAGAGGGAGAACTGGAGGCTCTCCCCAAGCTGGGCGCCTCACCCTTGCCCTGCCTGCCCCTTGGTCTCCGGCCGCTGCGGGGAGTGAGCCCGTCCCGGGCGGCACCAGGCATCATCAAGTACTGCTTGTCATTAGAGATTTACACTTCCCAAAAGTAAAGCTCTCCCCCGCCTCAGCCTTCAATGTGACTTTTTTTTTTATGTCAGTCCCCAGAAAGGAAATTGGGAAACTCTATTCACTCCCATCCTCTCTGGAATTGTGTTGCGAAGATTTTTTTTGCGGTCTTATTTTTTTTTTCCCCTTCTCTCACTCCAGCTCTTTCTCAAAGACTCCCCCCTTCCTCTCTCTCTCTCTCTCTCTCTCTCTCTTTTTTTTTTTTTTTTCCCTTCATCATCCCATTGACTCTACTCAGCTTTTGCTTAAGATGAGCAAGAGAAAAAAACAAAACCGCTCCACCCTGTATGTGCAAACGGACCTCTCTTGGAGAAAAGTAAAACAAAACCCCTTTTACCTGCAATAGAAGATAGTGTACAATATTGTGGACCACCCCCCCGCCCCCGCCCCGTCCTATCTCGAATAAAGCTGAAATTAATTGAAAAATGGGAAGAGATGCGTTTTCCACGTGTGAACGTAACAGCTAAGGTCGGTCGAGTAGACAGGACACCTCGTTCCTGCTCATCACGGGTGGAATCGTTTTCTCCAGCTGGGATAGGTGGTGTTGCAGGTCTCGCAGAGGTGCAGGATGCAAATCTTCAGTTTTCGTATATGACAAAAGCAGGCTTCGTTGGGTAAAACACCCTTATTTACCAACTTTCTCCTTCTCCCTCCCTAGTTTTATTTATTTTCCTTGGATGCGGGACCGAGGAGGTAAAAACCAAACAAAAGCACTTGCGTTTGTGTCGGTACTTATGTCGTCGGGGCAGCACCCGCATTAGATTATTGCCGGGGATTTATTTGCATGCAGCTGCAAACCCACAACCCGGCTGCTGACCGCTGCGCATAAAGGGCTGCCGGGGCCGGCCCCTGCCCGGCCGCCGCGGCTCCCGGTGGGAACACGGCCCGGGGGCCGGGGATGGGGGGAGGATTTGGGAGTGGGATTGCTCCCGACACGGCCCGGGGGGATGGTCACAGAGCCAACAGCAGCAGGGTCCCCAGCGCAGCCAGAGGCTGCAGGTGCGGGGGATGGGGGGAGGCTGGGGCGGCGCCGGCCCGCAGCCCCCCTCCCCGCCACCCGGCTCGCCCCCAAAGGCAGCGGCGGCTCCCACTGGCCTTGCTCACAAGCACATCCGAGAAAAGCTTTGCCTAATGCCTATGTCCCGGGGAAAAAGAAGGACGGGTGGCGGATCCTCGGGATTTCTCAGAGCTATTTTCAGTGCTTTGAAATTTGTACCAATGTTGATGTTCTTTTTCTTCCCCTCTTCTCCCCTTTCTCCGGCTCAGTAGCGTTTGGCAGCGTTTGACGAGGGAGCTATTAACCTTTGAAGCAAGGGCTTTAGGTTCAAACTACCTCCTTCTCAACCTGCTGTATGCCTCTCCCCTCCCCACACAGAGGCACGACGAGAGGATGGGTTTGGCTGTATGGGATCGATGTAAATGTCTCCTCAGGCCTCCCTCTACCTCGAGCTATGCTACTAAGTCTCCTTCATCTTCTCCCGGAGAACCCGGTGAAGGCGCAGGGTTCCTGGAGCTTGAACTGGCTCCCCTCCGAGCACAGCGGGAACAAAACCTGCCTCCGAAGCGGGGCCGGTTCGGGGACGAGCCCCACGGCAGCGCTGCCGTGGTCTGGCCCCTCTCTCCCTCTGTGAGGGGAAGGAGGGGGGCAAACCAGCCGTCCTCAAACTTAGGGGGACTTCTGCCCATCCCTCTGCTCCGACGGCCAACATGGGACTGTAGAAGGGGAAGAAAAACTGAGTTCGGGGAACTTAATTATTTGTCAGAGGAAAAAGCTATTCCCACTCCATGCAGACTCCCTCGACTGGGCGTGAGCAGGGGAGGCCCCTCCAGGCTTTTCCGCCAAAGACAGGGGGCTACGGAGCGGGAGCTGCCAGACAGGGAGGGCAAGGTCGGAAAACCTGTCCCGGAGGGAGAAGCTGGAAGGGCAATGGGAACACCCACAGACACACAGAGGGTCACGTTCGCCCCTCGCATCCCCACAGCGGTGCACGGAGATGTCGCGCTGCCCCTTGGCCAGGCCACGCCGCCGCAGGGGGAAGCCCTGCGTGCTGACGGGCCGGGGGCGGGCACGGCCGGAGGGCAGCCCACCCCGCCGGCCGCCCCGTCTAACGCCGAGCTCCCCCAGGGCCGCCCGGCCGCGGCAGGGATCCGGCCGGGCTGCGCTGGCACAGGACGGGGTGCCTCCAACCCCATGAGCCCAGAAAGCTGGGGAATAGGAGGCTGGAGTGCATGCGCAAATTAGGATGCACCTGTGGGCTACTATGGGCAGCGTTTGTGGGGAGCAGGTCAGTAACACGAGTGGCCAGGGAAAGCTCAGGGAAAGGCAGGAAGGGATGAAACCATTTGCTGGCTCCTTGCGGAGCGAGGGTGTGTTGTCATCTTTGTTTTGGTTGTGTTGTTTTGTTTTGCAGGAGATTGGGACAATAGCTGGAGTGGATTATTCATTCCCGTAGGGCAATACTTCCCTGTATGGGCTTCAGGATGCAGTTGGAAGCTTGGGAACAAAGCGGGCATCGAATGTCAAGGTAACTGGTCCCCTTCCTTTGTTTATGCTATTGTTAATGACGGGGCTCACTCAGCCCTGGCCTCAGCCGTGCTGTATGGCATTAATATTGACTTGAGAGAATAGGCAGGGCAATTAAAACCCAAACCCAGAACAACAGCAGCATCCAGCCCAAGCCCAGTTCTTCAGGTAAAACATGCCTCTTCTGGGCTACTGAGAATGATATAGTAGTCTTGCCTGGCATTCACAGAAACACACACACGTTTCATAAAATTAAACACATCCCTATACGGCATTAATACGAAGGGGAGAAAACCTAACCCTGTCCTTCAGTATCAAATCAAAAGGGAAAGGGCATTATTTTCAAATACCCACATCTTAGCATGAGGGAATTCTCATCAGGATAAAAAAAAATCAAAGAAACTAATAAAAAATTATTTTAATTATGATAATCTAAAACTAGTAGAAACCTGAGCATTTATTGACTAATTTTCGTCTTCTCGAAGTAGCGGATGGTATTTAAAGTTCAACATTTCACACAGCTCCTTGTTTAGTTTAATTTTCTTGACAATCTAGGCAATTTCACCAAAGAGGGTTAAAAATTTTGGTACACATCTGAGTATGGATCTGCATAAAATAGAGAAGGTGAGAGGATATTTTATTATTTTAAGAAGAGAAGGGAGTGCATGTTTGCATGTGTGTGAATACATGTGTGTGTGGATGCATATGTGTGAGAAGAGTGAGAAGCAAATGGAGAGATTTGCACTTTGCATTTGATCTGTAGCTTTAGTGTGGACTCTGAAACAAATATCTATTAGATTTCTCTGAAAAATATCCCACTCAGGCAGACAGACCCCTGTTTTGAATGAGAGCTCCAGGTGATGAAAGAAACTTATGTTATTCCAGAACAATTCTTTATCAACTCTTTTTTTTTTTTTTTTTTGAAAGATTAATTTAATCTCTCCTATCCTGGGCCCATTTTCTGTCAGTGAAGGGGTATAATAATGATCAATGCCCAGCACTTCTCATATCTTTTGTACTTGGTAAATATTTGTAATGTTTTGAATGTAGAGGGGAGGTGAAGAGATGAGCCCAATCTCAGCTTCAGAGGATCCTCATGAGTACTCACACAGAGGAAGGAAAAATCTAAACAACCAAGCAACCTGTTCAGAAGACCCTCCAGCCCAAAACTCTACAGTCATGCTGTTAGTTTTTGTATTTTATCTGTCTGCTTGGTGAAAGGGTCTGCACACATCAGGCTATCTGGGTTTATGTGACCAGCTCCAGGTGTACATTAGTACTCCAGTGGAAAGGGGAACCTGGAGTTGTTGAGCAAACAACTCCTGTTTGACTGTAGTGTGGACTGAATGCTGTCTAGTCAGCTGTCTAGGAGCGGTGGCAGGGAAGTAGCTCCAAGTATTTCCAAAACTAATAACAAAAAGGTTACTATATATAAAATGTTTATACAGCCCACATTCCCTCAAGTTGTTTAAATTTTGGTTTTGATGCATATAAATATAGCAGACATACCCAGTTTCCCATTAACCAGTCCCTGCTTTTTAAAATCAATTCATTTCACTTTGAAAGAATGGCCTCATACTCAAGACAGTCAACAACCCTTTGACTTTCTCCACTCAATGTGGACCTCAGGAAGAAACAGCATCTGTCTTTGTCATTTCACATGCGTACCCCAGTGCCTTGACACTGTGTTTTAAGAGCAGGCCTACTACCAGGGAAAGTAACAGTTGCCAGCTGGTTCCCCCTTTCTAATCCATTTTTGCCCTTCTCATCTTAGGATCCTTTTGAGGAAGAAATAGTTCTGCTAGGAGCCCATGCTTGGACTTTGGAGGCTATGGCACAGTGGTCTGATATGAAAGCACTGTCCCTGCAGATGGAAACTCTCCTCTGTACCCTGAGCCTTGCAAGAGAAGCAGCGAGGGGACACTTGAAGTAACCAAGCATCTGGCATCAAGCCTGACAATCCGCTTTGCACTATGTGAAGGAAAGTTTGTTCCAAACCACATACTTTGTGGTGCTCAATACTAGTGTCAAACTGGTTTGAACTGTCCCAGGTCTAAAATAAAGATCTCCATTGTGGTATGACAGTGAGCTTGTCTTGCTAAACTTTCCCTGTTTATGTTGGAGGTACAGAGCCGATGTAATGCTGTCTTTTCACCCATGGATGGGCGCAATAGGAACAATTTAGAAAAGTTCTGTTTAGCTTTTTCCCCCTTGTAGTTGAAAAAATGCAAGATATCAGAAACAAGCCTATGTCTGAAGGTACAGTTTTCAACATGTGAGTGGGAAACATATGTACTGGCACTATTCGACAGCTCTGTAAGTGCTGTGCTTGAATTTTGGCTTTTAATCTCAACTTTGTTAGAGAGCGATGCAAAATTGAATGGAACCTGATTATTTGTGCTATAGCCTTGTGATGCTCATCTTATAACTGTTGGGGAGAGAAGCAAAACACTCTGCTAAAGCTTTGGGTGAGCCTGAGTTTCAGGGGGACTCTAGTCTTCACAGGTTTTCACTTCACTGCCGTTCTTCCCCTAGTATTTGTTATACGGGAGGTTTTTTTTGTTTGTTTTTTTTTTTTTTTTCTGCTGTTCTACGTTTTAAAGTGAGTACAGACTCAATCCTGCTAAGAGAGAGAGCTCCCTCCATCACAAGCTCACGTTTGGAAAATGCCTACCCACTTCGACTGCCCCCCTTCAGGTCATCGTCCCTCTTCAGGGGAGAAAAGGAAATCTTAAAAGAGAAAGAGACAAGCGGGGGTGGGGGTAAGGGGGAGAACCCCTGATTCCTCAGTGACCTTTACAGCTCGGACAGACCTCCAAGATCCCCTCCAGCTCCTGCAAACAAGCCCCGACGGAGAGAAAAACCCCACATGTCCGAACTTTTAACGTGCTTGGGGTTTATACAATTCAGGCTCAATTTTTAACAATCCCGGAGGGGGGGGGGGGGGACGGGGGGCGGAGGGGCGACAAGGGAGAACAAAGTTTGGATTGAACTTTTCGTCTCTAAAAAATCACCACAACCCAAACCCCCAGGCATCACCAAAAGCGCCCAGCGTCCCCGGCAGCCGGTGCCCTCCAGCCACACAACGGTGGTGGCTGGCAGGGAGAGGCAGCCACAGCGCTGGCTGCCGGCACCCTTCGTGCAGCCGTGCCCCGGGGCTCCCCTCGCTGCCCCGCGGAGGGGGCCGCCCTCCCTCCGGACGCTGAGCGGGGAAAGCAGCCCTGCCTGGGGTCTGCGGGGCTGCCATGGAAGTTTTTTGGTACTGCTAAAGGCACACACACACATACACAAATTTATATATATATATAAAATACACACACGTCTTTATATATAGATTTATATGTAGGTGTCTAGTCTATGTTTAAATTATTCTATCTATACACACAGTCCTCCTCTGATGAGGTCATTCTCCCATATATATGAGATTGGGTGTATGTAAGATGCCAGATTCTAAAGCCAAAATCTTATCACTGCCGATCTAAAAGCAATATAAAGTAAATGTTAGCAGAAGGGGAAATAAATTTTGGAGAGAAACATTCAACAAGGTGTCCCTGAAGGTTTTTCCCCCGCCCTCCCCAGCCGATGTGCCCACACACTTTATGCCAAAGAGAGCCACTTCTGCACAAGAGACTCCTGCTCCAGAGCAAGGACAGACTGCACCCCTCATCGTGGGTCTGCGCCTGGCAGGGGCCGCACCTTGACATTTTTAATCCCCTCTTCCCTTTCCCGAGCAATGCTCTCCTCTCTAATGCGCTAATCGGCTGCATCTTATTTATTTATTTCTTTTCTTTTCTATGGCTCGAAATGTCTTAATATTTTGGTTTTTTTTTTTTAATATCAGGAAACTCAAAACGGAAGGGGGGATGCTACTTGAAAGTGTGACTCAAAAAAAAGGTTTTGCTTTGCAGCCATCAGTAGCACCAGGAGACAGCTCCATTAAAAAAGTAGTTTTCCACTGCTCTTGAAAAGCCGTTATTTTTTACATCGCTTTTAGGAAGATAGATTAACAAAACATCACATTTCAAGCCACTCTGATCTGTAATTAAATGGAGGAGCCGGTTTGTATTCTCCTATGGCTTTTACAGAAGTTGCAGTGATCCAAAGTCAGGTTGCTGTGTCAGAGTGGCATTTTTATTAATGAGAATACAAAAAGCTTGCATATTCTTAGCCCGGCTTGAATTTAGTTGCTAAGCAACCGCTGTATGGTAATTCATCCGCGAAATTTAAATCTTGGAGAAAGGATCCTGCGTTTTGCTGAATGGTCGCCACGAGGAAAACAACTTGTGGGACCCGCGGCAGCTGCCGCTGCGGCACCGCGCCGCCCGCCCGCCGGCTCCCGCGGGCCGCCCGCTGCCCCGGGACGGCCCGCCGGGGACGGAGGGCAGACGGGCAGCGGAGGCCGCCCCGTCGGCGCTGCCCCGGCCCAGCCTTCCCCGAGCGGAAGAACGCGGCAGCACAGTTTCCCTGCGCCCGGCGCGGCCCGGGCCCCGCCGCAGCCACCCCGGCCGGGGAGGGGTGAGCGGGACGCGGGCCCCGTCGCAACCCTGAGGGCGAGGCCCCGTGGGCACCACCGCGGACCCGGCTGCTCCTTTGGTGTGGGGCAGGACGGGATGGGCGGCCAGCCTTCCCCCGTTCGGCCTTCACCCCTTAGCTTTTTGTGTCGCCAAAGCCTCTCAAGCAAAGAACTCCCTACTGCTGTGTCATTGACACTGCGGGGCCGCTCGCCGCCCTCCTCTCCCCTCGCTCCGCCGCCTATTGAAGGCTGCGCCCGCTCCATTGTGCCAAACTGCAACTGAAAACACCGATGGGGCAATAACCACCTCCCTGCATCTCCTCCGATCGTTCCATCCAGCCACCCATTCCTCTCGCCAGAGGCGACCAGGCTTCTCGTCAACCCTGGCATTAGCAAAATGAATCCCTGTCCTCAAGCGCTCGCCCCACGCCTGCCTCCGAGGTCGGGACTTGTTGCGTCCCTTTTAGAGTTTGATTAATTACCCTGGAACTTAGGCAAACTAAAGTACATGTGGCGAAGAGGCTCACGCCTACAGTTTGTCCTGCAGCTTGCCAGTTACAGAGATAATCTTTACACTCGCTTCCAAATCGGAATGTGCATCTCTGCGATTCAGAATGGGATCCCTGTATAAATATATAGAAGTATCGATTTTGCTTAGCTTGAAGATGTTGATCATTTATTACAAAAATAAACGAATAAATACAACAATGTATTGTTGCTTTCAACAGGATAAATATTTTACAAATATATAATTTTAAAAACCCCAAATTTAATTGTTAAAGTTATTTAAAATAGTACACTTATTGATAAAATTATCAATAGTATATACTGCATTTCATATTAGAACCAATTATTCTCTAAACGTTCCATTTAAAACCATTCATACAAAACAAGTTATGAGCATTGTAATGTGCAAACACGAGTCACTACATTAAAGCATAAGGATTCTGTAAAGATCACTTTCCGATAGGAACTGCTGCGTTTTTTAACCAAAGTAGAGCTCTCTGCTAAATTTCGGAATATACGCAGACCAACAGCAGTGACATGACTACTTTAAATACACCTGAAAATGATTTATTGTGTACAGGCTCGACAGGGGAAGGATGGGATGTGAGTGAGAAGACTGGGGCGTAATAGAAGACCGCAGGATATGAAAATGTAAACTATAAATAATCACATCTCGGGATTACCCCGTCTGATCAAACATAACTTTGTAAAACATTTGGCTTTCCTTTAGGCAAGGGGGAAAAAAAAAGAAGATAAAAAAAAAAGAATAAGGAAAACGATGCCGACTCTATTACCAAGCACAGAACACTGATATTATAAATGAAGACAATTACTAAATTCATTAAGAGATCTGGTGATATATAACAATATTTTCATTATTTACACGTGTAACAATATAACCCTTAGCGCAAACCCTCTCACTTATTATCTACCTCTTGCTATCTCAGAGACTCACAACCCTGAAATTCCTAAATACATTCAAAGGATTCAGTTTCTCGGGGGCGGGGGAGGGGGCGGAGGGGCGGAGGGGGGAGCGCCCATGGCCTCACTTTTTGTGCATAACAAGTCCACGGAACGGGCACATTTTGCCGGTCCCTCCGACCACACGTTACTCCTCTAGCCTAACCCCCAGCTTTTCGGAGGCAGCAACCCGCAAAGGTTGCCTTTTAATAGAAACCAGCGTGAAGCCTAACGTTAGCTCTTTGTTGCCATCCAAATCGAGTAACCAAATACCGCTCCGAAATTTAAATAGACTTTCTCCGCGGCTAATACAACTGCTCCCCTTCGTGTGTGAAAACAGGATCCCACCTCACGTGTCAGTGGTACCCGGCTCCCGGAGGGGAGCCCGGCCGGGCCGCCTGCACGCCGGCCCCCGCCCGGCCCTTCTTCCCTCCCCAGCTGCAAAATCAGCCAGCAGCTTCTGCTACAACGAACAAAAGAAATAGCGTCCTTTAGCCTTTCGGGTTCTCTTTCCCTTTGTTGGGTTGGCTTCTTTCCCCACCCCCCCCCCCTTATTTCCTCCGTGTCAGTAGGGCCTTTCGGATTTCACAAATCAAACCGACGGTGATATTTACTACGAGCTGGTGTTAAAATAATGCATCCCGGTGCGCGGCTCCCAGGTTGGCTTTGATTTATGGACTTACACAAGGCCTATCTGAAAGGAAGAAGTGCTTGTTGTTCCTAGAGCAGTTTTCTGGGGGTTTAACCCCCGCCTCAATAGCACGTAGAGAAACAAGGCAGGAGGGAGGGGGCGCGGAGGAGGGGAGGAAGAGGAAGGTGAGGAAGGAGCCACAGAGGAGCTGGATCATAAAAGAAAACCTTATTCTCCGGCAGACTATCAATGGGGGCGGGTGGATGCATTAGATGCACCTCTCTACTTCCCACAACCTCCCCGCTGCAAAATGAGGAGAGTTGAGGAGGTCGTTCACTTGTCCCTACATTGCAATAAATTCTAGTGGATAAATATGACAGGTCAGCTAGTGCATCTATAGGCATCTCCAACGTTACAGACACGCGCGTGTGTTTGTAAAGAAGGCATGGCAGCGCTATGGCAAAGTGGAGGAGAAAACTAGTCTACACCACTTCACACCCCATAGAAAAACCTTAAAACAACAACAGCCACAACAACAGCAACAACAGAAAGGGTGAACCAGGCAGACCGCACGTGGGATGCTGAAAGTATTATTCTAGATATTCGATCAGGAAAAAAACTATAAAATATATTTTCCTTTAAATTATAAAGATAAATTAAATACAAATATTAATACATACATAAAATGAGTCAAAATAAATTATAGGTCAGCCCCCCTTCTCCCTCTTTGCCTCCCCCCCCCTCCCCCCGCACCTCCCCCCCGTCTAGCCTCAGTTTGGAAAGAGAGGAAACAAGACTGAACTTTTGGAAACATCCCTCTTAGCACCGGCCACTCGGGACCTGAGGACGCGCTCAGGTACCGCCCGCGCCCGAGTGCCAGCCTAAACCGAGGCGCCACAGCCCTTTCGGGGGGAAGGTGGCATGCGGTGAGCTCTAATGTCGCCGTCCTTCCCGGTGACACAGGGTCCCCGGGGCTGATGGAAGGGAGCGCGGACACGGGCTCGGCGGAGAGGCGGGCAGGGGGAGAGCCCTGCGCCGGGCAAGCAGCAGCAAGGGTGAGGCGGGGGCACTGCCGGGGAGCACGGGCCGTGCAGCCGGCAGGTCGGACCCTCGGTATTTCTCTCACTTTAGCAGTATGTCCCTTCAGAGAACTTTTTTTTTGTTTGTTTTTCGACACAGCGTTTATGCATCAGACACAGACTATTTCATTCTAACAAATTTATTTTCTCAATCAGCTCTTACGGAATCACTACTCAAATTAAATTACAATCAAATTATCACATCAAAAGATACCCTTATTACCTAACAACTGTCCATATTTTCATTTCATTTTGATTTGTGCTCGTCTGAAAAAAACACGTAATACAAGATCTGGGGAAAAAATAAATTACCGTTTTGCAGCAGTTCATAGGTATTCTGAATAAAATATTAAAAGAAGTCATTTAATGAAAATATAAAGCAAATTTTTTTTTTTTTAGATCAACAACGGATCTAACAATTCTATATTGCCGTCTTTTTGAAAAGTCTGTTTATTAAAACCTACCAAAAACACTGCTTGGAAATGGCAGTATTATATAATCACATCCACAGCACCCATTCAATCAAAGTTGGCAACGGATTTAGGAGAGGAGAAGTTCAGATAAGTGCAGCTGCAGATGCTCAGTCCTTCTAAATCCCTTTATCTGAATCAGTCCAGAAATAAAAAATAAAAATATTAATAAAAAAAATATTAGCAGTGGATTTTTTTTATGACTCTTCCATGATGATTGGCAGCCGTCAGGAGCAGGACTTTGACAGCCCTAAATTATTTCCCTTTCTTTCCTTGGTTCCTTAATTCATGCAAAGTCCTTCTACAGAGCTCGAACTTTAGGGACCAACAACATCTCCTTCTCTCACCCTCCCCCTGGCGTCTGTCCCTCCCCCCTTTCTCCTCAGGGTCAGTTTTCTCCGCGTGCGGGCATTTATTTCCATATTTTTGTTCTATAGCTATACCTATATATATAGATAAATATATATATATGTATTTGCTTCCCTATTCAGCCTGCTTGTTTTTAGTGCTGTGTGCATATTTTTTTTTCCTGGAAAAAGTGGACCCTTTCATTTTGCAGAATATATAGATATACAGATATATGTTTTCAGAGTGGATATCTGCCTTGCACCAAAATTCTACGGTTTGGCCAAGAAAAACAGGGTGCCGGAATGCAGCAGGCACCCTCTGATTAACCAGATTATTTTTCTTCTGCTTCCCTTTTTTTGACTGCTCCCTTTGGGAAAAAAAAAATAAAAAAAGGGACAGAGAAAGGAGAAAAAAAGTTTCTGTGATTCATAGAAGAGAGCCCTTTTGGGGATGGGGGGAAGAGTGCGGGGGGGGGAGGAGGAGGGGAGAGAAGAAGCGCAGACGGTGGTGTTCCTTACTGCGAGAAGGGGACAATTTGGAGAAAAATAAAAATAAAAATAAAATTTAAAAAGCCCAAGCCCACCCCCCAAGCCCTTTCCCCACAACCAACCAACCAACCAACCCCCCGGCACATCTGCAGTTTTGGTGCATTATGCATCTCCACCCCGTTTTCCCAACACGGTCTAAACGCTCTCGCTCGGATCGACCTTCTCCACCGCTCCCTATTGGTATCGATCTTATATATATATAGATGCACGCATATATCCATATATATATAAACACAAGCAGTCTGAACGAGCCTGGATCGTGTGTGTGTGTGTGTGTGTGTGCGCGCGTGTGTGTCTGTGTGAGCGTGCGGCTGTGCGCGGCGGTGCCGGAGCCGGTGGTGGTGCCGGCGGCGGTGCCCGGCCCGGCCTGGCCCGCGCTGCCCCCGCGCTGCCCGGCCCGCCCGCGGTGCCCCTCACTGCACGCTGGTCTGCAGTCCGTGGTGAGGGGGCGGCGTGTCGGAGTTGACGGTGCCGACCTGGGAGTAGACATCGTCGGGGGTCTGCTGCTGGATCCCCGGGGGGGTCATCCGTTTCTCTTTCTGCCTCCGATTGCAAAACCAAACCCTGACCACCTCCTTCTCCAGCTGCAGGCTGTCCGCTAGGTTCGTAATCTCCTGGGCGGAGGGCTTGGGGCATTTCAGAAAGTGGCTCTCCAGCGCGCCCTTGACACTCACCTCGATGGAGGTCCGCTTCTTCCTCTTCCTGCCCTGGGCGGCGATCTTGTCGATGCTGGTGGGACTGCCCGTGGAAGAGTCGGCTTCCTCCAGCCACTTGTTCAACAAAGGCTTCAGCTTGCACATGTTCTTGAAGCTGAGCTGCAGGGCCTCGAAGCGGCAGATGGTGGTCTGCGAGAAGACGTTGCCGTATAGGGTGCCCAGCGCCAGCCCCACGTCGGCCTGGGTGAAGCCCAGCTTAATCCGCCGCTGCTTGAACTGCTTGGCGAACTGCTCCAGGTCGTCCGAGGTCGGCGTGTCCTCGTCGGAGTGCGGGTCGTGGCTGTTGACGCCGCCGTGGTGCGGCGGGTGGTGCCCGGGGTGCTGGTGGTGGTGGTGGTGGTGATGCCCGGGGTGCTCGCCCAGCTCCGGCGTCTCGCCGCGCACGAGCCCCGGGTGCACAAGGCTCTGACCGCCGGGGGGGGGGCTCAACATGCCGTTCACCGTGAAACCCCCGGGCTGCGAGTAGAGGAGCGACTGCTGCTGCTGCTGCCCGCCGGCCATGGAGGGTAGGTGGGCGGCCGCCGCCGCCCCCCAGGCCGCCGGGTGCCCCTGGTGCGGGGGGCCCAGGTGGGGCGGCCGATGGTGCAGCGCCGCGCCCGAGTGCAGGTCGTCGCGTCCGCCGCTGCCCTTGACGTCGGGCGGCGGCGGCGGCTGCTGGGGGCTGCCCGTCATGCCCACGGGGCTGCCGGACCAGGGCGAGCCCGCTTCGGCGGCAGCGGCGGCGGCGGCGGCGGCGGCGGCGGCGGCGTGGGGCAGGGCTGTCACCCACTGGTGGGCATGGCTCAGCATATGGCCGCCGTTGCTGGCGGCCATGGCGCCCGGCATGAAGTCGCTCTGGACCATCTTGGCCGCCGGGTCGCCGCGGTAGCCGCCCGCCACCGAAGTGACGGCCACGCTCCCCGGCTGCATGCCGCCGCCGCCGCCGCCGCCGCCGCCGCCCGAGTCCGCGTGGACGATGGAGCCGGCCGCCAGGATGCCGTTGCCGGGGAGGTAGGGGTTAGAGGTGGCCGCGGCCATCCCGCGCCCGCCGCCCGCCGCTCGCCCCCGCCGCGCCGCAGACTCCGCTGCGCCGCCGCCGCCGGCTGCCGGGCGCCCGCCGCGAGCGCCCTTGCCCGGCGCTGCCGGGGCCGCTGCCGGGGCCGCCGCCCGCGCCGCCGCCGCCGCCGCCGCCTTCCCAGCCTCGCCGGGGCGCCGGGGCGCGGGGTTCACCTGCTAGCGCTCCGCTGCGCGCTCTCCTCCGTCCGTCCGCCGGCCGTCCTGCCTCCGCTCCGCGGCGCGCTCGTTGCGGTCGCCGGCTCTCGCTTCGCCTTTTATATTTTTTTAGCCTTTCTTTTTTTTTTTTCCAAAAAAAGAGAAATATTTAGCTGTACATGTAGTTTTCCTCCGCCTTCTTCTCGCCCGGGTTTGCTGCTCGCAGGGAGGAAACCAAACAAAGGCTAAAAAGCGAAAAAAGGGGGGGGGGGATCAAAAAGCCCCCGTGCCTTCTCCCCTCCGCTCCCCTAGGAGTACATCTCCTCCTCTCAGCCTTCCCCTCTCAGAGTGAAACTTTTCCTTTTCTTCTTCCTTTAAGGCTTTGTGTGTGGGTATATTTTCCTTTTTTTCTGCCTCTCTCTCTGTCTTTCTCTCCTCGGTTCCTCGATCTCCTTTTGCTCTGTTAATTGCAAGTTTTGTTGGTGTCCTAAGAAAACTTCCTGTGATGATGATGGTGGTGATGGTGGTGATGATGCATTTCTCAAAGTTGTGCTGTTGCTGAAGCACTTTGTCCCCTTTGAAACAAGAGTCCTGCCGGAGCCTTCTTGCTAGAGTCACGCTCTGGATAAGACATTTTTTTCTCTCTACCTTTCCTTTTGGCGGTCGGAAAAAAAAAAAGTAAAAAGAAATTTAAAAAGTTGAATTTTCTCGTTACCTCGCGAATTGTTTCTTTCCCTCTCCCGCTCTCTCTCTCGCTTGGTTTGTTGTCTCTTTTTTTTTTTTTTTGGTTGTGTTTGTTTTGCTTTTTATTTTAATTCCAGCAGTTGGTCGAGGGAGGAGGCGGAGGAGGAGCGCCTTGGTGGAGAGGTGTGTGTATGTGTGTGTGCATATATGGTATCCTTTATACACTAACTCCAGCGGGGAAGTTGGCTGCCGGGCTGGCAGCGCGCACTGGCGGTGCCGGAGTCCCGCCGCTCGCCTCTCCCCGCCTCCCTCTCTCGGGCCGTGCCCGCGCCCTCCCTCCGCCCTCCCCCCTCCCCCCTCCCCCTCCAGTCCGTCCGTCCGTCCGTCAGTCCCTCCCTCTCTCTCCTCCCTCCCGCCGCCGCCACCGCCGCCCGCGCCGCCAGCGCCCGGCCCCGCCGCGAGGAAGCGGCCGCCGCCGCCCCCGCCGATTGGCTGCGCGCCCCGTGACGGACAGCGCTCCGCCGGCCGCGCGGCCCCCCTTCCGGCCGTTCCGATTGGCTGCTTTTTAATTTAGGCGAAGTGGCGTCGGAGATGGAAGTTGCCCCCCTTGCCTCTATCCCTCCTCCCTCTCCCATTCCTCCTTCCTCCTCCCTCCATCCCTCCCTCCGCCTCTTAACTCTTCCTGCCCGGCGGACACACGCACCTCGGAGCTCTCCCGCCGTCGCCGCTCGGGCAGGGGCGAGCGCGGGCGGTAATAATTAATACCAACAGTAATAACGACAATAATAACGACGCCAGCACCTGGCCGGATTCGGAAAGGCGTTTGTGCGAAGGTGTCGCCACCGGCCACACGAGCCCGCTTCTCTCCCGCCGGCAGTGCCCGTACCGGCATTCGGAGCTGCCCCCCCCCCGGCGCTCAGCCCGGGAGGCGCCCGCCCCCCGCCCGCCCCCTCCTCCCTTTGTCCGCCCCCGCACCCCGGGGTGCGCCCCGGACCCCGGCAGCCCGTCCGCAGCCGTCACGCCGGGGGGCTGGCCCGGCAGCGCCGGAGGAGGGCCGCCCCGTCGGCGGGGGAGGTGGCAAGGGGAGCCGGCGTCCGGGCTTGCCCTGCGCGCTGCGGTCTACTCTCAGGGAGCCAGCCCCGCGGCATGAAACGCTGTATTATTTCTCGTCCAGCGGAAAGAGTTAAGGGGGGCGGGGGAAGGCGGGGGGCGCGGGGGAGAGATGCGACCGAGCGGAAACACTGCGCGCAGGCAACCTCAGTGAACCAAGGAGAAAGAGAAAGTGGCAACAAAAACAAGGGCAAATTGAACGCTCCTCGGGGACTGCCGGTGCAATAACATCGCTCGGACACGGAGGGGACACGGCGCTGCCAGTGACCGCCTTGCCGCGCCGAGCCGTCCCACGCGCGCTCCCTGGGTGGCGGGGGCCGCGCGAAGAAAACGCGTGGTGCGGGCATGGGAATGGGCAGCGTCGTCCCCCGCCTGGCCCTGCCCGCCCCGCTCCCCTCCTCCGCACGCTGAATAAGCCGGCCCCGGGAGGCGGTGAGCTGCGTCCCGCTGGCAGCGCCCTCCATGCCGTCCCGCTCCCGCGGCGCTCGGCAGCCGGTGCTCGGGGCTCCCTCCAGACCCCGGCTGGCACAGCACGAAATACCATGGCAGGCCGGGTTAGAAAAACCATCAAGTGAAGCGTATGGATCTTAAGGGAGGCGGTAACTAAACACCAAACATAATCATTATAAATAAATAAATATATATATACACATATATATGTGTGTGTGTATGTATATGCATATATATATATATATATATATGCATATATATAGGTATATATATTTGTTCCCATGCGTCCTCCAAAGGTTTCTTTTTTTATATAGAAAAGATTCAACACAGATTTCATTGAATAAATCTGAGATCTCCAGGTGCAGACGTTTGAATAGTCAGTGCCAGAACCCCATGTTTTCCTTTCCAGCCGATTTTGCTTGGATCAGGCTCAAAAACCGAGTGAGTCTCGTGGTTTTGTTTACACTGAATGGGGAGGATAGGAACGGTGCCATGGGGCCGTCTTTCATTAATATACAGTGAGGATTTTGTCTAAATTACTGCTATGAATTTCACAGTACACGCTTTCAAAAGCCGTCTCAGGTGGCCTGATGAAACGTGATAGCGCCTCTGCAAACAGATCTACTTTCTTAATAAAAAAGGAAGGTGTGTGTGGGGGTGGAGAAATCCCCCAAAAATAAAGAAAAAAAAACCAAACCACCGTACACCCTCATAACAGCCACAACAAAAAATAAAGCTCAAGATGGAGTATGGTCTTTTATTTTAAAAAATATCCCAACAAAAAACAAACAACCAACTTCGTTCCCCAACTCTTCCCACCCCCTCCCTTGCAGAGTGAGATTGTTTTGTCTGGAAAAAAATCCAAAGTATAACAAGGGGAGAACAGTTAGTGCTGATTTTCATTTGCATAAATTTTCATATATTTTGGTGAAAATAATAGACTAGTGGAGAGCGGGGCTTAGTGGAGTCAGTGCAAAGGAAAATCTTAACATGGATCGTTTCGCTGGAGTTGAGAACATGCTTTTTTCCCCCTGTCACCTTATTAAAATCAAAAATTAAAAAAAAATTCTCTAAATCCTGGGAGTTTGATCGGTAAGTGTTTTACATTTTTTTATCTACTTTTGTTTTCTTTAAAGTCTTCTGGATATATATTTTCAAAAGCTTAGGACAAGACAGGGAAACCCATGGCAACTGCCTTGAAGGAAACAGGCTGGAAAAAAAAGGGAAAGAGAAAGGGAAAAAATCCCACCAGCAACAAAAAGCACCTTAGTGAAATATTACATAAAAAGCATGGATTCATTCCAAAGCTCAAGGCAGCAAAGCAATTCTTCAGCTCTGGAAAGTCTTTCTGGTTACTACTTCACTTTTCTGGGCACTGTTAATTATCGTAACACCAAGACTCGGGGAGGCTGGGCCGGGGCGGGGGGGTGGTGGGGGTGGGGGGCGAGGAAAGCTCTCGAAAATATTACAGATTTGTGAAGGGGAGGCGAGGCAGAGATGCGGGCTGTTTTCAAACGCTGCTTCGAGGGTGGCGGGGGGGTCGCTCGGCGGGCGGGGAGGGGGCCCGGCCGGTGCAGCGGGCGGGAGAGGGGCCGGGGCCGAGCGGGGCGCGGGTGACCCGAGCACCTGCCGGCGGAGGGACGTGCGCGGGGGAGGCCGGGGAAGGTGCGGAGCGGCGGTGCACGCACAGGGTTAATATTGTAACTAGGGAACAGACGGTTAAGCACAACATCTAGAGCTCTGTAGTGAAAGTCCATCAGAAAGAGTATAATCAATCAAAACTAACCAGGACATCCCTTCATTTTATTCTCCAAGGAGATTGGGGCTGGAGGATTACAGACCAGATTTCACTTTGTTTCTCTCTCTTGACGATCTTGCCTGTCTCTCCGCTTTCCCCGAATCCCACCCAATTGCGAGGTGTAGTCTAATGATCTGAAACTCTTCTATAGCGTTTGGGTCAGTGTGAAAAATAATGTGATAAATAATGTAGGATTAAATTAACAGGCCAGATACTGCTCCCGAAAACTTTACGGAACCTTAAATATCCCATTACGTGACCTTAATTTATTTTAATTTTACCCTGGGTTTTTTTTGCATTTTTTCCCTTGCCACCTCTGTTGCTGCTCTTTTGGATACACAATAGCTGGTGATCATTGTAATTTCCTAGAATTAGTTACTTCTTTGGAAACGGTCGATAGCCAAATCAATAAAATGGCTTGTAAAACTACGGAGGTATAGGTTTCAATTTGGGGGGGAGAAGAATCGCTCATTTTCCACTTCTTGTTGACGTGCCCAGCGTCTCTTTTGACTGGGGTTAACTCTGTGTGCTCCATCGGAACAGATGCCGTATAGAGCTGCTCCCTCAAGATCATTTGTTTCCTTGATGGGGGAACATTTCTGAGCAGAACATATTGGTTGCCATAGAGAAAGAAATAAAAGGAAGAACACTAGTCACATTAAGCTATATGTTTGTGCACTGGGCTTTAGATAAAAGGACCCCAGTTCAAGCCAGAGAGAACGGGGCCAGAGCAGAGCTTCTTAGCTTTACTAAAACTAGCTTTATTTTGTTTTGGACTTTTACGGTTGAAACATGTAAGCTAATTTTATTGGCTGTCGTTAATTTTATACGATACGGCTTGCTGAACAAAATCAACTTTGGGCGCGCTCCGCCTGGCTCCGACCGCCCGCCAGGGGGCGCCCCGCGACGCCCCCTCCCCGCGCGCGGGCGGGGGCTGAGGGCGGCGGGGGCTGCCGGGCCCGGCCCCGCCGCCGGCGCAGCCCTGCCCGCACACCGGCGCTCCCCGCCGCCGGGACAGCGCCCCGCAACTCCCGGGGCCGGCGGGAGGAGGGACAGCAGCGGGGGCTGCCGGTTCAGGGGCCGCCCGAAAGCGTCCCAGGCGGTGCGGTGCCTCCAACGGACCCGAGGCCTGCAAGGGAGTGAGAGCGGTAATTAAACACAGGCACGGGCATCGCAGCTCGGGGCAACCCGGGGTGCCACGCGGGGTTTTTTTGTGGTTTTCTTTCTGTCCAAATAAGGCGCTTAAGCCTCTGGAGATGCAATAAAACGACTCCGGTTTTTTACATTATTTAATATTTAATCGCTCTATTAAACCTGGAAAAGTGGCTAGTTTTCTTTTCCTTTTTTTTTTTTTTCTTTCGTTTTTCCCTCCTTCCCCCGTCAAGCTGGCCACTCCTCCCCCCGATCCCTTCAGACTTATCTGTGTGCGGGAGCCAGCGACAGAGGTAACGCCGGGCTCCCCCCGCCTCCCGCCCTGCCCGCACCGGCCGCGCACCCGCCACAAGTTTCGCCGTCCGGGACACTCGCAGATTAACCTCAACTTAAACACAGCATCCACAGCGACCAAAGCTTAGCTCGACACAACTCGGGTCTCTGTCCCTTCCCGAGTGCGCCTGCCCTCAGCCCCTTACTCCTTTTCTCTGCTTCCCTCGCTAAGTGATTGCAAGAGGGGACAGAACTGAGACATTTAGCTGGTGGCTTTTAGTTTTCGGGTTTTTTTTTTGGGGGGGGGGCGGTTTGTTGTTTTTTTGGGAGTGGAATTCCTGCGCAAACACGGCTGCTTCTCACGCCCGAGCCCTCGTCCGCTGGCAGGACACAGGGCACGGGCGGACCCGCGTGGCTGCAGCATCCTGCAGCGCACCTGCGTCCTCCCGGGATCGGTGGGGAGCGGTGCCCGCGGGGGAGGGAGCTTGAAGCCACTTTGTTTCCCCGTGGTGGAGCCCCAGCAGTTTCCGTGCTACAAGGAAAGTTTTATTTCTTGCCTCCATAAAGGAAAGACCAATTGGAACCCTGGAAATCACACAGCCCATAAATATGATAGAACCTGGCAAGATGAACTCCCCGCCTAAAAGCCTAACACATGCACAGCAAAAAAAAAAAAAAAAAAAAAAAAAAAAAAAAAAAGGGACAGAGGGAGAAAAGTAATCAAAGACAGAAAACGACCTACAAGAAACACTTTTCATTTAAAGTGTTCGTGGGGCTTCATTTGGAAAACGGAGTCAAGTCTCTGTGTGTATTGACCGTGAGGTAAAATGGTTGAGATATTTACATGAACAAAACTTTCCACCTACCGCGTTTGGCGCAATGAGCGCTAGGAATATTCCAGACTAGTAAAACACATTTCCAGAGAGCAATTCTTCTCAGAAAAGTGGTCGCTTTCTTGAGATTTACAGTTTAGTGAACATTTCCCTCGCCTGTGAAGCGGGCAGGTTTTGGAGTTGAAAGACCCCAGCAAAGTTCATCATCCCGGGGTCGGGATTGAGCGGATTTCCCCCAGCTTTCCTCTGCCCCCCCTTCCCCCAATCCTCCAAGCGTAACCTGCGTTATATTTAAAAAAAAACAGGGTTTAGAAGAGCAGCTCCTCTGCTCTGTGCCTGCGCCAGTTAGCAGCAGCAGGCGACTAGGTACCGCAAGCGAGAGAAAAACTAACGCTAAAACGAGCAACAAGTTAATTCGGCAAAAGTAAACTTTTCTGGCTGCCTTTGGAAGAGTTCGGTCCGGCCAAGATTGCCGGCTCCATGCCTGCCGTGGCACCCCGATTGTAAGAGTGCTACAGAGTGCATTTTTTTCTTCCCCTTTTTGAAATAAATGCCTTTTTTGTCCTAATGGACGCCTTTGGAAAATGGATGTAGAAGAGATACTGTCGTGGAAATAGTGAAAAGAAAGTGTTTACCGTATTTAGTATTCATTTACTTATAGTGGGAAACGATTAGGTATGTACTAATATAACCGTGGAGACCAACTGCCTAATTAGCATTTACAAATTAAAATGTTAAACATAAAGACATATTCCGTATACAGTCTGCTATATGTAAAACACATTCGTGCATAATACAGCAGTCAGCTGCAAACGTGAAGTTGACTGGCTTCCAGATATGTAGCGTTCTTGGCTAATGCGATCTGCTCTGGGTTTTTCAAGCTTACCCATACTGTAGTTCATAGTTCTTATGACCACGTTGATAGCTGCACTAGGGATATTACACTAACCAATCTGGAGGAAATAGGAAAATACGCAGATTACTTTTAAAGGCTGACAATAATAACGATAAACACAATAGGCAGGCGGATCATTTATCTATACCTTTTATTCTGAAAGCTTCACTCGGAACCTTATTTATTGTTTTGAGCATAACAAAGCATTTCGGGTTCTGTAATAAATTAGAACAATAATACAGAACTGCACATGCAAAGCAAGATTCCTTTATTTCCCAGCTGCATAATTTTGATATTACCCAAAATGTCTTGCTCAGGGTTCACCTCATACGGACTGTAATGAGAGTTGCCAAATGAATGGAACAATCTATCTGTTGACTTGAGCTCAACGTAGACACATTACATATGATGGAAACCTAATGCTCCCACCGATGTTCAAATCAGGGGGATACACAGTTTCAATCCAGACCCCTGAACATGTAGATTTTTATTAATAAGAATAATTGTGCATGTAGCAACATTAAAAGGGGATTTACAAGTTGGAGTCTTTTAAAAGAGACTGTGAAAACCTTAGCCCTGCTTTTATTAGACATGATATCATTCCGATTTGCGTGCTTGCCATCTCAATGGCGTTTCACATGTGATAAAAAAAAAATCCATATGCATTACATAGATTTTTTTTTTACACGCATAAGGACTGGAAGTCTTTGAGTGGATATGATGGTGAATAATTGTGATACACCAGAAAACAGTTCGTGCAGTTTGGCAGCTCTGGTTATTATTATTAGATTTTTTGACATTTGAACTTGTCTATTGTCTGAGGAGCTCAGTGCAGATTGCAGTAGGTCAACCTTAAGGCTGCTCTTTTTGGCATTGCACACAAACATGCACACGCTGTCTGTTCTCCTTGTGTGAATACAGCAGCTAGAGTTTTATCGTGCCTTTTTTTTTTTTTTTTTTTTTTTTTTTAATGCACATCTATTTATATTTATCTAATCCGCTTGGGGTTTTCACGGTCTTGTGATTAGTTTGTACGTGCCTTCATTTTACACCCATTCCTCCAATCTATACATTTGCCTGATGTTGGATACTTTTAAGTACTCAGTCGCTTTTACAGCAGTGTAATTCCAGCATCACGACGTTTGATAAAAGGGACTTCAGTAGCCCTGGGATTAAATGACATATTTCCCCGCAGCTTCGCTCAACTCCATCATGACTCCTACAGTCAAAAGTTAAAGTTATTCATCATTTCCTTGCATTTATTCCCTCCTCCCCTCTCTATATTCAGCCCCACCACCCGACTTCTGAAACAATTTCTTGCCGCCTGCCAAGAGTAAGGGGGGTAGCAGTGTGGGGGGCGGAGGCTGGAACCCGAAAGCCCGCCGCCACCCCGCGTCCCCGGGGGGCGACCCCCGTCCCGCCGGCCTTTCCGCGGGCGCGGAACGGGCCGCGGCCACGCCGAGGTCCCGGCAAACGCCCTCCCGGGCGGGGCGGCTGGAGCCACTTCTGAGAGGGAAAACGCGAAATAGGGATGGTTCCCCCCCGGGGTGGGAGGGGGAAGAAGAGCAGGAAAACTGGATCAAACCCGATGGGAAAGTCAGTTTGCACTGGGAAAATCTAGAGATTGCGTCTAAATAACTTTTCCCTCCAGTGATTTTGTGAGTCTTGCTTTCTTCTCTAGTTTGGTTGGTGTTTTAAATTGAGGCTCTTTCCTCATCTGCAGGGGTGAAGACACTCGGTCCGAACAACAGCCCATCTCTTCTTGTAGCACTGTCATTTAAATATGTATCTACATAGGTACGCATACATCCAGGCATATGCGTCTGGATTTGTTCCCCCCTTCACTTCCCTCTTTCCTCTTTAACAAGAGCCTGATAACGCGTTTAAGGCTTGTTATTTGAACTCTCTGATCAGCATGCAGAAATGTAATTGCAACGTTTTTCATCAGGAAAGAAAAGAAAGGGAAAAGGGGGAGGAAATCCCCCCGCTCCCCTTCACACCCTTACACACACAGACACCCAGCGCTCTGTAATCGCTGAGTCACTGTATTGGGGGTCAGTGGGTAAACACGAAGGAGAGAGCAGGAGCTTATTGAAAACCCCGGCGCAAACCGCATCCCTCCTTATCTCCAGACTGTAGATCCCTCCCCTCCTTCTTCCCCTGGATTTATTACTCCGGACTTGGGAAAGAGCGGCCCGAGTGCTGCCAGAGCCCTTTTTGTGGCACTGTATGTCCTTCTCAGGCGCAGTGGGACCCGCTTTGTTCTGGCAGGGTGGAAGGAAGAAATTCAACATTAAACTGCTATTTGGGCTGCCGGGAATGGGCGTTGTTTTGTGGGCGTGAGGGGAGAAGGAGGAAAGGGGGGAACAACGGCCAGTTCACCTAGGGGTATAAAGAAAGCTTTCCCTTTCTCTGGGGCTGGGCTCTGATCTGGGCATATTTACTTCTGTTTAAACGCTATTGTTCCTGCCAGCCTTTGACACAAACAGAAGGGGGGGGGGCGGAGGGGAGAGATGGGGGGGGAGGGGGTGGTGGTGGCTGGAACAAAGCTGCTCAAACACCAGCAACTCCCAAATGCAGAGGAATACTTTTTTTTTTTTTTTTTCTCTCTTTAAAAACGTATTTGACAAGTCTTTCTATTTGACGTTGTTTTCTGGGCCCCCCCACTATCCTTGTGAGCTGAGCAGAGTGCCTGGCTGTGATTCACTTACCAGGGCCCATTTAGAGAGGTACATGTCCCCCCGGTACATGCCAGGGAGCCTCAGAGTGACAGCTTCTCCAGCCCCTGGGTCTGAAGGAGAAGACTTGAAATCGGTTTGTAGCAAGCCCTGCAGTGGAAAACAAAGAAGCAGAAATGTTGGGAGCCCAAGGAGGGCTTGAAACACAGAGAAGCATTGAGCTTCCCAGAGATGCTTCAGCTTCTCAGCAGGGGACAGGGCAGAATCCTTTTTGGGCCGTCTCTATGCATTTGAGGGCTGGACTGTACAGCCCACATTGAATCAGAGTCATTGTGTGTAAATGAATAAGTGCACATTGTTTTGAGATGCTGCTATTGTATTTGGGGTGGGGGGGAGGAGAAGGTTATATTTTGTGTCTGTGTGTGCGTGTGGGTCTATGTGCTTGCGAAAGGTGAGTGCAGATTGCAATAGTTGCTGCTCTATTTTTGTTTGTCAAACAGGGCCCTTCTCTTGGGAGAGGGGCATGTGGCGGATCCCAGCCCAGGATTACATTAATCAAAGCATTATTTCCCCAGGGATGTGCAGCACAAATGATAGTAAATCCTAATAAAATTGGATCGCTGAGAAATTGAACGCTTAAAGTAATCTGCTCTGCCTGATAAAAACTTCAAATTTATAAGATATTATGCACCCCCACCCCCAAACACCTTAGGTATCATCACTATGTGTGTATTATACAACTATCTGTAGGAGCGAAATCACTGCTCAGTGATCACAGGCCCATCACTATTGAATATATACATAGATATAAATGTGTTTGTATGAGCATGCACACATATATTGCCCGCACACACATGAGCAGAGTCATAAAAGAAGCTAAAATATTTATGCAGATAACAATAATGACTATGGTCAATATTGTTAGGACTTTCCATGCAACACCTTTGCTGTGGCAGGTGCTGTAGAAGGCTTGGACAAAGCTGTACATGGTTGCGTACCAGCACTATAAGCTGGCCTGGGGACTTAATTCTCTCTTGCTTTTTACTGGCACTCATTACAGACCTCCATGATGGCACCAGTGGTCTCAAGACACTGAGCAGCTTTGCTTTTTAAACATGGGACCACAGAAGTGGCATGAAAATAATTAAAGAAAAATTAAAAATATGTGAACATGAGTATTTGAAGCTGAATTTAGAAAGCTTTTGAGGGGATGAGCTTCAGAAGGAAACTGTGTTGGACTGGATGGGAAGAGTTGAATGAAGGAAAGGTATTCCCAGGCCAGTTATTAGGTCTCAGACATGCAACATATTGTGCCCATTGTCTTTCAGTTCAGGGCCAGGCCACCACCTTGCTGGCATGGGCCAGCAAGAATCAGGGTAGCTGCTGGCCACTCGCTAGCTTCAGACCTTCACACCCTCAATCCCTGCTACTTCCTCTGCAGAAAGTTTACTTATAATTGCTGCCATAGGACATGACAAGAGGCTTAAAGAGATCCACTGTCCAGCAGAAAAACAAAAAATTGCTTTCCCTCCCCCCTCCCCCCCCGTCAAAGATCGCTGTGCTTCCATATGTGTAAGGGGCAGAAGGCATTTCCACTCACCCAGCTGAAACTCTTTGAAAGGCTGTGAGCCTCCCCCGGCGTTATAAATGCCGATCATTCCTCCTACCCTCGCCGTCCCGGGACCCTGTTACCCCCGCGGGAGCTGGCTCTGCCTCGGGCTCCCGTTCGTGACCCGTCCTGCCTACTGCTTTGGGGCCGACGAGTCCCGTAGTCCTCTCCCTGGCCCTGTCTTTTCTGGCATCGCTAGGCAGACCGAAGGCAGCTTATCTCTTTTCCCAGCGTGGGGTTTTCCTTCCCCATCCCGGCCCCGGGGGCTTGCGGAGAAGGGAGGGCGGAGGTGGTCCCGACCCCGCAGCGCCCCGCATCCTGCCCTGGCCTGCTGGTATCTGTCCTCCCTGTCTGCAGACAGGGAAGCGGCGGAGGGGAGCTGAGCCCTCTCCCAGCCCCGAAATGACGCAGCCCCTGTTCCAGCATCGTCTCCCGTTTGGGCTGGCTCCATTTCAGAAGCCGTCTCCCTCCACCCCCTTCTTCCCAGCCTTCCTCCTTCCTCCTCCTCCTCGCCTCACCGTCACTCTCAAACAACCCCCCCCCCCCCCTCCCCACGCCTCGCGCCCGCTTCCCCCCGCCGCCCCAAACTCCTTCCTCAGGACCGTGGGATGCGGGTGAGCTCTGGTGAGAGTTGCCGGTCTCCATTTCTAAGCGGGGAGCCGCCGGGAGCGGTGAGGCAGCGGTGACGGGGGGGGAGCGGTCGGAGGGTTAGGGAGGCGATGACTGACGGAAGGAGGGGGGTCCGCACCCCCTGTCTCCCCATCTGGAGCGGCCGCTGCTCCCGGGAAGGTGCAGCCGCCGCGCCCCGCCGGCCCCGGCCCCGGCCCCTCAGTGGGCAGCACTGCCCCGCGCCGCGCTCCCTCCGCGCTCCCGCACGACTCCCCTCGCCCTCCCCCACGCGTGTGCCGACCGTGTGGGGACCCACTCACCTCGCCACTGACGGTGACTTTTCTCACACCCCCCACCGCCCCAAAAAAATAAAACGACGAACAAAGACCAACTATTTGCATAACGTTCGGCACCCTCACTCAGTATTTATCCCCACTTTTTTTATCACCCGTCTACCTCCGCCCAGACCGACCCTTCTGCCCCACCCCACTCCCCCGCATCCCGGGTGCAACCGGATGGCAAAAATCAAAGCTGGCTCCAATTTACCCCAGTTGTCTTCCTTTGAACACTCATAAGGTAGGTATGGTGGGATGCTGCGCTCCCACTCCCCATGTGCTCAGTGAGGTGCCTTCCTCTCCACCCTCTCCCCCTGCTCTCTATTCCTTAATTGGCTGTATCTTGATGTGCACTTGTTTTGTTTAGCCTATTTTAACATCGCGGACGAGATAGGCAGGAAAAGGAGTGTTCGACTTAGTATGTCTCTGATTTTTTTTCCCCTCTCCCTGCCTTCCGAAGTTAATTTGCATTCGAGGTCTAATCCATGTTTCAAAATCCTGCCATTTGAGGACCGTATAGGAACAGGGCACTCGTTTCTATTTTTGAGGGGGAGCCTCTCCTGCATTTGCTTCTTTCTGTATAATTTCATTGTGTTCACAAGTGACAGGGATTTGCATCAGTTATTTTGCAATTTATTTTTTAAAAGAGTTGGATCAAATTTTCTTATTTTTAAAATTGCCGAGGGAGCAAATACTAGGCATTAGAAAAGGAGCATACATTATTAACAATGTTGCAAACTTAGTCACAGACTCTATATTCATATATATGTATTAATCTTGGAGTTATATGCATTCCTTGGAGTTGGATTTTTGCCTCCTGAACATTTGATTTTGATGAGAGAAATCAGTCAGAGAAAGTCAACTATACAAATGCTAAAGTGTATTTATAGTTCCTCACATCTATTTACAGGTGATTTTACTGCTGTTTGCTACTCTTGCTCAGGCACTTAGTAATTATTTCACTCCAGCTAGGCATTTTATAGGATTAAATGCTGCTTTACTCATTAAAGAGTTTTCAGCTTATCCAGGTGTAACTTTCATCAACATCTCTGGAAATAGCTATGAGGCCACGTGGACTTTATGTAAAAAGTATAAAATATAAATGGACATATAAAAAGATTGGATTTTATCCATGGTTCTTTCAGTTCTTTGGATGTGATGAAGAATCCATCTCTGTTGAGGACTTTATGGGTCCTTTAAGAACTTATTTCACATATTTTATTTGTATCTATAAAATGAATTTTCTTTTTGTATGTAGTGATTATATGAATGGCATATGTTGCATAATATGTATATGAGGCCTTTCAAGTATTTCTGTATGCACACAAATTTATTTTTCATAAATGTATGTGTGTCCATATGTATGTGTTTATACATGTGTGCATGCTGGAAGAAAAAACTGCCCAAAACAAAAAATATTCATAAAGGAAAAGCCATTAAGGTAGTTCACTGGGAGTTGGTATGTGGTACATTGCAAAAGTCACTTTAGTTGCAGACTTTACTGTAAATACCTACATACACTCCATTTCAGCATAAAAATCTCTCTGTGCGTATTTGCCCTTCTAGAACTAACTAAATGGGACTATGAATTATGCCTAAAAAGATGCCACTGATATAAAAAACTTATAAAATATTAATGGAATATGGAATTTTATATAGTGCCAACAACTTTAGCACAATTCTTGGCATAAGCAATTTAGTGCAATTTTATTTGTCTGAACCAGAATGATATTACAAAGTGAATTAATAGAACATAAGCACTGAAAAAAAGAAACAGTTCTTCCTTTGAAATATGAAGTGCCACTAACTTGAGATGAAACCTGAAAGTCAGTGAATAATATATGGGAAATATTAATATTTTAAATGTATCATATTTAAAATTGCTGTGAACTTAAACAAGATTTCATATCAAGAAAAACCAAGTAATTCATTTTAGGTTCTAATCTTATATGCAATGTTTAACAAATGAAGCAAATCACTAAAGGAGGGAAGTCAGGTATGTAAGCATATCTTGTTATTTTGCACATGAAATATGGTCATTCTGGAATATGAATTTAATTTTGGAAATGATAAAAATACCTCACCTATTTTATTTTTTCTGCTATGATTCAAGAAAAACATTTTTAAGTAGATGATTAATTAGATGAAATGGACTGATATGGCCCATAATACCTGTATGGGCTTTTATACCTTGTGAAACTCCACCACAATGGGACCTTTATAAAAAGCATGAAGTCAAGTAATGCAATCATATTTTATATTTAGAATAGGACCTGATATGATTCAGTTTAATGTTGTGAAAAAGGAACCCTCTGGCACTTGGCATTAAATTATTTTAAAATTACTCCTTCAAGTAAAGTTAGTAGAAAGACTATGTTGTTGTTAGTAGAAAGTACCATGAAGCCCAGCGGTAAGGCTCAGGGGCAAATTGGGTGCTGCTGCTTGCCTTGCCATCTAAGTGCAGACAAGGTGTTACCCTTGGTCCTCTCCTTAGTTCAAGGTCTATTGGCTCAAGGATTTCACTGTCCTTCTCCAGCGAGTGGGTACAGCTCAGTAACTGGAAGCCAAATCTATGCTGCTCAAGATGGACCAAATCTTGCTTGTCCCATTCATTGAAGCCATGTGGAATTTTGATTGATTGGAATGAGCAGGACCTAGATCTCATTCTGCTCCCTGAAATATTTCCATTAGACCTTAATGTCAATGAAGAGATTATTGTTGCATTTATTTGATGTGAATGGAGTTAGGTATGAGGGCCACATAGATCTTGCCCTTATGATTCAGCTGTCGAAGGGTTACATCCAACAGGCTTTGACTAGTGAATCAGGCCAGCAATAATTGTAGTCACTACATACTGATAAGTAGGACATGCATTACTGAGCATTTTGAACAGTCAAACAACCCCATACCCATGTCTTTGCATCGATGGGAAGGGCTGGATGTGTACAAGCTTAACAGAAAGGGCAGTTGGGTGTTCTGGGAAAGACTTAAGGCTGCCATGAGGATCGTCAGCACTTGTGAGGTGTCCTATTGAAGGACAGCAAAACCCTGGTTAGTGTCTAGGCTGGTTCCCACATATCCAGTTGCTCCCACTATGAGCCAGTTGCAAGTGCCGCAGAAGAAGACAGGGTGGTGATGGTGGGGAGGCACACAGTTATCACTTGCTACACAAGTGGATGTTTTTCTGTCCAGTTTTGGCCAAAGCTCTGGGACATTTGCTACGGTTCTCTCAATTATCTCTCATTAATTTTAGTAGCTTGTGTTTCCATTACAAATGCCCAGTGTCCTTTGGAAAGTTACTATGGGTATTTTAAATTCAGAATAACTGTGGTGAGAAAAAACCCGTGCTTTTCCTTTTTAAGCAGTTTTACCATTTAATCACAGTTTGTTTAAATATGCTTTTCTCTGCTGTGAAATACCCTTTCTTTCCACATTTATGTGCACAATCCTAACTCATAGCAGGAAAAAACATTTTAAAACACTGTGTCATGCTTATAGGATAATTATTAATCTTGTCAGAATATAAAACGTACTAAAAGTATTCCATACAAAGGTTTGTGCCTCAACATTTTTAAAAGTTTTTTTTAAAGTAATCAGAGATGTCATAACAGGGGGAGAAACCATATATAGCATGTAGTACAAGTATAAGACTCCTAGAGGACTATTTAGAAATACACAAAGCTTATTTTTTCTCCTTTTGGTTAGCAGACTACTTGATGAAAAGTATGTATTTATTTTTATTCCTGCTTGTGTTTTACAGTTACAGAAGGTAATGGGAAACTACAAATTCCAGACTTTAGTTGTTACATATGATATAAAACTAAGGAAGAAAAATGTTCATGATACATATCTGGAGGGAGAAATAGACAATAATCATGAAATCTGATAATAGAAAGAATAATTATTTGACAATAACCCAAATGTTAAATATGAGCAGAGTAATATTGTCCTAGTGAGAAATATAACAAGTAAAGTGGTACTACAAAAAGACACTTATGAAACTTCCTCTATGTTTAGAACTTATCTAGTTGAATTTTCTTTTTAATCATTTGTGTCCACTGAGATATGGTTAGTGAACAAGCAGTCAAAACTTTTCTGTCTTGATTTTCCTATCCCATATCTAGAAATCCAAAAATGCAACTTGTAGTAACTGCACTTGATGTCAGGAGGGTGATTTTGCCGCTTTTTGCTTGGATTTTGCTTGAGACTTTATTTTGCATACCCTGACTCATGATGAAATTTCTTGTACATATGAGCAATGTTTGCAGGGTCATCTACTTATTTTGTGCAAGGAGGACAGCTTTTTCATACTGGGGATTCCGACAGAAACAGAAAAGGGATACTGTAGGAAAGTGACTATTTTTCAAGGGCATTTAACTTCAATGAGAACTGTGAAATTTCAGTTAAAAAAAAAAGTGCCAATTTTTCTTTAGAAAGTCAAGTGTCATGGAAATTTGACTTGTGTATCTCTGGCTATAATAAATAGTAAAATTCTATAGCTGGAAATGTCTGTTTTTATCTTTGTGTGGGTTTAGCATTAGCTATAAGTACATAAAATGCAAATGTACCTTTCCTCATGTGATAACTGTTTGCTTTGCCTTTTCCTTCTAAGAGGTAGAAAAAATTATTAAACCACTATTGCCCTGAAAAAAAAACCCAGACAGAAACAATAGAAATTATTGTTCACTACTCTGTTAAGAAAATAAGAAGTCTGTAATCTGCAGAGGGTGAATTATGATTTTATACATTGCTGATTTGCCTTTCTGAAATTAGGATCCTTGTACTGAACTCCTTCAGCTATTTTCATTACTAGTAGGAAGGAATAAGATACAGATTTCACACACCTGTTAGAGGGACAGCTTTTTGCACTGTGGCACTCTGAAACCTAAGGAAAATATAGCAAACTTTTCAGAGAGCCACCAATGGCTGGGGAGAGGAGAGTATCTGCACATGCTTCTGTGCCAGCGAATGCTGTAGCAGGTTGCGTGCGCCGGGGGCTAAGGGTTTTCTTTTCAGAAAAGGACTAGCAGAAGAACCAAAACCCATTACTAGTTATTGATCAAAGTCCCCTTGGTGCAGGACTTTCAAATTTTGGGATCAGTTTTGGCTGGATGGTATTGAGCTGCAACTGGGAAAGGAACCCAATCCAAAGCTCTTTGCACCCCCTGTGCCCACACTTGGAGAATAATTCCTTTGTCTGCAAGTGGTGGTTGAAGGCTTGACCCTTCTCCCAGCAATGCCCAGGACAAGCTGATCCCACAGCCTCCAGTAGGGGCTGGGGTCTCTGGGATGGCAGGGCTGCTCCGCTTTGTTGTGCTGAACCTACAGGGACAAGGCTTCCCTCTGAATCCCGACACCAACTTTGCGCTTTGGTTTCATCTCTAACCTCTCTGTTAGGATTTTTAAGATTTTAAATCCTGGGTTCAATTAGAAATGGTTGGACTGTGCTCAGCTCTGGCTGTCTTGATAGGTTTGAAATTCCTTGGAAACCTCAATACTGGAATTTTCTAAACACAGTAAGCAAAGCACACTGGAATATTAATATCTGAAACATTTTAAAGGGACAACATCACTTTGTAATTTTGTGTGTTAAAACATATCAGCCAGGGGCAGCTTGGGGGAGTTGCAGTAAAGCCACAAGTGTTCTTCACAATTTAAAGCTTCTGCATTTTAATAATTTCCTTTTTTTGTGCCACTGTAAAAGATCCCTGTAGACAATGGGGCTGTGACACTTAGCAACAGGTTATCCTCACTGTGCAGGGAGCACCATAAAAACCACAAAATGGACACACAGAAGAAAATACATCACCCGCTCTCCTGCTTCCCAGTTTCTTTACTTTCTGGTGTTAGAGTAGTTACACTGCATCATCAGTGGGTAAAAAGGAAAAAAAAACTCAACCAAACAGATGGAAATGTTGTCTCTAAGCTGACAGTCTCTGAAAATTTGCTTGAAGAACTATCGTAAAATATTAAAATAATAAAAAAACATTCTACACTGTTCTGGAATTTATTTATTTAAACACAAATGTATGGAGCTAGTCACACACTAAAAATTGGACAGTTTGGTACTGTAGTTACTTTGGTATATTTTTCACCATTGTAATGAGTTACAGAGAAACAAAGGAGGATGTGAATATAGGGCAGTTGGTATTTAGATTTGGGTGGCACTTTCATGTGTTGAAAATTTCTTTTTAAAAAACCTATTTTCCTTCTGTCATGCTATTGAATTGTAGAAGATGTTGAGATAGACAAGCTGGAATTATTTAATAACCAAAATAAGGAGTGGTTTTTGTAGCATATTTCCTATATTTCTCATTGCCAACCTCTTGACTTGAGGAATTCTAAGGTCCAGGCTAAACTCACCCATGGGGTAGAACGGGCTGTTAGAGAGTGAGATGATAGATGGATCTATTCCTCACCTTCCAAACCCAGTTTCTTTATTAAGCAGTAGAAAACAAACCTTTTCATAGAGCATCAAAAAGCAAGCTCAAGAACAACACTACTATCACACCTTTCGTGGTATTTTTTTTCAGGCATCTGCCCCGATTTTAATCTAAAGGAGCTGCTTCTGGAACTGGAGCGTCCGGCTTTGGTATTTCCCTGCTGAGGAAAAGGTATGCCTTTTGTCCCTCACCTGCAGATGGCTTGGATGCTTTTACTTTACCGAGGCAAGCACTTCCCACTGGGCTGCATTCAGAAAGTGCTTTTCATAGCATTAGTACAGAACCAAGTTACAAAAGAATATTAATCTAATACATTCCAAAATTCAAATATGTGTGATTAATAAGCATTATTATCTATAAATAAGGCTCTAATGATACTTTGGCAGTGTTGTAAACACAAGAATCAGAAGCAATTATTGTCATTATTGTTCTGCAAGTACTTTCCATGAATACCAAATGGATATTACTGTCCAGCTCTTTGGCACATAGAAATCCTGTAAAGAACAGTTGTCAGTCAGTAAGACCTGGCCGGCTGCTGTTAACTACGTTTGTGTAAAATGTAGTGTACCTAAAGACAAAGCCGACGAGTTATTGAAAGCAAGATGACTGATTAAAAAAAATTATTCTTTGTCATTTGCAATACCCAAAATGTTGTTAATTAAAGCTTATGAGAAAGTTTTCCCATCCTATGAGATTAACTGTCTGTGTGATGGTTGTGATTAAAAATGGACTCTCTGACAAAAACACTGCCGTTCTTTGTGTGAAGCACACAAAGGTGAGGATGTCCCAGCTGAAAGGTGGTGTGTAAATAATGACAACATCCCTCCGACCCCAGCCGTAAGAGGTAACTCAGGACTAGTTTTCAAGGACACAAGATGAAAGGGGTCTTAATCTTCATCACATTTACCTCTCCCCAGTTTGTCCAGGTCCCGTAGACTGGAGTCACGCTGGTGGCCGGGTCCCACTCTCTGTGACACCCCCACTCGCCTGCCTTTGGCAGTCTCACCTCCCTCACCAAACCTTGCTGCTTTAGACGGCGCCAGCCAGCAGCAGCATTTTGTGGTGGGTGTTATGTTGTTCTTCGGATGCCAGGGTGTCATCGTGAGCGAGAACAGTGTGGGTCTGACTCTCCGAATATGCAGAAAGAAAAAGTAAAAAAAAAACCCCAACCAAACCCCAAACAGTAAGCTTTACTTTCCAAATGTGTTCAATTCTTCTTTTCTCTCCTTGATATTTGGGGCGTGCAGCACCCTATACCATGTGGTTTAACATTTTGTTCTCTATTTGTAGGTCAACATTTCCATGATTAAACTTCATCCTTTATTCAGCCTGTTCTGGCTAGGCTTTGCAGCACATGTGATATAAGCTGTTTTCACAGCTAGTAGGCCAAATCTTACTCTGAATAAGGGAGCCAAACATATGTGACTGAGTCAGACACTTAAATCAACTCCTTGGTAAATGGGAGATAACTCCAGGTGCAGTGATGAACACTGAGAACCAAAAAAGTGGGAACGGTGGCCAGCGTTCCTCTGTGTAGGAAAGGAGACATCCTATGCACACAGGCAGTGAAATCATAGCCCTACCCAAATTTTGCTCTCCCACATTTGTCTGAGGACACAGAGCCCTCTTCACTGAAGTAATTGGGAATTTTTCCATTCAGGGTCGGGCTGGCCTGGGGTAGGCTCAGCTGCAGCTGGACGTGGAACGGGCTGTGCAGGAGGGGGAACAAGGCAGCAGGAAATGAGCCCACCTTACATTTGCAGCACACACAAGAAGGTTGCTGGGGGAACATGGAGCACTTCACCTACAGCATTATGTTTCCTTCGTTGCCCTCCCTTCATCTCCCTTACCGATCTCATTTACAGACCAAGGCTGGTGGCTCTTCTTTCGCTTGGTGGCAGGTATCGGTTGCTCTAAGTCCATGGAGTTGGACTGGGAAACCTATCCACTTAAATCAGTGGAACAATTCCCAGAAGCACTGCCATCCAGAGTGAGTGTGACCTACCAGTAACCCTTGGTGCACAGGATTTTTGTTAAAGGACTCTGGCAGCGTGGCCAGCAGCCCTCCTCCTGTCCTTCTTTGCCATTGACTGGTAATTTTGTTAAGTTCTGGGAAGCCTAAAAGGCCCATCAGGCACAAACAGAAATGGCAGAGGAGAAAGGGATGTAATAAATTATCCAGACCTGCTGTGTGGTTGCTGTGTGGTGTTACTGCCTTTACTAGAGCTGGACTGGTCGGAGCTGTAGGGTTGCTCCACAGCAAGTACCAGAGTGAATAACAAGAGAACTCCTGCAGGAGATCCAGAGGGGACCTATATTCCTCAAATGGACATGGCTGTTACCCATAATATTATAGAGAGAGGACAATAGGACCATGCTTCATGTATAATTTGGTGATGAACTGCAGCATCACAGAGAGGACTTGACAATGAACCATTTCTGTCAGGAACAAGTACTTCCAGAGCTACACTGGGGCTGCCTCCCTCAGCTAAAGGAAATACAGGCAATGTAGCAGGACTTTCAGTGACTTTTGCTTTTTCTTTTTTTGTTATAATGGCACCCATTATTTAGGTTTTGTTCATTTGCTTAGGTTTTTTAAATAGTTTTTTTTTATTCAGGAAGAAAAACATATCCTGCCCAAAACTAAATCTGCTTGCTAGATCTTCAGTGAAAAAGGTTGAATGGTGACTACTGTGGCTTTTTGAGTACTGTGTTATTCACAGTTTAGAAAGTCCTGTCCTGATAAAACACACAGTAGACAACACATATAAGATGAAGTTTATGCACTAGTCTGAGGTTTTGAGGACCTGCCTCATGGCTGGGCAAATCCCTGGGCACGCATGTGGACATCTGATCCACTTCCCCGCCATTACATTGGGAAGAAAAGCCTGCTGGCTATGAGATGTTACCAAGGACTTCATAGAGAGTAGGTACCTTCCAGTGCTTGTGATGCAGCTCAGGGATGCTGTACAGAATGAGGCACAGAAGTAGGTGATCTGGTCCAGTGTGCCTTGGGGACATGGGATGGTGCAAGGCAGGGGTAGGATGAACTGCACACTTCTGGAAAGCAAGAGGGAGAGTACCATGATTCTGCCCTCACTGAAGTGAAAGTTAATCAAGAATATGCTGGAATAAATTCCTATGTGCATCAAAGATACATCGAATTATCAAATTCGATGGAAAGGAGGTATCAAATTAATGGAAAGGAGAAAGGAATTTAGGACAGCTAAGATCTGCTGATAGGGTCAGGTGACCTCCCTGTCCTTAGGTCTACATTTTGGAAACACAAATTGTACTTTGGTTTCACTTTTGAATGCGTAAGCCAAATTGTGGTGTTTACAGAGACCAAGAAGATTGGAAGAAGGTGGGAAAGTCCTGTAATCAGAGAGTGAAAGGATTGCAGCAGGGTATGGTGAAGTTAAGCAAAAGAAAATTAGATTATTTTTCTCCAGTTATTTAGACAAAAGATGTAAAATCTCCATTTTCTTCTGCTTAAATAACAGTCTCCCTCTTCCATGGTATAAAGGATCCCAAGATCACGCAGGAATGAATTAAGACTGTGGTAACAGACATGTTTTTGAGTTAATGAAGAGACAGTATGTTTTGTATTATCTTTTCTCTTGTTTTTGATTGCCGTTTTTGGGGGGTTGATATTACTGTAAGTAAATACATTTGTCTTTTGTTTCATTTTCCCCCTGTGACCTATTTCATTTAATTAGAAGGAAATGCATAATAGGAAATGAGTATCATCACACTGGGCTCCATCCAAAGCCCATGAAATCAGGAACCTGGGCTTTTCACTATCACTGCATCCAGCCTAGCAGAAAAGAGGGGCTATTTCCACCTTATCTGGAAGAATGTATTCTGTCAGTGTAAAAATATTACAGTTCTTATTTTAAGGTCTGGCCCCAATACTAGGGGAGGATTTTGCTACTGCATGTGCCTCTCTGTGCCACATGTTTCACATCTGTGGCAGCACATTAAAGCATCAAGGTTCCTAAAACTTTAACTCTGAATATACATATAAAAAGAAGATACAAATTAAGGAAAAGAGAAAAGATATTGATGGAAGTACAGGAGATGCTCCTTAACATGCATATTATTGACTCAATAGATTGTTACGGCTTCAGAGCTATTAGGGTCTGCTGTGTCAATGTGTACTTAGGGACTGTTTAATATGCAGATGGTTGACATGACAGACTGGAACCATTACAGTCTATCATGTCAGAGGGGATACATGAATACGCACTTTGCCAACACTGTAAAAAGTCCCTTTAAAATGCAGTAGCTGTTTTTTACAATAATTTAATAGGTTTGGTTCTTTGGATGCCCAGAGACTTGAGAGTCTGGATTTATCAGCAACAAAATTTATTTCCAAATTAAGTCATTTTCCATGTGGAATGTGCAGTCTGGAGGACAGGGTGTAATCTCAGATACACAGCTCCTATCAAATCTTGTAAAATTAGCTACTGCACTTGTGCCTGTGTAGAAGAGATCAGAATCTATCTGTCGGCATGTGTCTTTTTGAAGAATATAGTTTTGTCTTTTTGAGGGGTAAGGGAGAATATCGTCTCATTTTTCATTCAAATAATCTTCAGTAGCAATTAAATAGCTTATGCTACCTAAGAGATCAGTTATTACAAGATAAGCAGCATGACAGTTTGGAAAACTGAATAAGTCTTTGATTATTTACTAAGTTTTGATATCTGCTATTTGCCTCAAAATGCTAAAAAGTGAAGTATAAGATACAAACATGAAAGGCTCATTTGATCATCATAAGGAAAGGAATCAGTAGTTTTGCTTTTCTCTTCCTCAACAACTTATTTTTTATTTAAATAGCAAAGCCAAGTGTTGTGTTTAATAAGATATATTTTTTCATTTGAATATCAAATGGAAAAATACAATTAAAATATTTCGGCTTTTACATTAATCGTAGGCTATGTTTCAGCAACGCATCTATCTAAGAAGCTCAGCATACACATTTGGTATATATTAGATGCTTCTAACAGATGCCCAGACCTCTTCCCCTGATTTTTAATGTTCTTTTTTATGGCAGTGGTCCAGGGACATTTTAATTTGCAAGCCTGTGAACTTGGAAATAATACTTGTAGTGGGGCATTATGTCTAGTCCATTCCCTCTAAGTTTATTGTCCTGTGTCACCTAGCTCTGATTTTAGCTGATTTGCTGAACTGAGTTGCATGGTGCAATTACAGCACAAAATTCACTGAGCAAAAGCACTCTGCCTTGCAAATAATAGTAATTGTGCGATATTATAAAGGTCTTTCCTCTTATCTGTGGGAGGGTTGGGGGACAAATTCCACAAAATTTTGCATTTTTAAGCAAATACGATGGCTGATTTCTGACAGCTCCTTGTACTGCCTGGTGCTAAAGGGGGAGACCACGGGGGAAGTCTGGATGTAGTGGTGATGGGCAGGGCAAGTGCCAGGAGGTAGAAGGTACAGAGAGCACATTTCCCATAACCTGTTATACAAGTGCTCCTGGGTCTTCTGTGAGATTTCTGCAATGACATAGGAAAGCCAGGAAAAGCTTAGGGAAAAAGAGAGGTCTGGAAAAGCCCAGGAGGTGGCTTCTTCTTACAGCTGAATTCACCCTGTGCTCACGGAGAGGTCCCTAACGGGAGATACCTCTCCCTGGTGCTGAGTTACCTCTGCAAGAAGGGAGGACCAAGCAGCAGAAGCCTGAGCTGCAGGAAAATGTATTGTAGCTTCAAACTGCATCAGTACCTGTGGGAAAGGCGAGCTTTGTTCCCTCCTCAGCTCTGGGATAGTGGGCACATCCTTGTGGCAGTGGGCTGTGACCATGGCTGTGGGAGTGGCAGCTCCCATAGCCCTTCTGCCTCTGGCCTCATGGGGCTCTCCAGGCCACTCAGCCCTTCTCCTTCCCCAGTGCAGCCCGGAAAGTTCCATACCCCTCTCTGTGTTACCCATGTGCAGGGACATCATCAGCTGAAAGAGGCATGTATGAAGGTACAATGTGAAGCACTGTGTTACCTGGAGCTAATCAATAAAGCAAAAATGTAGCTTTTTGACAGCACTTGTAATTTTGACTATTGCAATGGTGTGCCATTTCTTTGAATGCAGTATGCTTCTGTGCCCCATTAAAGCATGGCTGGCATCGCTTTCAACTATTCACAAATGCTGAGATGTTGAAAAATGTAACATTTACAAAAGATACATCTGGTGTATATTTACAAGGCTCAGGAATCATTTAAATAGTGCCTGTGCCATCACCATATTAGGAGAAAAGTTAGTCCCAGCCGCATATGTGAAATCAGTAGTCAAATGTGTGCTGGTTGAAAGTCCATTGCTGTGATATGGTATTTGGGGGTATTAAATGTGAAAACACCAACCTGGGTAAAACGCTCAAATTAGATAAATACAAATCTGCATAACATATGTGACAGCTACCTATAGGCACCTGTTTAAACGGTGTGGTCAGGAGAGGGTTATGGGTTTTGAGGGATAAATGCTTAAATTGTTTTTTTTAAGCAAAGCACAGTCATTTTGAGGTGTCATCATACCTTTTTTCTTGCTCTTCAGTGAGAATTGTAAGACCTACCTTGGAATCGAGGAAAAAGCTATTGAACAGCTTCCTTTATATCACATAACATGTCAAGGACAAAAAGGTGTTTGTCTCCTCCTGCCAGTGCAATACCACTTAAGTTACATTTGTAAACTATTTTTTAATTAATGCGATGGGTCATGTTTTCACCACACTAAGGCAGGAAATTCAGGGTAAACCAGATACTCCCTTTCTCAGTCACACAAACATGAATTAAGCATGCAGCATCAGACTTAATTTCAATTTCTAGGTCTGTAATTGAATCTAGCTAAATGTGAACTCTTTTTTCTGCACCATCACATTGATATCTGGATGTTAGTGACATTATTTAAAGCAACAAATCAACCTATAGGACTGTGTTCAACTATATGTTGTTTGACAGTAAATGGAATAAAAAAATGTTACTTTTCTCTAGGGGCAGATTTGTTAAAGGGTTTTTATCTTTTGTCAAGATATTTAATCTTGGAATGTTACAAAAAAATGCACAGTTTGTACAAGTGCAGATTTCTGCATGCACAGTTTGCCTGATTGCTAATTTGGCTGAACACTCTTAGCTTTAGCACGCACAAATGAGAGAGGAAAGATAATTTTTGTATATATCCTTCTGAGTCAAGTGTGAGTCGCTGGACTCTAAGGGAAGCAGGTATCCACTTTTGGGGCTGAAGGCTGTCACTCTGGATCATCCTGTACATCAGTCTCAGTTCATGCATGCCAATGAGAACAAATCCTAACAATGAGCTGTTGAGTGATGCCAGCAGAAATGAATGTTTCTGAAAGCTTCAGGGTTTTGGAGAAAGCAGCTGAAGCCAACTCTGTGGCACTCACCACTGCTGCCTAACTGAAGGAGGGCAAGATTTTGGCACAAGCCTCCCATGTAACGGACAGATTTGAACACACCTTTGTTTTTCAACAGGCTGAGTAAAGCTGGTGTGGGACTATAGAATTAAGCCAAAATGCCCAACCATGTTATTTCCTCAGAGGGGTTCACTAAAGAACAACTTCAACTAAATTATTAGCGCTACTAGTAATTATTATTATTAATTCCTTTTGGTAAGCCTGTCCCTCCATCACAGCAGCAATCACGTGCTGGGATGTCTACTGCTTAGGACATCATACTCCTTTGGAAGTGGATGCTTGTTTAATTGATAGATTGCAAAGAAGGTCTGACCTATTGCCTTTTCATGTTTTGCTTCATTTCAATTGCCTGGACTCTCACAGCTCCTTAGTAGCTTTTCTGATCCATCATGTCAGGCTGGCAGCTGTGCCTCTGCACTATGCCTGCCTGCCCACCGTGAGCCAGATTTCACTCTCAGATGCTTGGCATAACCTCCTCCCTCACTGTTCTCTCATGGAGAGCTGATTTTGCCTTCACCTCTATTAAACGCCTTGGTTTTAATGGGAGCAACTGCTTTCTCTCATGGATCCTCAATCCTGGGCTCTAGGTGTGCAAGGATAGAGGAGGAGGGCACGTTCCCAGATGTCCCTAGGTGTGTGCTGCACATGCGGGATCAGGCTTCTGCCTGACATCTGCAGACCGAGCCCTCTACCCCTCCCAGTGAATGGTCCCACTCAGAACCATGAGCATTTTAATTTGGAGATGTTTTCCCCAGGCTGTGTAACTTTTGCCCTCACTGTAGATTTCCCCACTTCTCTTGAGCCTAATTTCCCTGGATCATGCAGGCCCACAAAGGATGGCATCTCAAATGAATAAACTCCATTTTACATCCGTCCACCTGAAAAATTGTCCTCAGAGGTTTCCACCCCCTCCCCAACATCAGGAAAAATGGTTGAAATTTTATAAGCAGATTTCCAAGAAGGAACAGATTTTTTTTTACTGCCAAGCTGTATAATAGGTGTTTTTGAGAGGTCGTTAACTTCAACAGTATAGTCAGAAACAGTGTTACACCCCACACTGCATCCATCGTGCTTAAGCAATTAAGTTACTGATGGGTTTTTACATTTATTTACCTTGATGGAAAGATATGTTTACTGAACCTGAGTACAAATCAACATGAGGAGGTGGAAGTTCAGAGTAAATTTGACTAATGATGTTGTGTTTTCATCCTTAAAAGAAAGAAAAAAACCCCTCTCTGCTTTTGATGCTATTTTATCTTCATTGGAAGGGATCCGAAATGATCCCAACTGTCATGTGAGCGCTCAGTTAGGCTTAGATCCTCTTTGATTGCAGCTGAACATCTCTCTCCGTTGGCTCATACCTTTCCTTATATGAATACAGCTTACAGCATTTCAGGTTGTTTACTGAACAGCACTTTAACTCTTCCTCTGTGAATGCCCTCACAATTATATCTTTAAGTAAAATTTGAGCTGTGGCCACCTTTGCCTGAGGAGATCTAAATGTGGCCTCATTGCTGACGTGAAGGAAGAATTTCCTTTTGCTTTCTCAGTAACTTCTGAAATACAAATAAGAAATATTTATTTTATGAAACCTAATTCTCTCTCCTTTTTTTCAGGGCCACTCTTTTCTCCAGCCTTGGTATGTGGATTTCCTCTCTCTCCAAGCAATTCCTTAGCATACCCTTGAATGGCATTTACCACACGTGAGCATCCTCCACAGTCTCTAAGATACTTTTGTTGTTTTTCTTCTTTGAACATTTGTTTTTTTGAGATGACATTGACAGACATGAGGCCTAAGTCTGGAGATGTTCTGTGGGTAGAACTCACATTTATTTCAGTATGTCGAGCAGTTTTAGGATCTGATCCATATTGAAGACTAGCATGGCGTAATGAGGCCTGGGCATATACAACAATATGTATTCTAACACAGCTCACTCAAAACAAATATGTTCCCTTCTCTTTGGCTGGTATAAACAAACAATCTCCATTGTGTTCTGCATGGCTCTGCTGCGCCGCCTTGCACATGGCAAGAGCTTGGCTTCCCTGTTCACAAAAACAGCATCTCCGTTCTGCGACAGGGTGTGTGCCCAGACAGACCTGCAGCTTAGGACACTGCTCCCAAACTGGTAGGTGGTCTGGTGTTAGGTCCTAGGTGAGGGAATGAGGGAATTTTACTTGCAATGTATATACTTACACAGGGTCTTGTTTTTGAGCCCTGTGCGCTTCAGTCAGACAAGACTCACTCTGGATTTCACAGCTGGAAAGCAGAGAATCAGTTGTTGCAAGATTCCCTCACATTGACCCACAAAATCTTATATCCTTGCAATAAAAATCGTCAGCTTTGTGAAAAATTCGTGATGACTTAAGGTGGAAACATTAGCAGGGGTGAGCTCAAAACTCATGTGTGAGACCCATTGTCTGTGTGAAGCAGAGTGAGTTTGAACCCAGGTGTTCTTTCTGTGATTGAGCTCAGACTTTTATGCCATTTTACAAAGCCATTACCCTCTCCGGTAACTTGTGCTGGAAGCAGAGTGAGCTGTTTTGGCACTGAAATGATTTCATTGTTAGGCTAAGTGTTACACAGATGGCATTCTTAAATGTAAAAATCTTTTTATGATTCTTTCTATTTCATATTTATTTCATTAGATCATTATTTATGTTAAAGAGTCACTATTAATCTGAAACGTGCTCAGCTTGAAAGAAAATGTTGAGAGAAGTTTCAGGTATCTGATCCTCAATCCTTTAGTTTTTGTGTTTTGCATTTTCCTACTTAAAATGGTTTTTTCTGTCTCTAGGTGCTATGTGACAGATCCACACAAACAACAGAGGGGAAAGAGCCTCACTTAACTGATTAGAGGAGAGAAGCAGTGAAAGGGAATATGCACAAAGCCCTGCCAAAATCACAGAGCAAAGGAAAAGATAGAAAATAGAATAATTTCACCGGCCTTTTTTTTTTCTCCATAGAGTAATGTAAAGGTATTTCTTATACTAGCACCAGGGAAAGAATTTTCAGAATGTGATTTCTTAATTAAGGATCTCTAATTCAAAATATATTCATTTAATAAAGAGTAATTATGATAGAAGCAACTACCCATTCATATCAATAATTCATTCAGAAGTAAACAATATCAACATATTAGCATTTATTTTTCCATTTAATAGGCTGTGATTTAAAATAAATCTAAATCATCATAATCATTCTACTCCATATGCTGGAAAAGAAAAAGTCACCTTAAACCAGATGCATATTGTGAAAAAAAAAGGAAAAAAAAGAAAAAGAGAAAGACAAGTTGTTCTAAAGAAACAGCATATGGGAGAAAATCTTAAGCCTCAGTAAAGATGCTTTGCTTTGTAGATGGCAATTTAGTTTTGAACTGAAAGAGGGTATGTTTAGATTAGATATTAGGAAGAAATCCTTCACTGAGAAGCTGGTGAGGCACTGGAACAAGTTGTCCAGAGAAGATGTGCATACCCTATCCCTGGAATTGTTTAAGGCCACGTTAGATGAGACTTTGAGGAATCTGGTCTAGTGGAAGGTGTCCCTGTGCAAGGCAGAAGGGCTGGACTAGATGGTCTTTGAAGTCCCTTCCAACCCAAACAATTCTGTGATACTGTAATTCTGTGATAACTATGATTCTATGATAGCGAGGCCGAGTTATGCCATACAAGATTCTGGTCAATATTTTTCTAGAGCTAGGACTCAAACACTGATTTCTTTCTTTTAAACAATTAGAAAAAATAGAAAAAGATGTATCTCAGTTTTATTCAGGAAAAGGCAATAAATGTGATCAAGAAAAGTCAAGTTAAAATATGTTTATATATGGAAACAAAAGGCTGTTTGCAAGCCCTTATGTATGGAAACAATAGGCTGCTTACAATTTCCAAGTTGGCTCTGCACGTGTACCTGCTTGTGTGCTTGGAGCTCCATTTATTTTTCCTGTTGCTAATTACATAGCCAATCCCTCTCCTAACTTGTATCCTTAACTACCCACATCATTTTGTCAACTGACAGCTCTTTTTCAGCTCCCTAACACATCAGCACTCCTGAAGCAAGCTCTGTTAAAAACTTTTATTTCTGTCACCTGTCTGAGGTCCGGAGAGTGGCGTTTTGAGCCTGTGGATCAGGGCTGTACTTTGAATTTTTTTTACTTTTGACATACTGAAAAAGGAATGAAAGGCTCAAGCCCTGGTCAGCCTTTGCTTCCCTGATACAGCATCACGAGAAGATGGTGTAGATCTCCTCTTACTGCTTTTTCTGTTGTTTTTCCTTTCAGTAGGTGAGGCCAGAGGCTGTGGTGGAGAGTGGGGTGTCAGCACTCTGCCTGTTCTGCTCCCACGTCCAAGGCAGCACTGACAGCACACTCTTTGGGTCCCTGTGCAGCCATAGGGCCCTCTTGTCCTTGGATGAGCTCAGCAAAGCCCTTTCTCTTCCCCTGACAGAGAGATCTGTATTCTATCTGGGAAAATAAGACTGTGCAGCCCTTCTTCCCCAGAATTCCAGAGGCAATGTTCTTGGGGACTTCTCAAAGTGGTGGCTGCAGTTAAAATGCTGTGAGCTTGGTGCAGGTTAATTCTGCAAAAAGGTGTTTTCTTAGCCTCTCAGGTGAGTTTTGTCACTTGGGTTATTATCCTGTTACTCTTTCAAGATTGTTGTTGCTGTCCCAGCAAAGGCTGTCTGGGGATGTACAGTCCCAGGGAAGGCAAGTTTAAAAGGTATCTGACTTCTTTCTTTTCCAATCTCTGTCATGCTTTATGCTGCTAATATTCCTTCAACAATTTTTAAGGAGAAAAGTGAGTCATGTTTGATTTTCCATACCCTAACAGAGAGGAGCCATGTATTTTCCACAAGCTATTGCATTATTTCTCTCTCCGGTGTGGCTCTGATTTAGTGCTGGATGAAACTCAAAAGGAGGATTAGTGTAGAGAGACTCCCATATGCTTGGATGCATTTCTGAACTGTGTACTATCCTAACTGCTTTTGATGAAAAAAGCTGGGCTATAAACCTGATGAGAACAGGCTCCCATGCAAGATGTTTAGTATTTCCTGCTTCCACCTGGGCCAGGAGTACAGCACACCCAGCCACTTTTGGCCCTGTAGCTCTTGGTCACAGGCCTGCCTGAAATTTAGAAAATCACAGAGGTGGAAAATGAGTGGGGGGGAGAAAGTAAGTTGGTTTTTCTCCACTTTAATGAAGGCTGGATTAGGGTTTTGTGTTTTGGCAAAAGCTTTGCTGGGGGATGGGCACAGGTAGAATGTTTTTGTATTAATGGAATTGGTTCATCTGTCTTGTAGATGGCTGCACTGGAGTGCAAGTCCCTTTTTATGGTCCTGAGTAAAAGAACTTGGTGCTGCTTTTTGAGGGCTGCCTCTTCTGGGAAAATTAGAGCTGAATGTAAAATGCTGACTATATTGTATTAAGGAAATTGGGAGGATAAGAAGGAAGCAAGATGAAGAGAAATAGTAAAAAGGGAGAGAGGGAGGCCTCCCAAAGATAAGCTGCTACAGTGAGTTGTGCTACTGCTTGGTGTCACACATGGGGGCTTCACTATACCTAATACCTGATCATTTCTCTAGCTGGCAATTAAATTGTAAATAGTGAAACACAAAGCAGCACTGAAATTGACCCTAAAACTGCTGGTGTACTGCCATTTGGGTCTGTCTTCTTTAGTATTTTCTTTTTTTTAGAAAGAATTTCCCAACAGTACTGTTATCAGGTGATCATTTTTGCTGATTTTCCTCTCCATTACAAAGGTTTCTGAGTTTGTGAATGAAAGGCTATGAAAGGCCAAATCCTTTGCTCCTCTGTCTATTAGTAAACTAATGTTAACTTACAAGACTTGACTGGAACCTCAGGGCCTGCCAGCTGGATGCTTGAGGAGTCCAAGCTGGCTAGGTAAAGGAACACCTTTTTCACATGACCCAGCTCGGCTCCTGAGTTGCCCCACAAGTTTCTATCAGTACAAAGGCTGACTTTGTCTGCAAGGAGCAACTCGGATTACGGCCCCTTCCAGCTGCATTGCCCCTGACCCCAGTCCTGCCCCGGGCTGCCCGCGCTCTGCCCTCCTGCACACATGGAGAGTTCAGCTGCAGCTGACAGCATTGAGTCTGGTCTTGAGGGTGGCCTTGGACACCTTTTAAAAGGCAGTGCAGACGCTCTGTGAGGATAACATGGAATGATTATTTTAGGGCAGATTTTTCCCTAAAAATAAAATAGTTCTACATGTGCGCAGTTTGATCTTCACACAAAAGATTTATATAAGAACTCACTTCTCTCTGTCAGTTACCAAAAAAAAAAAAAAAAAAGCATGCTGGCAGGATTTAGGGAAGTGTGCAGGCTAAAGGATAGAAGCAGACAAAAGGGAGTTTTTCTTCTAAGAACATCTGCACAGCTGGAACCCTGGCAGTGCTGTGGTTTGAAAGCTTAGGTGTTGCCTGGCTGGGGCAAGGGACAATGTCTGTTTGGCACCCTCCTGACACGCAAATTTGGCCAGAGATTCTTAGAGCAGTCCTCAGCCATGTCCCTTGCTGTGCATACACAGATGCATAGACATTATTTTGCCATCAAATGCCTGTTTTGGGGAATCTTCCACCCTGGAGGTAAACTATACATAAATGATCTGAGGGTAAAGGTGAAGGAAGAAACTGTGATTTCTTTACATGCTAAAGTAGATATAAACCAGGCACAGAGTTAACAGGAATAGAATGTCTGCAGTACCTCTAGATCAGCAGAAACCAAACATCCCTGACTCCTAGATGCCCTGTAAAAATGTACCTATAGCTCAGGCTGGAGAAACATAACAATAGGTTTGTCAGAGAAACAGCCCTGAGAGCCTAGCAAGGCTCCCTTGAGGCACCTGCACCCCAAATGTCTTTGTAAGGTCAGATCACCACCTACGGGTAAAGCATAGGCTAGCTCAGTCTGATCTGCTTTGGGGCATGAAGGAAATGCATGTGTGAGTCTGGAGTTCTGATTTTTGTCTGTCTCAGGCTGGCCCCATTCAGCCATCTCTGCCCTTGCTGGGGAGTGAGTCCCAGATCCAAAGACAGATTCTAACAATACATCCTGAGTGCATGCCTCTAATATAACATGATGCTTATAACTGAATATAAGCAGGGATGAGGCTTTAGATCTTCCTCAAATCTCACTGTAACCTTGAGATTGTCAGACAGTACTGAAGTGAGAGATCTGGAGTAGGAAAATTAGTTAACACAAAAGTCATGATATTTACTCAGTTTATGCATTTTTTCTCCTTTTTTCCATAAAACCTGCATAACTGGCATGTAATTGTTTTGCTAAGTGAGTCTTGAAAGCAAAAGTCTTGATAGCTGTCACATATCTTCTTTGTAGTACAGTGTGTTGTCCTCAGAAGATAATCAGTAGAACTTGCTCAGAAAAACTTAATCAGCAGAACTGAGCACGTTGTCAGTGCTTAACAAATAATAAATTATAATAATAACCGCAGTTCCTTTTGACACAACCTATCAAACTTTTGCTTTATTTCCAGGAGTACCTTACTTACCTCTGTATAAGATTTAATACCTTCTACAACTCTGCTTGTTATGGTTGAGAGGACTGGTAATACAACCTAACAGGGTGGAAGTATTGACTGAAATAAAATTTTTACAAAGGGCAGAAACAAAATACAAAGAAAATTCTTGCTTTACAAGTCTTAAAAACTGAATTCAAGAATAGATTGGATCTGCTCTATTGTTAAAATGTAAAACACTGCTTACAAATCAATAGAATCACTTTTAAATTTTCTGATAGTCTCTTTTTTAAAAGACAGACTCATTAGGCTTTCTTTACAGAAAGGTGAATGTGTCCAGAAGCAAATCTCTTATTATCAATTATTTTTATTATAAGGAGCTTGGATGGCTCAGAATGTTGTTAACATAGCTGGGGCTATCACTTCTTTGCCACCATTGCAGTTTGGCCTTGGCTTGGAGTTACCAACACTCATTTCATTTTCTGATCCTTTGCTAGTTTTAATGCAATTTGTTGGTGAGTTTTACTCACCTTGAGCAAGACATATATTCACGTCATAGAGAAAGCCATCGGGTCAGCTCTAAGCTGCTGCTAATTGTCACAGGCTTAAATGGACCCGTTTCAATTTAACCCAGTTGAGGATCTGACCAATGATCACAACTGGCATTAATTAGCAGATGTGTTATCAGACCCCGTGGAGATGTCCTGGGTTGAGTGACAACAGAAGCGCTCAGCTGCTGCAGCCGGTGGAGCTGTGCCAGTCTGGCAGCTGATGGCACAGTGCCCGATGCTGGCAGGTGGAAAGGTCGGGTCACCCCTGAGGGAGGCACACTGGTGGCTTCTGTCACCAGTCTCCAAGTGGAAGGAGCTGCAGACAGAGACCAGAGCACCAGGCATGTGGTTGTAGTAAAGCACAAACAAAACAAGACTCCTGAGAGGAGGAAGACAGGGAGGATGCAGCACTGAACTGACTTGTCCCTGAAGCTGGATATGCACAAGACATTGCACTGCTAGAGAAGCAAAAGCCTCGAGCAAATGTGTTGAGGGTCTGGCTTTCCATGTGTGCCATCTGACCTGATGCTGTAATGCCAGTTGCAAGTGTGTGGTAGAAGGGTGAGGGAGACACATTTAAAAGAAGGGGATCCTGAAAAGCAGTTGAATTTCACAGAGACGGCTGCTGACAGTCTCAGTGCTATTATGGCTGTAAACTAGAGGTCTGGACCATGACTAGAAAAGTGTCTTGAGCAGGTCATGGGGGTGAATGAAGAGCAGGAGTAAGAGGCTGCAATTTCATCAGGGAAAAAGGGCATGCTATCCTCCCTTTGCACTTATCTGAGTGCTGTGTGGGTTAAAACCAGGCCAGTAACCTGCCCTGATATCGCTCAGTAGCAGCCAATTCCTCTTTCTCATGCCTACCTACCTCCACAAGATGGTGGCAGGAATAAGTTACCAGGCTAATGGCATGGGATCTTTGTAAAGATTTATAAGGTTTTTTAATATTTACAGGACAAAACTGGACATCAGGTAGCTCAGGGAGTAATTTTCTCAGCTCTTGACAGAGTTTGAAAATTAGCTTAACTGACCCCCTGTATTTTGATACACTGTGAAAAAAAGAAATTCTTTTGGTTGCGAGATCTTTCTGTTGCAACCCAAGAAAGGAAAATAGCAAGAGAGTACTGGGAATGGAGAAATGTTTAGACTGGTTGCAGACCTCTGATCCAGCAGATAGGAAGATGCAGACTATCCAAGGAAGGCACTACCCCCTGCAAATTCTCTGTTACCCTTCCTGCCATTTCTCCCACCACTCAAAGTAAGATATGAAAAGATGTTTATGCATCTATTTGCTTTGAAAATCTGGGTCCTTCTCTAAATAGTTATCTTTGGGCCCAAGGCCATGAAAGAAGATGACTGAGACTCATGTGGGATAGAGATGTCCAAGTCCGAGTTCCCAATCTACACATCCCTTGCATTTTTTATCACCTGCGTTTTTGATAAGAAAGTTCTTAAGACGTCTAAAAGCTTTTTTCTGCTCATGTCTCTTGGTCAGTCACCAGCTCAGCTAAGTTGAACTTCCCAGCTGTTAATCCTGATTCATCTCCTCAAACCATCCACTGCTTCACCCATATGTCTTCCAAGAGTGTCTTGGTAAAGCACATGTAACACATGATCAGGACTGAGCAGTACACAATGTACAGCAGCTGTGTTCTTTGTCATTCAAAGGCATTAACTTCAAACTCCACCCAAGCTTCAGGGGCTTCAAGCCCTTATCTCTTATCTGCAGAGAGAGCAGGAACCTTAGGTAGGAAGCTGCATGCTAAATATTCATGGGGGAAGAGATTTTTCATACTTCCTGCAGAAATGGTGTTGACACATGTAAGGTTCTCTGGGAGGAGTTTAAGGCAGTGAGGTACAGAATCAGATACAATCTCCAGCCCTCCACTGCTGAATTAGCTTGGTGTTTTGGATTGATGCAAGATAGAGGATCTCTTTTGGTATGCTCATTGCTGTGTAAGGTGTTTCTAAAACACTGTCTTCACAGCCTAATGAAAATACAGTGATTTTTCAGAAAAATCAGTAGAACATATCCTCGAAGGATATGATGATTATTGGAGTTTTAATTAAAATAGCAGGTAAAATAAGTATTATGGTGTGCTATTACTTCTAAAATAACAACAGAATAAAGATGCCCATTTCTTTTTTGAGTGCAATTTTCTAAATGAAAAAGTAAACATTAATATCTGCAGAGATCTTACTGATCTTGTATGATAATTTAGAAAAATATCCCTATTAGGGATAGTTATATATGCTTTTTGTTGGAAATGCAATCACAGGATATGCACATAGCTGCAATCTGTAGACAGATTAAGTAAATTAAATCACTCAATGTCTTTTTTCAATAGCTCCAAAGTTAAAAGTAATTTGCAAAGAAAATACTCAGTTTCAATTGGTTTGTAATATCTGTTAATGATCTTTGGAAAAATTTCTGATAACATGCAGGAATTCCCTCAGGGGCAGGGTTGTGAATAAGTGGATTTTTTTAAGTTTGAGATGTCATTAGCTAGTGATTTCTTTGAAGTAAAAAGCTGTTACAGAATAAATTGCAGAGGTATACAAGTGAACAGGACAATCATTTTTATGAATAATATACATTATTTCCACTGTGCTTTCTGGCCTCCAAAGAAATAATTTACAATCTAGCTTGCCATTACAAACATCCTGGAAGAACAACTGCATGAGCATTTTGTGCTTACTTTATGTGTATTCTTTGACTTTATATAAAAGTACAACTTGATGGTATAAAACCACCAGTGTAAGGAGTTGATTTGCCCCTTTTAATTTTTTTTTTTGTTTTCTTTTCCCCTCAGGAGATAAGTTTTCCAACCTACGAGGCTGAAACAACTTCCTTAAATTGAAATGACCCCAGCACAGCTATTTAATAGAAGATATCCTCCTTGATTTCTTGGGGGCCCATAAGATGACTGAAGTTGTAGGTAAGTGCAATCATGTCAAAAAGTGCCTCTATTCTCTTGGTACCTTGTCAGCATGAACATATTCTTAACAGTTCAGAGATGAATTGGGTATCTATCATGCCCCACCACAGTAAGGTAACATGAGATACGGCAATAATCTATTATTCCCACTTGTCCATGGGGAATGTTGTCCTACTTCCAAGGTTCAGTTTTACAACTCAACCATGAGCACCTGAGGATGGACCTTCTGCTTCCACAGGTTCTGGGTGGTTCTGGGTTTGGATGTGCATGGAAGGGATGCTGGTCTGAGTACTAGGGCACTGGCACTCCAGTGTGCGCTGTCACACCAGCCAAGAGACACAGTTAATTGAAGCCATTGACCTTTTGTTTTCCTCACCTTCCTCCAAACCTTTTTTGCCCAAGACCTTGCTGGACTTGATCATCTTATTCCTGCAGACCTGCAGACAGAGCTGAAGACACACCATGCTAGCATGAGTATGACTGATACCTCCAGGGTGCCCATACAGGGCTGGAGGAGAAAGGACTTGTCCCACTCTAGAAAGAAATGAGACAGTCACCAGTTTGAAAAGCTTCCTGGGCTTTCCTGATCCTCTGAAGGCCCAGTGTGATGGTTTACCATGCATGAAGGTGCTATCCTGACACTGCCTATTGATTGGCACATGCCATGAACCACTGGGATGACTGGACATCATTGTGTAGTAGCAGCTAGTAAAACTCACAGATTTTTTAAGGCTACAAGCACCATTATTATTATCTAATCTGATCTTCTGCATAATGCTTTCAACTGAATTTAACCGAAGCTGAGCTTTGTGTGAAGATTTGCTTTTATGCCTAAAATTGACTTGTCATTTACAAATATGATGCTGTTTCTCTCAGTTCTAACCATGTGATAGCAAGTTCCATTAATTAGCTGCACATTGTTTGGAAAAGCAATTCCTTTCATCCATTTAAAATTCAATACCTTTTTGTATCACCTTGCAGGATAGGAAAGACTTTTTCCTCTGCTGCTAATTAAGTTCAAGGATCCTGAAGACAAAATGTTATTTATATTATAGTCATGCTTAAGTAGAACTCTGACAAAGCCTGGGGATCCCATCACACAAAGTGAGGGAGGCTGTGCAAGTCCTTCAGGACTGAGACTGTTTTAATAGACACATGGCACATTTTCAAGGAAGATGAGTGATTAAACTGTAAAAGTTCCCTGTCAAGTCAATGGATTGTTACCTCTCAACTACCTATGCCTTCCAGAAGGGAAAGGTAGGGAAAAGTAAAGTTTCTAAAAGTTAGACCTAAAAAATGAGTTAGGAGCACAGTCAAGTTCATGGGAAAGGACTTTTCACAAGCGCATGAAGTGACAGGACAAGGGGAACTGGCCTTAAGAGGAAGAAGAATAGATTTAGATTAGATATTAGGATGAAACTCTTTACCATAAGAGTTTCTAAGTAAGGCACTGGAACATGTTGTCCAGAGATGTGGGACACCTCACCCTTGGAAATGTTCAAGGCTAGGTTATAAGTGTTTCTAATATGTAGCTCTGTGTCCTGTCTACTGTCCATGAGTCAGATTGGCCTCCAGTGGCTGAAAGTTCTTTAAGACAAGAGGGTACACTGAGGAAAATACTGCAATATCTGGTTCATGAAAGGTCCTAGAGCCTTCCAGAACTGCTGGGGTCCAAGGACATTTTCTAGATTGTCTGAGACAACAGCATGTGTTCTAAGTTTATGGAGAGGCTTTGTTCAGTTCAGTATGATTTGAATCATAGACCTCTAAGATCAAGTCCAAACATTAACCTACCACTGCCAAGGCCACCACTAAGCCATGTCCCTAAGTACCATATCTATGAATGTAGATGAGAATATATGAGAATATATCTTTCCTGAGAGACAAGGTGGTGCTTATGTTCTTTCTCTTTTCTCAAGAAATTTCCCATCCTTTTGACTTTTATCATTTTTATTACCATTCTCTGGACTTGTTCTATTTCTACTTTCTTTTTTCAGGGATGAGGTGACCAAATTTGAAGACAGTATTCAAAGCCACTGATTTATATAATAGCATTATAATATTTTCCATATTATTCTCTAAAACTCTTTTTTTTGTACAAACCCTGTAAGATTCTTTTAATTCTTTGAACTACAATGCCTTTTAACATCTGTAGTTTACTCTGATCAGATTTTAACAAAGGAATAAAAGGCTCCATTTTTCACATAGAATTTTATTTATTGTTTGAACTTTAGAGGAGAAATTGGTTAACTTACAATTTAAAATTCTTGGCAATGTAGACCATTGGGCAAGGATTTCATTATCAGCCCTTCTATACTTTCTGCAGAAGTGTGTGAAGCTGAAAGTTAGTGTACAGAATCTTCACTCAATAGGCTTGTCTTTTACTTTATAGACATGGACAAAACCTAATTTGGAGCTACCAGCATCCCCAAAAATGTCAGATAGGGCATTCACCTGTACACTCTTCCCTATGAATCATGCTGGAGCCCCACATTTACATGCTGTTCATCCAGGACCAAGTGTGCTGGCAGCACCTGAATTTTGCCATCTCCCACATACTGTACCGTAGACTTCCATGCCAGACCAGGGAAAGACCCCTTTGCAAATGATGCTCTTTAGGGCTGCAGAGGGTGAGGATCTTGCTCTTGTGTCACAGCTTGGCATTATGCCTTCATCAGGATATTAGAAAAGGCTCAGGGAAAATGGTTACAGCTATTCTATCACCTGAGACACTTCCGGCAGCTCCCGCCTTTCCTTAGAATTGCCAATCCAAGTGGTGACCCTGCCTGACCCTACTTATCTTGTAAAACCTGACAAGATCACAGCCTGAAGCAGTATAGCCACAGGCTCAATACTGGCTACCAAAGTGTCTGTTTAGTATTTTCAAGAAGCGTTGCTCTAAAGATTTATAACACCAGCTGCTAGATATATGGACAGCACCAACACACGGCCCTGACCCCCGAACATTCAGCCCCACTTACACAGAAATTTGTGTCTCTCAAGGGGACAACACTGAACTGCCACAAACTAGTGATTCCCTACCTGCAAGCAAGTGGATTTTAAGTACAATTTGATTATATATACTAAGACATTGGGTAAAAGTATTTGAAAACTATAGTCTTGAGTTTAGAATTCATGGTTAGTTTTTTTCATCGGTTGTATTACTGCTTTAGCAATAGAAAGGTCTCTGCCATTTCTGTGTAATATATAGAATTTACTTTTAGTTTGGTGTAGAGAATTTTCTTCACTCTTCCATGTCCAAAGCAGTTTTTGATTAGAAGGTATTTTTAGATGAACTGTAAGTTTCCTCCCCAGCAAAAATTTTAGCTGCCACAAGTGAAAGCAAATGCACATTTCCTCAGATACCTCTAAGGATAAACACAGGTTTAAATATCCAAAAAATTTTAAGGGTTTAGTTGCATATGGGTTCATACACCAGATGCATTAAGTTCTTGCAAAGTTGTGTGGGCTTTTTTCCCCTCTTCTTTTTAGAACAGCAAAGACTTGGAACAGACATTGAAGTCCTATTACTCCTGTCGGAAACTTCTGTTGACTGCAGCAAGAGTTGGATGGGACCCAGAGAAACCAAATACAGACAAGTAGTGATGAGTTGGCCATACAAGCAAGGAAAATCACAGATAACAGGTGCACACCAATTAGCAATGTATCTTTTGGGTCATCCAGTACATCTTCCTGACACTATGAAGTTGTTTCTTATGGCATATTTTTGTGGGTTTTTTGTGCCTAGATTAAATTTCCTAAGTGATGCCGTATCTCATGGGAGAGGTTGTGTTGCTTAGAGTATCCTGTTGTCAGGAGTTTTCTTCCATTCTTATCGTCATCATATTTCTTCTATTTATGTCCCTTTACAAATTTCCTTCTTTCCCTTCTTTGATCTCTTTTAACTAGTGTGATATTGTGTTTAGTTAGCATTAAGGCAACTCATAGATATTTAGCTCATTTAATCTTTCCTAATGTAGCAGTCCTTTCAGCCTTCTTGTTATTGTTAATTTCTTCTCATCACACAACTGCCTGTCAGTATTTTTTTAGTTATGAGATTTTAAAGACCTGGTGCATTTCTCTGATCTAACAACAGATCTGGTATACAGCTGAGCACCGTTAGTGCCTTGTCACTAAAAGCTCTTCCTGACATGTCCAGGGGAAAGCTGCAAGCATTCTAAACAGGCACACGGGTAGAGTATCCTGCTTGAACCACTTCCCAGGTGCCACTTTGTTGACCCACAAAACACTATTAAAACTGTTAACCTAGGAGTTAAAAAAAGAGTACATGACATTTTGTTTTTTTTTTTTAATATTTATTTCTCATAATGTAAAAAGACAGAGCAGCACAGATAAAAAATCTTTGATGCTATTGAGATTTTCTAACTCTTGGTCATGAACATAACAGATTAACATTATGGAAAACATCATCCATAACTACATCTGAGTGCTAGGAGAGTACATTGTAGAAAGTAATTATATACATAGTGACAAGCCTGGCTGTTCACTTCAGGCAATAAGTTCTGATCTACAAACTACAATATCACTTTTGTGCTAGATGAGACATTGCTTGTAATTAACTGTCTTTACCTTCGTGTTCTGTTGGATTGGAGGAATATAATTTTAATCTGCTCTCTTTAAATTTCCAGTAAGGAATGTTTCGGCTACCTGCAGCCTCATCTGATGATGCTTAAAGAACTCAGCTAGCTCGATCTTCTGTGCACCAGCAGGGACTTCTTTAAATGGGTAAACTGTATAGAACATTGCTTTCAAGTTTAACGTACTTGGAATTAACCTTATAAAATAATGGCATATCTAAAGACAGGTTATATACATAGCACAGACATGTATGTGTGCATTTATATGTGCATATGTGTGCATACATGTGTATGTAAGTGCACACATATGTATAGAAATGTTGATGTTCACCTTTTTGAAATCTTTACAGCTGGTATTAACATGAATGTGCTGTTAAATTTGGCAGTGTTATACATATTTGTTGGATTTTACTTCTGTAAGATAAAATCATAAAGATAAGCTGTGAAACTCGTGCAGCTGATGACATAATTCTAGAATCTCGTGATGCTGAATCTCCTATTTCTATGAGTGTGGGATGGATGTTCCTCACTGAAATAATTATACTGCCTATTGCAATATATGTTTCCATGTTTTTATGTGGGCACTGAGATGTCCAAACTATTAAACGTATATGTACAATGAGTCCTGTGTTCCTTATTTATTCTAAAGAAGGCAATTAATTTCTATGGTTTTATTGTATAATAAAGCAAATTACTCTGAGAATCTCTTATGAGCATAGCAATAATCTGTGACAATATGCATATTTACTTTTAATAATGATGTCCAAATATACATATGTGCATATAAATATGCATATATGTATATACAAACACAGAGAGACATATACACAAATGAAATGAAACCGATTAGAATGTGGCATAAGTAGATTTATAGCTTACCTGTTATGCTTGTGTGAAGGGATAATTTGAGCTACAAGGACATGCAAGTAAACATAGCTCAGTGTACTCCATTGGCTCATTCTCTTTATGCTCTCCCATGACAGGCTGTGTGCTAAGGCGGGGTAGCAGCAGACATTCGTAATGACAGCTGGTTCAAAACAGAGCTTTCAAAGTAGTGCAACACCCCTAACTTCCTTCCAAATCTCGGTGTTTGCCAGTGCTTAACTGAGGCGGGTTCTTAAGGTCAGATGTTCAGAAATAAGTTATTCAGAAAGAAGGATTCTTTCTGTTTGAGCTGTGGATATGTTCAACATATAGGTTTTTTGTTGCCCATGAATTTGCATTTGAGCTCACATATGGATTATGCTTGTCTACTACCTACAAAAATGATGGATGTTTCTCCCTGATACCATACCCTATTTGCCTGGGTTGTCCTCTATCAATTTCTTCACTCTCTTGTGGGCTACATGAACTGAGATTCAGATGGGAGCCCTTTCTTTTTACTGGGACTGAAAAATCCATCAGCTGCTATGCTGAGAAAGGGAGGAAAAGCAGTTTTACTTTAACATCACCATATTACACCCCCTATTCTCAACAACCAGAAACACAACAATAAAATGCCCAACTGAGCTTCAGTTATTGTGTGTGACTTTTCCTGGTGGATGAGAATAGAATCTGGAAATACACATGCTCCTCCTTGGGAGAGAAAAGCAAACAGGTTTTATCTATTTGCAATTGAACTCAGTGAAAAATAACCAGGCACAGAAAGCACACTTGAAGGTAAGATATGAATATAAGTAAAGATAAATATCACTAAATTCAAGGGAAATGTGCCACATTGTTATAATTATTACAGAGAACATGTGCTAATTAATTGTTACCCTGTGCTGGTGCAAGAGTTGAGTATTCCATATGGGACAAATAGAGGAGCTGACCCTGGGAGTCTGTCGACTCTTGTTTAGAAGCCAGTGGGTGAGGAGCATGCCATGAATGTCCTTGTGAAAATGAGACTGGTGAGCTGATTTGGTCTTAGAAATTACTTTTCAGAGGGGTTAGAAAAATATTTTAAATCTCTGATAAATTTTAGTTGTACTAGATGCCTGGACTGCTGAGTGTGTGCAGTGTGTTCAAAGGCAGTTTTGTGTTTACCACACCACCTGGGGAACTTAAGCACGAAGTGTCAGGCCTTCTGAGGAATTCAGACCAAAAATATCCCTGCTGATAGGGGATCTTCAGTGTTCTTAGGACACTTCTCTGCAGATGAAATCAAGGAGACCTGAGCACCAGGGGGTTCAGAAAAGCATTGACCATGTGTCTATCGGTCTGTTTTGGATCTGCACTCATTTCTGGAGTATTGACCCTGCTTTAACTAGATGTGCATCTGGGGAGATGTTGAGGGGAACAGGATGGGTCTGTCCTCATTTCTGGAGAAGGCATGGGTCTCCTGCAAGCCAGAGGTCTGTGCAGGGCTGTTTCCCTGCAGCAGGCTTGCCTGGCTTACAGACACCCGTCGTGCTAGCTCCAGCATGGTACGTGTGAGCAGTGTTGGCCACGCTCACAGGCTGGCGATGCTCCTGTTTGCCATCAGCCTTCCCTCCTGGATCAGGGCCGCTACCGACTGCTGAGGGGTGGCCAGGAGCAGCTCCCTCTGGTGAAACTCTTTTGTGCTTTTATCTCCCTTTTCTTGGCAGTGAACTGCCACTGGCTCCCAGCCATGGCCCTCTCGCCCTCCCCAGTGCCCAGCTTGCATGCTCAGCCAGTGCCTACATCTCTTCCAGCAGCTGGCCCTACTCTTCCTCCACAGCTGGCTGCTGCCCCCTACTGTGGTAATTATTATTTATTATGGATATTCAGTGTACATTATGTGTCCAAAGTCCAGTACAGTCTGAATCACTACCAGGGTCCCACTGTGTGGGCAGAAGCACACAGTCATGCAGAGTTGTTTCACATTGATATTCACTTGACTCTCACACAGGGAAAGACTGAGGGGAAAGGGGTGAAGGTGGCTGTTGGCACCTATTAGCACTATCTGATGTGACACCTACTCTCCGTGCTGTGTTATGTGACTCCTGCAACAGCACAGCTGAGCGCAGAGCTCCTTTTTCTCCACCTTGCTATCAGTAGCAGGTCTCCTGCTATTCCTGTTACCTAGCTGGGAACACCTGAGGTGTTTTCCAAAAGTCATGGTTGCTACATAATCACAGTTTAACTCCCCATTGCTGTGAATGCAGACATTGCTTGGCACAGCCTGGCTATGTGGGATACCATTTTCTTTCCTATTTCTCTCCATCACCTTCTTCTCTGGGTTTCTTTGTTCATGCGTCCCTCTACTTACACTTCAGCATTCCTTCACACCCTGCCTCCCTGAAAACATTACCCTCAGTTAAAAACAGAAGAGCTGTAACTCCCACAACTTAGTGCACAGGCACAGTACCTGGAGGGAGAAGCAGGTTTCTGTACGTTTGGAAAAATACAAAATCCTGGACATATTCCACACACGTATGTGCATGTGTGAGAGGCACATTCTCAGCTGTGCCCTCTTCAAGAGGATGGAGCAATACTGCTCCATGGCAGCCGAGGATCTGTCCCAATATGTAAATGTAAATATCTATTTTTACAAACCCTCCTACAGTTTGCTTTTAAAAAAAGCTTTCTTTTTAGACACTGGAAACATACAAGCTAGTCAAAAATGTCCCACTTTCTATATTTTCTCTAATTCCTACCTTTGACTTTCTTTGAAAGCTTTCAAAATCTAATGAATTCAAGAGACAAAGCAAATTAAAACTGGGGATGCTCTGCCTTCAGTACACTGGGCCTAGTCTACAGGAACTAAAAAAAATTAGGAAAGAAAATGGAAGGGTACAAAGCCATGTAAATCCAGATAATTTAAAATGTTTGATTGTAAATGGGCTCACCAAACCCAGCAAAATTCCCACTGTCTATTACTTGTAATCTTGTGCCCTTTCAGCTAGCTGCAGCAAGTTACTGTAAAGAACAAATACTTACAGTCTCTACATCGAAGCACTTTTTGCCATGGATCCCTTTTTAAATTGTTTTAGGTTTACATTTAATTGCTTCCTTTGCATGCTATGTGTACACATGCACTCCTCCCACTTCTCATATTTCGTACGTAACTGTTGTGTAGGCTGAAGTCTTTGAATATGGAGTACTCAAACCTCAGAGCACAAACCTCTGGAGTTTCAACCCAGGAATTGATTTGTCCTCTTTTAGGATGGGAACCACATGTGTCACAAGTGAATCCAGATCTTGGGTGGATTTAATTTGAATGCACTGGAGTTTGGGATTCAGACTCCTTTATTGGTGATGACACTACTACTGCAGGTACCTACTACTGGGTGTTCACCTTTCCCTGCCTCAATAGAAAGAGAAATGCTTCTCATTTCTTCCAGACTGAGTTGTAGCTCATTCCAGGATGAAATCTTCATCAAGTGTTATTCTCAGTTTTGTTTCTTAATATTCTCTGTGACAATTGCTTGTAATTGACCTCTGTAAAACCTTTAGAATCTTTGGATCATTTGGTCACCTTTCTCTGAGAAGACTCTGCAATCCCACTTTTCCTCTGAAGGCTGCTCCACTGGTTTTTCAAAGTAACCAGCTGCACTTTACCCCCTTGTAACTGCCTTAGTGGTTTGGGAGACAGAAGAACACCTTCATGGGGTGTTCTTGTCCAACAAGCTCTCTCTTGAACTGTTGTTCAGAACTAGTATTTTTGGGTTCCCTAAAACTGTGGCAAACTTCAAAGCTCTTTTATTACTAGGATTTTCCTTCAAAAGGATCTCCTTTTGAAGACGGGCAACATAATAGGGCTTCCCAGCCTTCTTGTGCTGCTGCATTTTTCAAGGGAAGAAGGCATCCTCTTGTCAGTATCTTGGCTTTTTCTCACTTTATTTCCCCTCAGAACTACCAGATGAACACCATCCGGTTGTGGTGATTTACTGCACTTGAGTTTCTCAAGTTACTCTACAACTTCCTCCTTAGAGACTTCAATCTGTATAAAGGCCACAGTCTGATTTTCTTTGCAAAGTGCCTTTGGCACAGGAATTTCTACACTGCTCTCAGCAGCAGACACAATGCAAGACATTAATTTAACTCCTGTGCTAGCTTGTTGCACTCTTCTGACCCACTGTATATGGATTTGTGGGGATCTCTTCAATGTTTTTGTGTAAAGTCCAGGCTAAGAATTGTATTCACCAACAGGTGAGGCTTGTCTCTCAACTGGTATTCTCTTGCTGTTCCACTGAAGGATATTTCTGTATGTTACTACAGCCAATCCCAGCACATCTTATTTGACTGGTTTATTAAGCCCAGTATCATTCCTCTGCACTATGTCTGTCACAGGTGGGTGAAATTCTCATCCATGCAAACTGGCACTGTCCCTAGGGAGATGTTCAGGTGAGGAGCTGGTCCTGCAGGACACCCTTCCCCATTGCTTTGGCAATCCACCCCCTGAAAGGGCACAGCAAAGGGGCAGGATGAGTTCTCAGCACCACAACCCAAGAGGAGCGGGGTTTGCATCCTAACCTGTGCTCTGGCCCTCATCAAGTGAAAAACCCTTTGGTCTTTTGCCTTTCATAAAGGGAAGCTAGAGGGCTGGAGCAATCCTTTCTCTTTCCTGCTCTTGCTTTTATATATTTTTATTTCTGTTTCTTCCCACTCCCTTTCTGTTTTGACAAAGATGGAAACTGCCGTATGGCAAATCCAGTCTTTAATTATTTTGAAGGACAGAACTAGAACATCAGAAATGGGGCAAATACTCTCCATATCCTGTTTTATTCCCTGGCCGGTGTAGATTGTCCTTCAGTCTCGAGATTTCAAAAGAAGGCCAGTTTTGTGAAAAAATGCTCATAAACACTACTGAGCTTTGTGGTTTAAAATTTATTTCAGTGAACTTTGATGACCATTACTTAGTCAAACCCAAGAAATTAGCTTAATTTGTACTGCATTCACTAAAGAAATATATATCTTATTTGAGACAAGACAAGCATCCCTTTGATATGGTATGGTTATGAGATTGATGTTCACTAGAGCTGCCTAAGGCCCTGATATGGAGGCCCAGAAATCAGTTCCATGACTTCATCCATCAATGAGAAAAGTATTTATGCTGTTGAGTTTTTCCTAGCTTTCTCAAAGGAAAAGCTGTAGAAAGCCTACTGTGGTATCCTTATTTTGCTTTCTTATTTCCTATGAACAATTAAAATCTGAGAGCTCTGTTTCTCATAGGCTTTTGTGAATAAAGACCCTGAGCTTCCTAAAACTTCCTAAATTGAAGTGAAATGTGTCTCAAGATTCATAACTGCAGAGCTGTCAGCTGAAGTCCAGCCTATGAAATCTATGTCAAGATACAAACAGGCATGCTCATCCCTAGCACATCTGTCTGTAATAAATGAAAATACCTTAGAAATTAATTGGGTCTTTCGTTTTCTAAAATTTCGGACTTCCTGTACAGAGCAGAATTCTTTATAAATTGCTGTGGCTGTCCTAGAATTAGCTATCTAGTCTCAGATAACTCTTCTTTCCCTGTCTGCCATGGGTAGCACCTCCAGATCTCTGGTCAACCATTTCATGTGGCCATTATAGGATGGTATCTCATGTGGCCCTATGAAAATAAGTCTCTATTACTGGTGGAGTCTCATTCTCTTTTATCTACAGAGGGAGCGTAGGCAATTGCTTTAGAGCAAACCACTAAGGTGATACCCTCTCTTTGCTAATGTCTTGGTTTATTAACATTTTTAATTCAAGGTAAGTAATTCTGATTTGATGTATATTTTTCTTTTACTGTAGTCCACAATAATGACAATGCCTCCCAAATATCCCTTTTCTAATCTGTTTTTACTGAAATTATTTCCAGTTTTTCTGCTTGTGTAACAAGAAATACTACTTTCTCAGTCTCTTTTTCGTAATCTATAGGTATTCTTATTTTAACTTGCAATATTTTGACTGAATGTAGTGATATACAAGGATCCCACTTAGCACATAAGCAAAATGATTTTGTAGCACTGTACAGATAAGATACAGAGAATAAATTGCAGGGAGGCAATTTTAAGATGCTTCTCCTAACTGATATAACCAATTTTGTACAATTATAATATTGACAAAATATATCAGAATACATATTTGAATTAATTTGAAAGCATAATTTCAATGGCCAGAACAAATACAGTGTGTTGATATTTATAAAATATGTTTAGCAATAACTAAGTGAAGTAATTGAAATAATACTATACAGCATATAAGGCAATTTCTCAATTTTTGCCCTCTGCCTTCTCACAAAACAAGCAGATTACACAATGCCCTAAAAAGTAATGTTCTAGGAGATCAAAAATCTTTCAGAGGCCATTGGGAAGAGACACCAAAAGGTATACAAAGCACAGAAGACAACAATAAAGAGTAGTCCTATAGAGATCTATAGCTCTTCCTAAATAATAAGCAAGGCAAGACTTGGCCTTTTATTTTAATAATGCTTTGAGAATTTAAAAAGCCTGTTACATGGCCATGCTGGTGAGAGAAGAGTACCAACTACTGCTGTTGGAAAGGTACAAAAAGCAGCAAACCTTTATTTTGGCTTTTGGGTTACTTTGAAGTGTGTTTACCATGAGGGATGTATGTGCTGTCAGGACACAGGCTAGGCTGGTCTCAAAACGTCTGCATCAGCAATCAATTTTTCTCATTAAAACTTGTATGCTATTCTCTTTCTCTATTCTCTCCCTCTCTAAGACACTAAAACTATTGTTCAAGGCTCAAATTCTGGTTCACCTGCCAGTGGTCTGATCACACCCACCATCGCATCGCCCCAGCCCCTTACTACACCTTACCCAGGAATGTGCAACACCTTCCTCTCCTCTTCATGGGATTTTTGCCAGGACTTAACAAGGCAGATAGGACAAGACAGATAGTGCCTGGAAGTTCTGCCTCTTGTGTCAGTTAGGCTTCTAAAAATCCTCCATGGACCCATATGGCTTACTGAGGGCAACTACAAGAAATCTCCACAGAATGCTTTGCATTGCCTTTCTCACACATCTCTGCATAGTCCCATGCAGTAGTCTGCACTTTTGCTTGGGATGATAGGAAATATTCACAGACAAATAAAGAACAGCTGCTCTCATCTTCATTGATGTCAAAGGCTGTTGTGTTGGTGAACCAGGAGGGAAAGCCTATTGTAAACTGTGAATCGAGTAAAGGCTATGATGAAACATTCCACACAACTGAGCACGTTTGCAGGGATGATTACTTCTTCACAGTACCCAGAATATTGCTCCCTTCTCTCAGTAGGACCTACTTCCTGATGAAATACTACTGAATGGAGGAAGTCTGTGCCATAGGTATGATGGTTGATCCAAAATGAGTGATTAGGAAACATCTTTCAGGTGGTATTGAAAACAGAGATGAACAAGAAATGAACTTTAAATTTTTTTGACTTTTTTAATCTTTCAGCAAAGAAATTGGCTGATTACATCCATTCCATTCATGAGGTGATTCATGGTTGTCTTCTCTCTGCAAATTTTCATCAACATTGAAAAATTTTGCCAAATCTTAGAAAAGACAAGACTTTGGCATAAATCTCTTACTTGCTCATGCATTTGAGTCTAGTCAACAGTTTCTCATTTAGTTACAAAGCATTTTTAAATTTATCTATTACTTCTGGACACTTTAATATTTTAGGAAAGTTCTGACACAAGTTTGGATGTGGAAATGGGATCTTAAGGATAGATGTACATAACTCTCTGAAGAGTTACGATGTAACCTTGGCTTGCAAGAGTCTGTTCTAGGAGGGATTTTGATTAATATTCAGATGCAAATGTCACAGTTTAGGGCCATTTATTAATTTTTTGAGTCTTGCAACTGGCTCTGAACATTAGTGTACTTGGGAGGACCCACGACACTGTGTGTGATCTCCAAGTGGTGTCTTGGAAAGCCAGGTTTTGTTCTTCTTTTTCTCCCTATAGATCCTTAAAAAATATGCAAATCTACATGATCTGCTTCTCATACAAAGAGTTGAAAATTCAGCTATGGATCAAAGATTAGAGCATATGCCTATTATTGCAGCTGCCAGTTAACTGATCCAAATGTTTAACTCTTTAAAGAAATAGAGGGTCAGCAGCTTTCTGAATAATTGTTTCCAGACAGTCTTCTGTTAGTTGGATTTCTATATCACATTCAACTTCAATTGCTGCTGTCATTTATCTCCATTCCACAGAGTCTAACTTTACTAAATTCACATGTTAGTATTTGAGCCACTTACTCTTAGACACATCCAGAGCATGCTCCATGGTCATTGCCTGTTTTTTATGGTGCCTCATAGATTAAATGCAAAAAACTGATGCCATCCAAACACCTGCCCTGTGTCTTTTGTCATGCTAGTAAGTGCAGAGACAAAGAAACAAGGCCATAAATGACTCAAAAATAAAACAAGTCAGGGTGTGTACCAATCTTTTTGAAAGCTTGTCTTCACTTCCGAATCAACAGTCAGAATGGAAGGGGTTTTGATGACAGCCACGGTGCCACATTGTGAGAGAACACTGGGCTGCACTTCCTTGTCTTTCAGTCTTGTCTTGCCCTCATGAACAAAAGATCTTCAGAGGCTCTCTGGTCATGTCCTTTGTCCCACTCTGATGGGCACCACCTCAGTCTCTTGCACCCCAGACATGGGACCTTGTGTTGGGATCAGCATTATCATCCACATTTCAGTGCTTCCTGCTGGAGAGTCACCAACTGCTGTCTGCTGGCTCTCAAGCTATGTCAGTCTCCTTCACCATCTTCCTCCTGCTTTGGTGCAGTTGCCAACCAGGCAGTTGTTACCTAAAATGATGCAAAAAATGGTAGGGAGTTTATTTTTTGGTGATGGTAAATGGAAAAATAAAACATATTGGAATCCTGTTCCTATTCCAGTTTTGGTCTGGACTATTCAGCGCCAGTATGCCCTACTTCATCAAGTAACCAAGCCTCAAGTTAAATGTTTTCCTCAACAGATACTTGATTTTGAGAAAGAGAGCAAACATGCTAGTCTAAACTAAAAAAGACTAAGGAGACAAAAGTGTGAAGGACAGGGTCTAGGCCCTTAGCATCTCCTCAGGAGAAATGATAAACACCTCTCTTTGGCCAGGTCCAGTTTCCTACACCTTTCTGAGGAGCAGTAACGGAGAGTGCTATTTATTATGTGTTGGGATGAACATAGGGAATGTTTTCCACCATTTAAAAAAATAGAATCCAGAATTTATGGGAGTTTGAAAAGCAATTTCCTTTTAAGGTGCAAATTCCTAATTTGCCACATAAAAGTACAGGAATTAAGTGCTAAATCCTTCTTTGCCAGTGAGACTTGTGAAAGGAGGTACGAAAAAAGAGTTACTGTTAGGTTTCTATTCATGTCTCCTGAAAGCCAATGTATGCAAAAGTGCTGAAACAGCCCTGATTTTTTTTCAAAGCCTTCCTGCCGTTTCTGACTGACTTTTAAAAAATGAACCCTTGTCCAGTTTTATTTGTGTGGTGGGTTCTGATTTTGTTCTGCCTGTACTGTATCACTTTTCTCTCCTCACCATTAATCTTCCATGAATATTCCCTGGGGCACACTTCTCCCTTTTCTGCATGGAGAGTTTCTATTGAAATTAATGGACTTTCTTCTCGTGGGTGGAAGGAAGAATGCACCCTTATATCAGCCCTGTCGCAAAAGAATATTATTCATTGAAAAAAACTGTTAGTCTCACTCCTGAAAGCCCAGGGTCTAGTCAGGCAGATTATGGTGGGAGATCCCAACAGGAGGTCTGGTACAGAAGTGATAACTACTCATCTGACATGAAAACAAAAGCCAGAACAGAAGACTTTTTAAATGTTGGAACAAAACCCCATGGAAAGTAAGTGGATACACTGTGTGAAGAAGTGTACTGTCCCAAACCTAATTCTAGGGCAGATCCATCTGGTGGAATACAGTGCAGTGAAGATATCCATTCATGACCTGTAGGACCAGGCGTGTTCACAAGAACAGCATGGCACCAAATACTAATTTGATCTGCAAAGAGGCACTGCAGATTGGCCAGAGGTGCTGGGCCACGCAAATAAAGGTGCATTGTGCTGTGCAGATGTATCACCTCATTTGGAACGTGGGCTGGGGAGCTTGGGCATCTTTGACACAGTTGAGCATTGCACAATGTACACATGCTAATAAGCATGGCTACATGCCCTTAGAGGCTTAAATGGAAAAGTCTTATGTTCCTTCACAGAGAACCCTTTGCTGAATTAAAGAGGGTGTTGACAACCTTCAATTGAAACGGCATAAATTCTCATAGGAAGGATAGTAGCTGCAATATGAGGTCTTGAGGCAGGCGGATGACCTTATAAAATATACTACAGTATCTAAGTTTAGTAAAACAAACACACTATATTTAAGTAGACTATGGAAATGTAAATATGCTTCAGGACTGGCCCCAAGCAGTTTATGTTATGGTAATGTTGATGTCACATTTTGGATAGATCATTGCTGTAGATGCTATAATCTAAGGCTAGGAGATAGAATTTAATATGCATGGAGAAATTTAAACAGAAGATAAAAAACCCTCTTTCCTCAACAGTATTTTCAGAAATGAACCTTACCTCCACCTTGTAATCAAAAAAAAAAAAACCCCAAGCTTGTCTAAAGAGGCATTATATAGATGGGTAAGCCACTCCAATATCTTTAATAATTTGGGATATTTCACAGGGAAGTCCTTCTAGTAAGGATGACTCCTTCCACGGTGCCTGTTTGCTTCCCATGATTCTTTGTACCATGCAGTGCTAGAAAGAGTAGTGAAGGTTTGACAACCACAGTGGCAGAAAAATAAGGATTTCTTGTGTGTTTACAGTTTGTAAAACCTTGATTGTTGTATAATTAACATGTCAGTTACCCTTGGATTTTCAGTTTTAGCAACCAATGTGCTTTTAATGTTTACATTTGATTTGAGCATCTCTAACAAAGCTCTTGTTACTCATTTGTGTGTATTTGTATTTTGGTTGAGGATGATATGTATATCTATCAAGATGATTGCTTTAAACAGTGCTCTATCTGCTCCTTCCACCAAACCTGGATCGCTTGCTCTAAGATTAGCCTTGTCAAATTTACTTAAAGTGACCAGGCAAATACATACAACTAATTTTGTTATAGGCAAAATTAACTAATGCTCTTTTTCATGGTGAGGTGCTGTAATGATTTTATATAGCAGTCAAACTATTTAAATACTAATGCTGTCTTCATGCTGTAATCACCATTCTAGTCAGATGTCATTTTTAGTAGCCTATAGGGAATTCCATCCCTTAATTATTCTTCAATACACAAACCAAGCATTCTTTAATTGGTGTAAATTGAACAGTGTTCCAACGCAAACAAGAAGAGGACAAACTAATCAATGATTCTGTGCATGTCTATTGGAAAGCTATTGCCATTAGATCGAGTAACGAATCCTCGACTCCATTAGCTTCAGAGGAACGATGGAGGAAAAATACTGCTAATGCCACTTCTTCCTATCAATCAGTAATGAAAAGTGTGTAGCAAATCCTTCAGCAGAACTGCAGCTTTTCTTGGAAGTGCTCATGGAAATGTAAAATATGAAGATATTCTGACTTCAGACTCCTGAGTCATATGTCTTTGATGGGGATTTGTCTGGAAACAATGTGTTTTTGTTCTCTGCTGCCTTTAGTCAAGTGGCCTGTTTTTTATTTTTCTTTTTCAAATAAATGATTCTTGAATGATAACATAACTTTTTTCAACTTGTCAGGAACTTTTGGGTGAATTTTCTGTCTCTTTCAGGCTGTTCTCTGTACATTCATATGTATTCACTACTGCAGCACAACATAAATTGGTTGGCTCTCCCATCTCTTTTTTTAATACAATCTGAAATAAAGGTGCTGTATTTAAGAAACAGATGAAAAATCCTTCTCATAAATGTGTCACACTCACTTTTCATTCTTGTCTCTTTTTATCAGTTCTCTAAAACTGATTATTTATCTCTGGAGAGGGAGGAAAAAAAAAAGTAAAAGGCCCATTACAAACCTCTGGCCCAGATCTGCCAGTCTTAGAGTTTTAGTTAGTGTGGAAAGTGAAACTCCTCTGGAAAGAGATATACTGGCTATGGTTGTTCACTTTTTAATCTATTTGTTTTTGATATAATATGCTATTTACTGTTTAAGGACCTTTCATGTTGCTTTAAATTGAAGTTTTTAAAACGAGTCTAGCATAAAAAGCTCTAAGTGACATAGGCTGAGTAGAAAAATACAGCGTCTTGTACAGACAGCCTTTGTTCACCACATTACAGTTGAAAGAAGTGTAGAGCAGGCTTGGTAGATAACCTGCCTTCTTAAAACAAGAGGTTTCTAATTTCCACACATCCTAATCACAGTCACATTACTTCACTCTCTGTACCAGACCCCTCAGGGCTGGCTCTAGGTTTTGCTGTGAAGTCACATGTGTGGGGCCTGAGGCATTTTTCCACTTTACTTTTTTCTTTTTTAATCCTTTTGCCAGTTGGGACTCTCTAACTGGCTCTGTTGTCATGGGTGGCTGACTAGGGTGGTAAGGAAGAGAGCAGCACAGGTAATCACTCTCAAGGTTTCATACTTGTTTTTTTCTTATGAGGATGAAGATGCTGCAATATGTGTTTTCTGAGGAAAAGGAAGCTTCTCCCCTCACCTCCCTACCCAGACCAGTGTGTGATTTCCAGGTAATGAATTCCCCTCTGTTTATCTACTTTTTTCCTTTGCTGGTTGGCTCTTGTGTGTGGTTGCACTATTTCTCAAAAAATTAAGGTGTGCCATCCAGCTTAAGGTATCTTTCTTCTTTCAGTTACTCTTCAATATCTTCTGTGGTAGCTGTTAGAGGATGTTGATGCCAGCAAGTGGTTATGACACTTGAAGTGGGTATTGTAGAGTGCTGAAGAGGATTTTCAAGAGTGATAAACTCACTCTGCTGAGAGCATGATCTGAAAGCCAGTGGGTTCTTTGGAGTCTGTATCTGCTTCCTTAGTTTGGAGATTTGGCCCCTGAAACAAAGGGATGCCAAATGTCCAGGGCCCAAGCAGATGGGAGACCCTCAAAGAGAGATTGTGGGGCAGCTGTGGGGTGCAGAGGGGGTACATGCTCTGAAATGACACCAGACAGTCTTGAGTCTGACTCTACCTTGTTATAAAAAAACCAGGCTTTTTATAAGGCCATACTATGCATTCTATATTACAAAGGGAAAACCTTATCTAAGGAGAATGTTAGATAAGATGTTGCTGTAAAGATTTAATAAAGTTAAACTTTGCATTTTTTGGTAAATCTTGTGAATTTCACTCATTTAAAAAAGACAGCCATACCACTATTTCCGTATACATGAACAAGTCTTACTGGGGTTGAAACCACGTAAGAAAATAATCAGGCCAACTTCAAAACTACACTTGGGATCCAAATGACACCACTGGGAGGATTTAGCATAATAAGTTTACCTGAGGTAGGAACCTGTGTTTGCAGTTGAGTGCCAAATGTGGTTTGGCTATAAGAAAGGGCTAAGATTTATCATCTGATATTCATGAAAAACAAAGGAAGAAATTTTTATTTTCGTTTATTTTTCAAAAAATGCCTGCTCCAGATTGTTGGGAAAGCTTCAGTAGAATAATTTCTTAATCACCTTTACGTTCTTAGGCATAGCTGGCCTTCAAAGTCCATATTAAAACTCCCCACTGATTTCCCTGGGATTATGCCCCTCAGAATGGATGACAGGAGAAACAAATACTCATCAGGCCTCAGCCACTGCCTGGCAATCCCAAGGGAAATGCCCCTCTGATCCCCACAAGGAAATCCTCAGACTCTATTTTCCAGGATAAGGAAAATCTCTTCTTTCCCAAGGATGGTAGAGAGAAAGACAGACCATGTGAGGAGGATGTGCCGCTCCCTTTCTGAGACAAAGAGACTGCACCAGCACACCAGCAGCCAAGGGAAGGGAAGCCAGCAGAAAGCTTTTGTAAAAGGCTAGGATAGTTTGTGTGGATGCTTCAATGTAAATAGATACAAATGCGTTAATGAAATGATGTGAAAAGTCCTAATTTTAGAGTGTGACAAAATTTCAAAATTCTTTTTACCTTGTTACATACTTTAACACTTATGCAGGTGACTCCAGAGATCATTCTGATTTGAAAAATTTATGTTTTAAATGATACTGGAGATTTGTTTGCTTTTTTTGTATTTAAGAGTGAAGTAAATGTTATACAGGTGTGGCTCTTGGGGATGGCACTAGACAGGGACAGGAGCTGGACTCAGTGGTCATTGTGGGTGCCTTCCAACTCAGCATATTCTGTGATTCTGTGGTTCTGTGATATTTTTTCATCAAATATACAGATACTACCTGAAAGAAATAATATTCTCATTCAGACTTGCATTAGAAGGGTTGTATTCTGCCTAGTTTTGGCAAAGTGCTATTATATCAAGTTGCTATTGATATTGGAACAGAATTTGAGATTGCTTTGCCTTGTACTCTCCCCTTGGTCACAGTCACAGAGACTCCACTTCTAAAATCTGTTAAATATATTCCAATTCTAATGATAAAGTTATGGCATATTCACTTGCTTTATTTTATAGTACTTCAGCCAGCTAATTTATCACAGAGAGCTTTATTTTTTTGTTTAAAATTTTATTTTTATTTTTATTTTTAATTTTCATATTTTTATTTTTATTTTATGTTTATTTTTGTTTTGTTATGTTATGTTAATAAGCTCACCTTTGGTCATACAGACCATTCTATTTGTCCTGTTTCAGCAGATAAGTCCCAGCCACAACTGGTCTCACTCATAATGGCAGCTGTACAGGGCATTTATAGTGTGTTCCTTGCCCTAGATTAATTTAAAGTTTTTTTTATGGCCCCCAAAAAGCAAGAGTTCCATCAGCTTCTTAAAATAAATTAAAATATTATTGTAATAACTGCTAAGGAATTGCTGTCAGCTAAAAACTATATTCACATTATTTTGGAAAGTGGCTTGTGCAGCCTATTCTTAAAGGTCTTCAGTGGGGGAGACTCCAGACCCCCCATAAACAATAATTTCCACAGCATCAATGTCTCCACTGTGAGAAAATTTTTTGCCAGCATTTGACCTGACTTTCCTTTGTTTCAATGTAGTACTGTCACTTTCTGTCATCTGGTTGTAGTCCTGAAATACAAACTCTTACCTGCCTCTTCCCAGAAGGCTTTTAACATTAGAAGTCCTTGGTTTTTATGTCCACTCATTTTCTTTTCCAGATGAAATCACCTCAGTTCAGATTTCTTTGCAGGTGACATTTCCCAAATTTCTGATCATTCCCATTCCTCTCCTTCGGACACTTTTGAAGGCAGCTGTATCTTTTTTGAAAAGTGATTTTTTAATGGGGTCCCTGCCAGCGTGCAGCTGAGCAGCATGATCACTGCCTTATCTTACAAGAAAGCCTCTGTCTGCTCAGCTCCCAACAGCTCAGCCCTCTGGCACCCAGATATGCTTCTGATTTTCTTTCCCACAACTCTGGGGGGACAGAAAAAGAGAGATTCTCCCTCATTCAAAATCAAGCTTCAGTCTTGTGTTGCCTGCTCCTACCTAGTGGAACCTTCAAAGTCCTTTAGGAGCTGCTTAAGAGGGAAAGAGGCTCCTGGATGTTATCTTTTGGAGGAGAATGGAAACCAAGCTTTTTCTGTGTACATGAGACACATTTGACCCCATGCAATTTTTCTCTTTCTCTCTCTGTCTTACTTCCAATATGAAAATTCCCTTAAAAATGCAATGTTTATTTTTATCTTATTTTCTATTTTTTCCTCATGTAATTATTTGCATTACTAATTTAAGCAAATGTGATATGAAAGCAACATTTTAAAACAAAAAAGCCCAGAAAACCAAAAACTTGACCTTTTTTTTAACCATTATTTCTTCCAAAGTAGCTTGCATCATTCAGCATAAAAAATCTTTTCATCTTCAGGTCAGTAAAAATTTTGTGAAAAACCATCACCAAATTTTTGAGTGATTGTTTTCCTTCTTGACTGATACATTTGAGCAAAATTACTCATAGAAAATTCTAATATAATTCTGCCGCCTATGTAAATTCATTCAGATTTTACATCAGGATAGCTGGTTGGCTTTGTTTGCAGCAGCATAATTTGAATATTTTCTAAAAAATTGCATGATTTTAATCACAGAAAACATAGTCTTAGGTGCCTCACGCCCTTAAAGTTAACAGAAAACTCCCTTGAGCTTCTCTTGGGGAGGGTTGAGCCTTTAATCTGTGTTTGTTTAATAATAAAGTCCCTGAGATAGGCTGGTAGATATGTTTCTTTGGGACACACTTGTATCAATGTTAGGTATGGGGTTTTTTCTCATATACCCTGGTTTCTTAGGCTGCTTAAGCAGGTACTAATGATTTTGCCACAACGATCTCCTCCTGACGCTCTGGTTTGTCTTTTTGTTCCTATTCCATGAAAGTAGATGAATATTTTGCAGCAGAAATGTGAAAATATATTATATGTATTATATATTTTTTTAAAAAAAGTCTTGTTCATAATTAGTCTTCTGTTTTCTTACTCCATTAAATTCCATTTCACATGATTATTTCTGAACAAACATTTGCTGTCAATATTTGCTGAAAAAGTCCAACTCAACCTAGTAAATAAAGCATTAGAAAACATAATTTTGTTTCTTCATTCAGCTAAATCCATTAAGACTTTAATGCAAGTAGAAACTAAAGACAAAGGGAATTTCTTAAAATATGAAGGCCTGTAGCACATTTGCATTTTGAAATTAATTGCTGACCTAATTATTTGTCAGTAGTAGGATAAGTTAATCAAATATAACTTACAGTAAAGCTTCAAAACACCCACAGGATTTTCTCCCTCAGAGTAAATTGTCATAGTGGTCCAGTTTGACAATCCATTCTCACTGTCATTTTGCGACCAAAGGAAGACTATCTGGGAAATGGTACCATATGGAGACACAAGAGAGAACAAAATACTCAGATCTCCTGTACAAAGGCATGATAAGCTAGCAGTCACCAGAGGAAGTCAGGAACGACGAAGCTTTGAAAAAAGAAATACCCTGCCTTTCAAATCCATTTAGATTTATTTTTATACTCTCTCCGATTTGGACTAAAATAGTCTGACAATAAATATGCATATAAAATAGAAATCAAACGTATTGTGCAATGTTTCATTTCTAGCATACCTGTGGATCTGCATCTCATGCTTAGCATTAGTTTGATGAAAAGGCCGGTATTTGTAGACAAGACTAGGACCTTTCCCTCTTCATCTTATGGGAACTGACTTTTTATCCCCAAATAATATGTCACAACCAACCACTTCATGACCTGAGGCTAAGAATGCACAATTTTACTTCAAAATGCACTTGGAAAAAAAATCTGATGAAACCATCAGGTAATGTGACCAATGCATTATTTTCAAAAGGCTTGCCTAGGTGTTTGAGCTAGAAATACCTCATCAGTAGTAATATGAACTACTTCATTGCTTCTGTTATTACAGTACTGCCTCTCTCCTGTCATCTGCTGGCAATGGCAACCCACAGAAAAGGATGTTTTTCTGATCATTTTGCACTCATTAAATACAGCTGTCACAATAGCGGATGCGAGACTGCATACAAAACTTTTATGCCACGTCAAAATAAAGCAGAAACATTTTAAAAAGATCTGAAACCTTTGAAGCCTTTTCTTGAGAAATATTGAAATATTGCTTTTTGTTGTTGTTGTTTGTGACAATTGAAAATGTTCCGCAGCTACACACATTAAAACTCACTGCAGAACAAAACATCATCCATCAAAATTAAGGAAAAAAAGAAAAAAAATGGAGAAAAAATAAAACCAAACCAAATCTCTCTGAAGCACAAAGTGTTTGGTTTCTGAGAGTCTGAAGTTCTGGTTCATCACCTGATTTCTGGGGCTGAACATTCATTGAGTTTCAAGATCTCAAGGGACCTGACATTTAATTCTGGATTATGGATGAAATCTGCCCCATAAAACTTCCAGCTGAGTGAAAACATCTTCCCCTAGTTCCCCATTCTGAGAAACAGCTCCCTTTCAGGCTAAGCAGCAGTAAATTCTGTAGTTGTTTGACATTATTACTTTAAAAAAAAATATTTAAAAGGTCATTGTGAATGACCCCAAAACCATTTGGTGGCTGGTGTGAACAGAGAACCCCTTATGAGTAGCATGAGTAATTACTCTTGTTTGGATGCAAGTGGGTTCTGAAATACTGTACCATGCAAGGTGACCTATTGAAGGCTTTGGTCACCCCGTAAGAGCCACAAGAAAGCAATAATTTGCACCTGTCTTGCACCTCCCAAACTCAGAATTGCATGATCATAAAAGAATAAAAAGTTGTTAACTTTGAAGCATCTCCTAGCTATCTCCTTGAGTTGATAGCTACTGAGAATTTGGTCAATTGAGAAGATTACAGATTTTCAAAAATACAGAATTTTCAAATGACACCCAATTGTGGGTAAAATAGCTACTCATATGAACATACTTAAGGTATTCAGGATGGCTGATCTTAAACTTCTATCAAGAGACTTCTTAAAAGATAGGATGATAGAGGTATAAATCAATGACTTCTATTACTTGCAGTAACTCATTTAACAAAAATGAGATCCATTTCTTTGTAGTAAGTCTGCTCTTTGTTGTAAATCTGACTTCCTGAATGTATGGGCTTGGGCCAATTATGTGATTTACTTGTGGGCTTTCCATTCCCTTCTCATTTTTAAATTGAAAGTTTTGCCTGTGCAAACAATGCTGAGAAAAATGTGCAAGTGCATGTGCATGTACACACGGGTATGTCTAAATTAACCTTTAAAACACACCTGAGAAGTTCTTCATGTTCACAATCCTGCGAGCAGTAGGATGCGTGGAAAGGAGGACCTTGGAAGCCATGGCTGGTCTGGAACAGCCCCAAGCTCTCTCATTCCCCTTGCAAAGTGCAAGCACATGATGGCCAAAGGGAGGCAATTTCCAGCATTTGTGTGGCTGGCACCCATGCAATGCAAGCTGCTTTCATTATGGGGAGCTAAGTGTGTCTCCATGAGATTTGGTGACACTTACAACTGTTGTGTGGAGATATTATCAGCTCTCTCACTCTATCTCTCTCCCCCTCCTCTCTCTCTCTCTCTCTCTCTCTCTCTCTCTCTCTCTCTGACTTGCTTCTCCCTGATGCAACTATTTCCTGCTCCTTTTCCTTCTCTTCCTGGATGCCTTTTATATTGTCTTTTACCTTTGATGATGGCATCTTTCCTGAGGTGAAAGAAAGAAAACGGTGTCCCTGGCTTTGGGAAAAGGAGAAAGACAGCACAAATTTTACTTCAAGAGCATATTTTCCTAGAACAGCAGTTTTTGTTAGAAGGCATGACAGAAGTTGTGAGGGAGAATACCAACATTCAGCATTGCTGAGCTCTTGTTTGCAATTACTGCCTACCATCAAAATTCCTGGCTCAAGCAGTCCCAAGATCAATTCATCTGATGTCCCAGACTGAGTCCGCTTCCCAGATTGCAGAAAACTTTTTCAGACAGCACTAGACTCCATAAATCTGAACCTCAGGGCACTAATCCCAGCTATGGCTGCAGGGTTGAGTCACTTTGGGACTTGAGTGAATGGGGATAAATCACAGTGGAGGGACCAGTGGAAGGAAATGCAGCCAGAAGAAATCTCAAACTGTAGGTTGTAAATGAGTATGAACAGAAATTAAGGTAAAGATGGAGAATTCATGCAGTACAGGGAAGAAAGGAGTGAGAGAATTCAAATAAAGGGCACAAGTAATGAAAGAGAGACAGAAGAACAGAGGAAAAGGAGGAATATGAAAACTGTGAGAAAAAGAGGGAAGAATGCAATAGATGGAATGACATTACATGAAGTGGGAAACCTTACTGGGAAAGTTGAGACAAAGGGAAGATAGAACCCATGTGAAACACCTACAAGCTACATTTTGTGTGCAGCTACACCTTTTCACCAGCCCAGAGTTCACTTTCTCTCTCAACATCAGAGCCCTCTTGCTGGCCTTGGGCCAACTGAGATACCCACTGATGCCCTGGCTTCTCCTGTTCCTCCCTTCTGGGATCCATGTTCCTTCCTACTGCCATCCCATACTAGGTCAGTACACTCAAGTGCTTGGCCAACTCCTGTCTTATGGCTTTCAGAACTAATTTTCAGACCGGACTGTAATCTCAAAATCTGCCCGAGAGGGCATGGTATAATCCCAGCTCTATTTTAAAGGTCAAGTCCTGCAGGTTTTGCTTGGTTTTGACTCATTCAGACCTTCCAGTGATTTCAAAAGCCATTGACCTAGATAAGGGAGGGCAGAACTGGGGCTGCCGTCAGATTTCCAGTATAAAAAGTGACTTAATTTTCAGATGGCTCCACTGTACCTGCCGTGAGGTTTCACTGCTCTATATTTCTTATTGAAATACGTGGAAGGTTCTGTACATCAAATACATAAAAGATTTGACTTTTAATTCCTACCATGTATTTTGGTAAGAGGAATTAAATGTCAAAACACAAAAGCAATTATACACTTAATGGCAAAAAACATATAATCAAGTCATTTTTTATATTTTCAAATTGCGGGGATTGAAATAAAAGGGCAAGAGGGTCTTACTTTGACATTATAGGAGATGGAAAGGCGCATTTGTATCCTTTTGTACCTTTTTCAAAATGAATATGCCTGTAATCAGACCCATTCATTTTGAAACAGAGATTGTGCTTTAGATCTATGACATATTTGCGAGGGTGTTGAGAAAGTATCTAAGTAAAATGTGCCATAGGAAATCAGCTCTGGGGAAGTGCAGTTATTCTTCATGATGATATACAACTAGTTTGGCATAACACTTGGGGTGAAACAAAGCCTGCTTCTATGGGCGAGCCATGGCTGTATATTTAAACAATCATCGCTAGAGCAAGACAGGCAAAATTTCCTAACTTGGGAAGTGTCCAAGCTTCAAATTGCTGGAGGCTGGGACAGTGATCTGGGACACTCTGCTAGGAGGTTATCAGTTTCTTCTCTGCAGTAGGCAGCTGCTGGAGGCCACTTGAGATGTAAGACACAGGTCTGTTTTTTAGCTCTGTTAGTTTTCATGTCCCTTTCCTCTATGTACCTAGCAAACTTAAAGGGGGAAGAAAGTAAAATCCTGGGGGTGCTTCTGTTTCTATGATATTTGAAAATATTGGCCAATTACTGGTGTGTCTGTACATTCCCTACCACAGTGAATCACTATTCCTATTGCTAGGCTGGTAAGCACCTCTCCAGCAGTGAGCTGGTCCTCCAGTCTGGGCACAAGGACAGGGAGCATCACAGCCCTCTCCAGCCTGAGTAGGTGCCTCTCCTTCCCTGAGGCTGGGGATGACTGATGCACATTTACAGCCCAATCTGTCACTTCTCTATTGCAAGACCCTCTGTCGCTGAGACAGACTAGAGGTACAGAAATGGACTTCTGTGAGTTTAGTGACAACGGAGTGCTAAAATGTCTCTTTTCCACTTCTACAGCAGTTTATGAGGGAATGGAAGGCCTGCTAGTGATAAATATTGCTACATTGCTGCAACATGGCAATTGCTTATACTCAGCATCAATCTTTGTGCGCCATTAGACCAAATTCCTTTTTAACACTGCAAAATCTACGAACATATCCCGTCAAAAACATAACAGATGTAAAGTGTGGGATCATTCCTCCGTCCCACGGACTAGTGTACTCATATTTTTCCAGGTTCTCAGGTCTGATTCCTGCTTATGATGATATTGCATTTGTGAAGCTGTGAAAAACATTAAAAAATATTATGAATGTCCCTGCTGTGTAAGTAAATATATACAGCTAAGTGGCTCTGACATGAGCTAGATGAAAACAACAAATTTGAAAACATGACTTAAAATGCCCCAAAAATGAAATTCAAGCTGAATTACCAATCAGACCACATTTTTGTTATTCTAAAGAGCAAATATTTATTTGGACCATGGTGATTCCCTGTATACACAGTTGGCACTTTGCTCCTAGCTCATCCAGGTAGCCAACTTACAGAAAGGATTTGCCTTCAATGGATTTACATCGGCAACCTGTCCCAGAAAAATGTGGGTTATTTACTATGGAGCTGGGCAAGCTAGGGTTCTATTTTAATGTAAGCTCTAATTCTCGATTTCCAAAATTAGTTTTGGCACCTGTTGGGTTTTTTTGTGTAGAAATACTTATGCGTTTGCTTGATGACTCTTTTGTAAAGGTATCATAAAGATTAAAAACCTGATCCCAACAAAAAAACCAGGTAAAAATAATCATCTGAGGAAATATGGAAAGCTGGCCAGTTCACCTGGAGATCTGCTGCTTCTGCAGGCTGTAGAGGCCTTCACATTTGTAGAGGTCCTAAAAACACAAAAAGATTTTAAGAGAATACTTGTATTTATATTTTATGACTTCGAAATGGTAGAACATCTATTTTGCATGCCAAAGCACTATTATTATATATCTATATTTAGCTTTCACTTTTAGTGGGTGTTATCTGCTAATGTATATTTTGGGGAGTTTGAAAATTTAATGTAAAACTGTGGTATTTTTTACTTTCTGTAAAGAGTGAGCTTTTGATAACAAAAGAGGGAAAAAAAATCCCCAACCTGCTAAATGGTACTCACTGAGAAACAGCTTTCTCTTTTCCGGGGAGAAGGAGGCATCGAACTTTTAAATCCTGCTTGCAGGGTTACAATTTTATAGGGGGGAAAAAAAAAGGATCAGAAAAATCCCATTTTTTGCAAAAGTTAATTTCTCTGAAATTTGGACCAATTGAGTTCTATCATGTTGTTTTTCTCCCCAGAGAGACTGCAATGACTGGCATAGCAAGACTCTGAAAACAAATTTTTTGATGGACATTTTCTGTCACCCTTTACCATCACAGCATACATTTTCCTGTCACATAATATACGGTAATTATATGGATTTTCCTCTTTCCAAATCAGAGGAATGCTTCCTTACTTGAATGGAGGGGCCACAGACTACTAGTCAACCTAAAAATCCTGTTAGCATTACATCTCAGCATAAATAAAGAATTTGGATCAGTGCCTTGTTAGATCACCGCTATTTCTAGCTCGCTGAGTAAAAAGAGCATTTTTTGCAGCCTAGTTTGATAAGTAAAAGGTGTCTTTCTCACCTGCGTGCACTCTGAATTGTCACTCTCATTCTTTGTTCCTTTGCATGCGGCTGTTGTCAGCTCCCGAGTCACAGAACCACTTGCAGGAACGGCTCGGGAGAGTTTGGGAAGAAAGAGAAGGGAAAAAAGGAGCCGCATTTTTATTTAACGGGAGAAGGAGAACATAAAGAAAAGAAAGGTGTTCTCAAGAACGTAGCCTGCAGCCTTGTCAGGTAGCATTTCTTCAGATGGTTTTTTTCTCACCCCTTTCCCACCCCAAGATCTCTCTTCATCATTTTTTTAAACATCTCTTCTGGGACAGAGACATGAAAGTGAATTGTGGGTCAAAGGCAAGAATTAGGGGTTGCCAGGTCTGCTTTCTGATGGCTTTACTTTATCTTTGTGTCCAAGCTCTTGCCAGTTAGCAGGTACTGTGGGTTATCCATTCCAGTCACATCATTTTCTGCTTGATGACAAGCATCACACCTTCATCCATCACATTTACATTTCAAACTGCCACACTGCTCTATTGATTAATTATTTAGCAGCTCTTGGCCACTTGTGAGCCTTTCTGTGCTCACGTTTCACAGGGAAGGTCCATTCTTTTTATTTATGTGCAGTTTTGTAAAGCTAAAAAAAAATAAAAAGGTAAAGCCTTTATCATACACACATGCCCCTAACCCATGTGTGTGTGCCTGTATCTATGCACATGTGTGTGAATATTTGTGTGTGTGTGTGTGTGTGTATGCTGGTACAATTAGGCACACACAGGGAGCAGAAGCAGGTAACCTGATCAATAAGCACATGCTCACACTGATAATAGATTTCTGAGTTTTCAGAGCACTGAACAGCAGATCAATGAGACCTTGCAGGTGTGCTGGAGCTGGGAATTGCATCAGCTACATCATGCTCCCTACAGACCTGCAGGGAACACAGACATTGTCCTCTGGGCTTTGTCACTTTGAGCAAAAACAGGTGGAGCATTTTTGCAGGTGCCTGCTAATGGCTGTGTTTCTTCCACATCACAGTTAGGAATGGGCAGCCTCTGAACAAGACAGGAGATCCAATTCAACCTAGGGCTCAACTTGCTCCAGAAAATCACTCCATCTGTTTTTTCCTCAGTTCTCCTTCCGTGAAATACAGGATGAGGATCTAATCTTATAGTCCTTTTGTTTGCTTTATTTTATTGTCAGATAAAAATCCACTGTAAGAATAAAATCTACCTGCTCTACCTGAAAATACGGGTTAGCTCAGAAATCTGTGTTTGGCAGAATGATGTTTTGCCTTGCTTCTGTTCCCTGGGGCACTCCTGGGCACTCTGCATTAGCTGGATGCTTTCCTGACCCATCACCAGCACCCCTCACCCAGCAGTTCTCATGAGAGCAATCTGTAATCCGTTGGTGTCCCAGGTGGTGGTACATTCCAGACTACCCTCTCATATTGATGACTGGTTGTGAAAAGATCCATGTCTCTAGAAGGAACGGCTACAAGAGGAATGCAAGATGCGCAGTTCCATGGTGGGGAGAGAAGTGTTGACAATAAAGGCTTTGGAAAAGTCATCACACACTTACGTTGGAGCAGAAAATGAGGTAATCTTGAAGCCTAGAATTAATTTAGTATTTCGATTTGTTTTAATGTTCTACTGTTTTCTTTTTTTATAAGTTTATTATGGATATAACCCAACAAATATAAACAGTTATTCTTTTTCCCGCTATTAATTTTCAATGATTTTTGACTGATACAAAGCTTATTAAAATCAAAAAGAGTAAGCATATTACCTTTGTGGGTTCTGATGAGACCTTTGAAGAGCAGGGACAACATGGGTTATATAACTGTCTCTCACATTTCTGTATTTATCCTTCAAATTGTAAAAGTCAGTATAATGCCACTGACTTTTTTGTTAATGGACAAGTTTTGTGTCAGTATTCAGCTCATTATGTGAATGCTGTTAGGCTAGGGTTGGTTAATATTTTTCTGTCAAAATTACTTGGTTTATTATAAAGTACAGTGGAAACTTGAACAAGGTGAGTGTGTATCCTATTTATATTTACATTAAAATATTATACCACTCATACAATGCCACAAAACCATCTGCTATCAGTGTTGCTAGTACAGTGTGTAGCACACAGAGAATAACTGAGTCCTTTCTATTGCAAGTATTGAAATAAAAAAGTGTAGTTAGCCTTAGTTCTGACTTGTGGTGGAGGATTTGGTTGTTTGGTCAAATATAATCCTCCTCTCTGAGTGCAGTTAAAGGAAATATTTCATGTTTAATTTTTGCTATTACTTCGCCTCTATGTTTTCTTCCCTTCCTGCCTCATTCAGTCCCTTTCTGTCTCTATTCTAACAGAAACTTCTGTGAAGTGCAAATTAATCTACTTGTATTTTTTCAGCTCTTTCCAGAATTCCTCCACCTCTGGCATTTAAAGCAACCACCTCATGCTGACAATCCAGACATCTCCCATATCTTCTGCCTTGTACAGCACCAAAACCACCAAGACTAGTGCCTGACAAAGAAGGCCACTGAATCCCTGCTAGTGAGGGAAATGTTTCTCTTTCTTTAGTGTATAGGGGAGGAAGGGAATGCAGCATGTAATTCCATGGAGGGAAACACAGCAATGGATGGTCTTATCTGTGAGAAATCCTGACCTCCCAATTTCCAGTGTACTGTGAATATTTAGAGAAAAAAAAAATTAATTTCTGCCTGTTATCCTAAGTGATTTTCACTGATATAACTTCTGCATGTGAAATGTCATTGCAGCAGTATTAAGTTATAATTAGAATAATTAAAACTTCTAGTAATTTGAAAATCAACACTTTAATGGTTAACCAAAGGTGATGATATCTATTACCTCTATAGTAAACAAAGTATCTTATAACGTAAAGTGCAAAAATGAAGGACAGAATGTGAACTTTTAACTTATACAGCAGAGTGGTTTTTCTTACATGAGTAACTCCAACATGAAAACAAAAATACTGGTACCGTGGCAACACTTGATAAGATAAAATATATTATTATCTAGATCTCTCTGTAGTACTCTTCCACTGTAAAGATCCAAAATTAAAAGAAGCCAAATTAAGTTCTTTCTCTAATATTGTTGTCATATAGTGACAATGTACTGATCTACCTTTTAATTTTTCCCCCTTTATTTCTCTGAAATAGCCCTTCTCTGTAGAATAACAGTCTCTCTTACATACCTATTCATTCATTGATCCTAAAACTATCTGATACAGGGATGATATGGCAGCAAAGCTCTTCACACTTTTTCTTTTTTGCTTGCTTCATCTCTTCACATTTGCAGTTAACAGGCTTGCTCTGTATAAAAAGAATAAACACAGTAATTGGTTTGCCATAGGTGTGTTTAATTTGTATTGTCACAAATAAAAAGGAAAAACAGCACTTCATCTTTTTTGGCTAATGAGATCCGGAAAGTATTTTCATAATTGAAAACAAAGAGTCTTTTAAATAAGAGTCTTATATTAGAAAGTGAGAACAACATAAAATAGAACCCTTTCAGGGAACTCTTCTCTAAAATGCTGAACATGATAACAAACAAAACCAATTAAGTTATGAGTGGACTTCTTACTTTACATAGATTAAAATACATAAACATAAAATTCTCAATATTGTACAGGATTACACAGCCTCTAATTCTTATTTATTAATTTTATTCTTGCTAATTACCATTTCTGACTGCATAAATACTAGCCAGCATATCCTGCTATTACCAGTAATGAGAAAGGTCCCAAGAAATTATATGACGGACACAAAAAATCCAAGTAGAGCAACAGGTGGCTCTTCATATTATCTATGAATACAGCATTACTGTTCTGAGGAGGAAATATTCAGCTGTTGCTGGGAAGGTGGTCAATTGTATCGTCAAACTTAGCTGGCTTCCACTTGGTGACTAGAGTTCATTAAAGATGAACATCCACATCTTATTGTCAATCCTTTTCTGCAAAAGAATTATTGTTAATCAATTTTGATATAAAGGTCAGAGAAGAAGAATGCTATGTCTTCTGCCCAAGCCTGGTCATTCAGTCAACGGAAAGAGCCAGTACAGTATTTTCCAGAGGAATTAAAAAGACAGACAAATAAACAACCAACCAAACCATGAAATGGCAAGTGATAGATCAAGCTAATAGTGCAATGCTGTTGCCCATGGAGAGCAGCACTCCTGCCTGACTTCCCAGCACATGGTGCATTTGCTCTTACTTTATTAGCCAAGCAGGACTCACTTCTGCCTTCCCAGTACACCCAGAAGTCCCAGAAATACAGTGATGGTTCCATCTGTTATGGTAATAGCATTAACAACTATTCTTTTCAATCAAGGAACCCTATTTATCAGATGGTCACCTGTAACAGGAAATCCCACAGACTGACCATATGCAACACAACTAATTTCTTTTTATTTCCTTTATATTTACCATCTCATACCATTTAACTACACTGACTGCCCTCTTGTTCATAAGTAATGTGACAGGAAAAAAAAGGAGGTCATGACTCATGGTTTAATTAATCACTCCCAATTAATCACACCTTCAGGAGCTTCAAGCAGTTACAATATTGAGAAACAGACTTCCTTGCTGTGCCTTTTACATATAACATGGATCCAGAGAAAAGGGAGACTGCTTCTGTCCCTCAGGGGTGTAACTCTCTGCATTGCTTTGCTGGAGAATTACAGCAGGATTGAACAGAGAAACATCTTTGGGAAGCACCTCACAGGAATACATATTTCTACTTCATTCCTGCCTTTTCTGCAGAAAAATGCTTGAAAAACATGCAGAAGTCATTGATCCATAGGTGCACAAAACCACATGTTTGTATAGAGTCCATCTTAACAATCATCTGGCTGAAACTGATAAACAAAAAGACACTATGGGATGAGCTCATTATAGGTAACTGCTCTGTACCTGCACAGCAGGAAAAAAAGTAAATTATGGTCTGTCTCTTGTTTTCTCTGGACTAATAAATTTTAATTTTTTTCCTAAAGAATGGCATGCAGAGAGGAAACACCCTGATTAAGAGCATTGTGTCTAAGGGGGGCTTTCTGCAAGGTGGCAGTGACAAGTCTGACCGCTCCGTGAATTGGGACAGACCTAGGGTAACCTCAAACTTAGGCTGTTAGGTAAAACAGTTTACAACATCACTGCTGGGACTATAATAATTCTCCAAGAGATACCAACGGGGTTATTGATTTATTTGAATCAAGTATTGTTAGCATCAGCCACAGGAGAGGACTCCAGGTCCCAAACTGGCTAGGGGCCACTTTGTTGAAAAGGGCTATGATTACAAACAATTGCTGGAACTGGACTATGGACCTTGTGTTCGTGACTTTCCATGTCCATGCATTTTCTTCCCTCTCTGAGATTTCTCCTTTCCCTCTCCTTTGTCACCTTTCCCTCCAAAGAATACAAAAGACAACAAACACCACACAAGAAAACACAGTAATTTCTCCAAAGCACTGCTTAAAACAATGTGCAGTGCCATACCTAGATCTGCAGGGAGCTGGCCATTAGGCTCTGTTTTAATAACCTCCTTTGGGAACAAAGAAAGAGAGGCTACCACTGCAGTTAGAGGAGGTGCAAGGTGCACAAGTGCACCTTCCACTTCCCCCTGGTTTCACCTCTCTCTAGAAAATGGGAGGTCTTGGAAGGAGGAAAGTACTCTAGACCCTACTGACTTTATATGTCATTGCTTCCACTTTATGGGAGGGGAGACATCCTGAAGTCCAGAATTCTGGTGGCATGTGAGACCTTTTTCCTCCTCAGCTGGAGCTGTGTCTGAGCTGTGAGCTGAATTTCACAGTCAATGCAATAAGATAGTGCCTTGATGTTTGGTGGTTATCTTGATTTTGGTAGTGCAGTGGAAAACGTTTTGTACTTCACATAAATGACACAGGCACGGAGATGTGAAAAGTCCTGTAGGAGTGGTAGCAACTGCATACAGCTTTTAGGCTAAGGATTAGCTGCCTTTAAGAAGGTTGCCCTCAATAGATTGAGAACTGATTGCAATACCTTCTTGTCTTTACCTCAATCAATAATTTTTAGGGCTCAAAATAATCAGAGTGCAATAATTCCTCCACAGGAACAGTCATGTAGTGATGAATTACATATTCCAGTCTGCATAAGTATGAAAGAAGAAAGGCAAATTTTGAACAAAATCTGCTATACTGAGGCTAAATTTGTGTCTCTGCAGCTGACAGGTATGTGTCTTTACTGCCTTGCAAAGTTTAATACTTAATGGGAATAAGCTTTGGTAACACAACACACATTAAAAAACAGACAAACCAGCCAAAAGCTCAACTGTATGTGTCCTGTGTGTGCCTTTAAATACTATTAAAATTGAATTTGACTAGACTTGCTCAAATCAGACCTGTTATCAACAACACATTGTCTCAGGAGACCAACATTTGTCCAGTTAGGGCTTCCTTCATTAATCGTCCAGCATCAAGCAAGCCAAATCCAAATCTGTGGAGAAAAAGCAATTAGATATTTTAAGCAGTGATAAGAACACCACAAATAATCAATTTCTATGGCATTAACAGCTACCTGGCCCAGAAAAAGTCTATAAAAGCTAGAATTTATTGCAGAACACCAGACAGCTTACAGAGCATTGATTCTTAGTAGTATGCATAGATTGCTGGATTTAAAGAGAAATCCCTAATGGTTTTTACCTTTAATTTTTTTCCTTTTAAAGGGAAAACAAGGACAAGGTGTTCATGAGGCCAAAATGCAGCAAAAGAAATGTCTAAGGACTGTTAAACAGAATTTGTCTATCTTTCAGATGAACAGAATACTGCCACACTGTTTGATGGCAATTATATGCAATCTAATGCATAAACTTCGTAAGAGATGAGATGCTAAATACAGTCATAATATTTTATAGTTAGAAAAATAGATTAATTTGGCTCACTTTTAAAACATCTATTGTACCTGAGATGCCAACAGACTAAAAACCATTTTTGCATTTGTTCTGCTTGTGAATCTTTAGGCTTTAAAGCCTTCTATTCCTCCATAGCAATCTCATATTGGAGTATTTTATTCTGCATTAAACATTGCGATTTGTAGCTATTTATAAAAGCAAAACAAAAGGTAGTGCAAAACCCAGCAGGCAGAGCATTATTGTCTGCAATGGACAACAAAGTTTTAAAACAAATTTGGTTTGTATGTTCCCAAAAAACAATTTTTGTATGTAGATGTTATAGTTGCTTTTAAATGTTGAACCAAAACATATCTGAACTCAGATTTCTAGACCAATGGCCTGAGAAGTCAAAGAGGTTTTAGCAATCTTCTCATCTGACCCCCTGTATACATGCACTAGAACCTTTCCCAAGTAGCTGAATTAAACAATGTCTTTCAGAAAGATGTCTAATCTCATTTTAAAGACTCCAAGCTATGGTGAGTCCACCTCCTCCCTGGGCAAGCTCTTCCAGTGTTTAATTACCCCTACTGCTAGGAGACGGTGTCTTATTTCAAGGCTGAATTTGTCTAACAGCATTCAAATACTGAAAATGCAGGGTGTTTGAGAGAGAGCAAATATAACTGACATGATACACTTTATACTAATCCTAAATCAAAAGATTATGGAAATATTGAAAACATGACAGCTAAAGCTCTATTTTGGCAAATATTTATGCAAGGGGGTATCTCTCTGCAAAGGAAATGGTTTTCTTTCAATTCTGCAAGCTTACACACGTGTGTAAAGTTACGCCAGGGCTTCAAGTGCAATTCAAAAAGAGGCATCTGGAGTGACTTTTGATGAAAAAAATGTTAGGCATTAACTAATAAATACAACCTCCCTCCATTTCTGCCCCCTTCTAAGCAGCCTTTGTGGCTGCTTATAAATACTAGAAGAAAAAGTGAGAAAACTTCCTCATTGCAGAAATGTGATTGCTGCCATAGGGGGATGACTGCTGAAATCCAAACACAACCCAAGAGGGGAGAGAAAAAAAAAAAAAAAAATAGGAAAAAAAAAAAAACCCGAAGGAGAGTTGTCAAGATAATTAAAACTTTGCAACAATTCAGTAGTGGTGCTGATAAAAACAGCACTGCTGGCTGAATGCAAATAAGATGGTAAAGGCCCTGTTTGGATTATGGTAATTACTCAGTCTGAAGTTAGCTTCAGCCACACACACATATGAGCACACACATACACACACAGCAGTGGAGTGGAACCTGACAACCATACTTGGCGTGCGATCATAAAATTCCCTGGCACGCTCTCAGGATGCCATGTGGAGCTATTTGTACAGTTAGGTACGGGACTCTGCCGCGCAGGAAATACCAGCGGAAGCACGGCTGACCCGCCTGGCCTTCAGCGAGAGCCTGCCCCCCCGCTCA